>NW_005187468.1:851593-899995 GCF_000239375.1 Pundamilia nyererei | reverse complement strand
CAGACCCATGAACACTGGCTGAGTAACAAAAATACGAACACCACACAAGGGTTAACTACAAAAGTCACATCCTGTTTTGGTTGTGACTTTTTTAGCTCACTTTTCTAATCTGGAGGCTAGCCTCCCCTTTTCAGAAAGCCAAAATAAGGGAGAAAGTTTCCTCTTTCATTGAACTTAGGGACCATAATTTAGTGGCTCTCAAACCTTTCATGCCATGCACTCCACCTTCAAAAGTCAAACAAAGGTCAGACCTCCAAACGTCACAATTTTTTATAGATCATAAATAATAAAAAAGGGATCCAAGTTTAATTTTAGAGGAACAAAGGTCAGTGAGACAGCATTAGCAAACTACATACATCACATTCATTCGGCTTAGTTTCTCTCCAACCCTCCCACAGCTCTACAGCATATAACCTTTCAAATATTCTGATCCTTCATTCTACACACAACATACAATCTGGACAAGGGAGTGTCCGAAGTTATGTGTACTGCAACAGAGTCAGTCTGGATGGAGACTGATCTTAGAAGTTCAGGATGTTGCAGTGCTATGTCATTTCACTTCTGTTAAAAGCTGCACACATGCACTTCTTTGTTATACATGTATACACTCCTTCTGCTCTAAACCTCCCCTGGAGAACAGAATAAAGAGAGTATAAATGGACTCCCTGTGCTACATGTTTTAGATGGCTCCACAAACACAAATTCCTCCTCCCGCTTTCCTTTTTATCTGTCCGTGGGTTACATTGCCAAGGTTATCAGCCCTCTTCACAGGCATTCACACTAGTTCGAGCCATTATGTGCATTTACCAGGACACCGCCAGGGATTGTTCATTCTTTTCAGTTCTGTAAATGGAGCAAATGCTCATTGCTACAGTCATACAATTACTGCAGCTCATTGTTAAATATAATATGAAGATGCATTAAGCCACAAACCCCGAGGGATCCTGCAGGCATAAAGGAGGCACCATGCGTGCCGGTAAAACTGGATGCTGTTTTAAATCAATGGGGAAAATGTTCAAGTGGCTTGTTTTTCTGACAAAATTATGCACTGAAATAAAAATAAAGGTTCTCACCTTCCAGTTCATCTTTTGTGATAGTAATGGTCCTTCCTCTGTCCACTGTAACCACTGTGAAAGGAGAACAAAACAGATAGATATAGGTTGAAGATAGAGAGGATAGAAAGGAACGTGGTACCAGGGTAATGAAGTTATATATGAGCTTGCGATAACAGTATTATTGTATTAATGTTAGAGGAGCAGCCACTGATAAGAAAGTCAGACTCAGAGAGACACAAAGAAGTGAGCTAGACCGACATGGGAGGATGGAGAGCAGGCCGGAGGCAAGTCAGCCTTCTGTCTGTCCTTCATCTGTGTTTAATGATCCACAGCATCTGACCAGAGTCCATCTGTCCTCCCAGTTACACACAGGCACGCACACACTCCACGATCCACATCGCATCTTATTAATTGCTCCCATCATTCCAACATTACGCCGTTGACCAAACAGAAAAGCTTTAAAATACGTAATCTTTTAGGAAATAATGTGTTCTACCCCACAATGTAATTAAGAAGCTGTCAGAGAAACAACTGCAAAAGCCCGTGGCTCTACAAAGTGAGATCTAAATCTGCACACCTACATCTGTTCTCTCTGGTAGTGCTGATTTCCTTGCAGGTGTAACATGGCAACTGAGGCAGATGAGGTGAATAAACAGTAGGAACGAACTGATAATGCATTGTTGATGCTCTCTGTAGTCATTTGTAGATGCAGATGAGTGACAAATTAAAGGAAAAGCCTGAATAAATAAGTGGGGATACATAGTGCACGCAGATGCTTCCATGAAAAGGCGCAGGGGTCGCTCAATGGCTTGATGTGTTCGAAAATAATGTAAATCATATGCTGCGATCACAGTCAGCAACAACCCAACAGCTGCATACGATTTTGAGCCCGATTTCAGACAGAATTGCCCAATGATTAAGCTGCATTTCTATCTTTTTTCTGCCATTAGGTCCACTCTAACTAACTACAAGCGAGAGGGAACATATTTTTTCTCTAATCACTCACTGGAGACAACCATATCCACCTGAATCCAAAGGTATTTTAAGTTGTTGTCCTTGGGGCAGGGTGCTAGCTATGTAAAGCACCCCTTGATAACAGTGGTAAACCCACCCATTGTGCTGATTTGGTAGGCATTTGTCCTCCAATAGCACTTATGGAGCAACTGCATTTGCAAACCACAGTGCTTGATTATGTCTGCTATGTTTAGTGGAGGAATTTAAACTTTCTTTGACTCTGGCCCTCAAAAGACCATAAATTGAAATATGTAGAAAAGTGCTGAAACTTCAAGGATCTTTTCTAGGAAGCAGGAGTCTGTTCATGTGGAGCTATGAGTCAACAGCTCTTGTTTGAAATGTACTATATAAATGAAGGTGACCTAACATTAGTCTGAATGAAGGAAATAATGATACACTGACACCTTTTCACTCTGGCACACGCCATGTTTTCCTCTCATTACCCACAATGCAGCTTGAAAGCCAACAGTTTAGTCAGAGATTTAAGTCAGTAAAGTCCAGATGAAAATCTCAAGGTATGAGAAGAAATTCTTCTTCCTTCTGACTCTATAATCTTACATTTTTGGTTTTCAAAGTAGATCAACTTTCTCTAGAGCCAGAAAAGCATCTTTATGCATCTTTTGTCAGACATCCAAAATTTCTACCAAAGAAAAACACTTTGATGTGTCATGCAAGTTCCCCCATTTTTACAAACCACATGAAGTACATGAACCTGATAGCTAACTGATAGGACAGTTTTAGTGCCTGTGATCTTACATCATCAAGGCTGCCCAAGAGAGAAAATGACATCTTAGAGACTTGGAACATTTCTTTATTTATTTATCTTCTTTTATGAACTCAAACAATTAATTAATTATGATTAAGGAATAAATACAACTGCATCGCAAAGCCTGATTCAGTAATTTAAGGAATTTCAGGAGAGTGTTTTTTCCACTTGCTAATTGATCGGGGAAAGTTCCTCCACTTAAGCACTCATGCATATTTGTTGTGCATACTTTGGCATTATTTATGATATCAGAAGCCAAAAAGACAAAGCTCTTGAGGTATTCTGCTGGTCAGGTTTAAATTTCACTCCACAAATAAATTAGACGATGCAGGAAAAACCAGCAACATTAACACATTTTACAGCTTTTTATATGTCAGTGTTGATGTTTAATGTGTTACCCATAGTCCTGGTGTGTTCCAGGGGGTCTGCAGTGACGACGGGCTTCGTGGCTTTGGAGGGGCGCCCTGCACCGGCCTGGTTCACACTACGTACTCTGAACTGGTACAGAGTTCCTTCCTTCAGCCCGAACACTGGGTAATGGCAAATCTTTTGAATATCCACATTGCAGCGCACCCACTCACCCTGGCTAAGGTCACATCTGAAAAGGACACACGGTGCGAGGGAGAAGTCAGTCCTGAAAATACAGTAATAAAGAAAAAAAAATTGTACAAGAAAAACAAAGAACTAACCCATTGTGTTTGAACAACACTAGGTGCAGTCTGCGGGGTACAATATTATAACACCAATTCTGAAACACTTTATCCCACATAACAGCCAGTATGTACGCCACAAAAGAGTATAATTGTGACCAGAGAGCATCGCGAAAATAACAAGGCTCCAAAAACAGAACAAAAATGTTTTTTAAGTACAAGTCCAGGCTCAAATTGTACGACATCAATGACAAACTGTTGCCACTTTTCTAACCAGACGGGGGGGTTGCTAGGGAACTGGGAAGTATCCTACACTTTGTTTCGTTGTTCAGTAACAACCAGTAGCGTTTAGAGCTGTGTGCTGTGACTAAAGAAGAAAATACACAAACGAACATGAAATGCAGAAATGCAAATATATGAGCACACATGTTCAGGTGATCCTGACTGACTGATTTTGGTGATAGCTCCAGTAGCTGTTCTCCTCAGAGAGCCTTTGAGTCTGCTGTTAACACACAATTGAGGGTTGATAATTACCATGTATACCATCCATCTCATTAGGGCTCTGCCAACTTAATATGTCCAATTCAAATTCCTCAGCAGCAGAAGCACACAGAAGGGTTAGCAGTGTAGGCTTACTGTTGGTCACATGTTGACTTGCAGTACAGGAAATCACTGAGAGTCCAATCTAAAATAAGCATTTTAATGAATGCCAAATCAACGTGAGCTCACTGTAGGAGATCCAATCTCTGTGATGGATATTTCTGGCAATGAAAACCTGTAATCTTTTCGTCAATACTTTTCTTTCGTTGTTTTACTGAATTCAAACATGCACACAGTCTGAAAAGGTAGCGTAGTCAGACTAATTGTCTCACAGTTCATCAGTTGATTAAGTGCTTGTTTAAATGACATAATCAGCTGTCATTTTAATTGATATTTAAATGACATGACACTCTCATGACACATGACACTCTGTCTTCTGGACAGTGTTGTGTAATATAGAAAATGATAGGAAAAATCTGTCCGAATACAGAGGTGGGGTGTACCTCTGGGACATGCTCGGGTTTGTTGAAATCTAACAGTGTGTGGACACATTTGGAAAGAAAGTGCAGATGGATGTGATTGCACCAAAGCTGTTAAATCATTAACTTTTTAAAAGGGAAAATCTAGAAATCCTAAAATATACAAAGAAGCACATTTCTATGTCAACAGGATAAACACCTGCTCAGTGGACTGTTGATTTGCCAACACTGTCAGCTAGTTTTCAAAGGTCTGAAATAAACTTTCAGTGTCAGCTTTCACTTTGTTTTACCCGATTCATTTGAACCCAACGGAATATTTGAAGTAAGCGGTACATCGCGATTCTCACCGTTCCACATAATATCCCTGCACAGGTGAAGCTCCATCAGCGCTGGGCGGCTGCCAAGTCAGGAAAACGTAGTCCTTGTTCACGTCAGACACCCGCACTGCGAGAGGAGACGCGGGACCGCCCACCACTGCAGCCGATGCATCTATGGATGTCAGCAGAGAGTCAGTTAGCGAGAAGAAAAACGGCATAGAAATATTCAGCCCCCAGCTATGTACTAATAACTGAACTGAATTTGTGTAGTTCTAATGAAAGCTGAATGAACCAGTAAACAAGTCAAACAGGAGCAATTTGTCCCAGCTGACAGAGAAGTTTGTGATGTGCTGCTTTTTTCACATTATTTGGAATATATTTATTGGATTTCCAGTTTAGCACTCAACTAAATCGTTTACTGTGGAAACACAGGGCTTGTTTTTCCAACAAACAAAGTAGGAGAAAGATAGTGAGCCAAAGGAGGAGGAGATGTGTAAAACCAAGGGAAAAAGGAACTGGAAAGTTTAATAATAGGATCTACAGCAATCTAGTTCATGCAATTGATTCAAACATATAAGCCTGAAAGTAAAAAAAAATGGCCACCAATCCTGGGTTTCTTAAGTTTTCATGTCTGCAAGATTTTCAGAAAATTTGACCTCTGACCTTGAGGTCAAGATCACTGAGATTCCTGTCCAAGATTTTTAGTAGATGCACCTATGGCATCAATTTGAAAATCCTACATTGTGTCAGTCTCAAATGATCATGTTCACAAAGTTGGGCATTCATGCCACCCGCCTGCCAGTGACGACAATATCAAAATTTTGCTTTGTTGACCTGCTATTGTGTGTTTCTCCTAATGACCAAAGGATTATCAATGATTTTAAAGTAATCAATAGTTGCCACTCCACATGTTAAGTTACTCCAGGAGATATTCTATATAAAATAAATTCTGTGTGCTCAAATTGGAAAGATTAAAAAAAAAAAACAGCGTCTCAAGTACCTGATGTTCTTTGATCCAGTTTTTTTTATCCAAAAGAACATGTGAACAAATGTAATTCTTCCATTTCAGAGCCATTAGTGACAGTTAAGTTATGGTTTATTAGAAAATTGTTTAGACAGAGATGGAATCATTGCTAAAAGATGGGGTGGTAGAGAACGTATAGGTACAAATAAGACCTTCCATGAGCTCTAACTTGTTTTGACCAGCCACCTATCCCACATGGTGATCTCCCTGGAAAGTTTACCTAAAATGCACCTTTTGAAGTCTTCTCCAGCAAATGATCAGAAAACAGATCAAAGTTCACCGGTAGCAGTCGTTTTTTTCTGATGATCTACATCACAGACCCTGCATTAGTGAAGTTTTGCTACTTTAAACTTGATATATCCCACGATACTGATGCTCAAAGCTGGTTATGGAAAAAGCTGTTCTGAACACAAACAAGACTTTGGCTTTAGATTTTGATATTATAACAGATCAAGTGTGTGTTAATCTCTGAACTTTCAAATCTCCTGCCGTCTCAAATTTGACACACACACACACACACACACACACACACACACACACACACACACACACACACACACACACTTGTTTTCATGTCTTAGTGAGGACATCTGACATAATGCTTTCCCTCGCTGCTCACCGCAACCCTAACCATGAAACCCTTACCCAGGGGTGTCGAACTCCAGGCCTTGAGGGTGGGTGTCCTGCAGGTTTTAGATCTCATCCTGGGTCAACACACCTGAATCAAATGATTAATTCATTGTCAGGCCTCTGAAGAACTTTAAGACATGTTGAGGAGGTCATTTATTAATTTAAATCAGCTATATTGGATCAAGGACACATCTAAAAACTGCAGGACACTGGCCCTCGATGCCTGGAGTTTGACACCCGTAATTGTACGTAATTGTAACCTTGACACCAAAACCCCATTTTGACCCTCAAAAATGTCTTCAAACTCGTGGGGACGGGAATTTTGTTCCCATAAGTGACTGCTGGTCCCCGCAACTAATTTCTGTCCTTACAAAGATGCCTAAACATGTACACACACACACACACAGACATAGCGAAAAGGACAAAAAAGAAATGAAGAAATAATTCAAAGCAGACTTGAATAACATAGCGTGACATGTTTGCAAACCTTTTCTTGATGCTGAGAATAGATTGTTGTTTTTTTTTAACAAAAGGCTTAAGTCAACATTTAAATAGGAAACATATCTCGTTGCTTTTTAAATGCGCATCCACCAGCCACCCTCGCTCCCATCCTTCATTTCTTATTTGTTTTTTATTGCAAACCCCCCCATTTGTAATGCTAATATGATGGCTGAATGATGGAAAAAACACACATTCAGAGACCTTCCCTGATTCCAAAATTAGTACCTACAGCTCTGGTGAAAAAAACGAGCTCCCAAACAAAAGAGAGAGCGAGTATCTCAAGTATTTGAGATTTACCTTGCATTAAGTGTCCGTATACGTGTGTTTATTTGGGCTCAGATGTGTTATCGATGTATGTGCACAGGAGCTCATGAATGATTCAGAGCACTTCATGCTGTCGCTGTGGGACTTAAGGTTGAATACATACATGAACAAGCACTACAATTACTTTAAAACACAAATGCTGCTTAGATTTCAAGTTGATGACTCAAGTGTGAGCTTCTCTCTGGTTTATTTGCATGTCGAAAGAAGAAAGTGGCATATGAAAAATATATACTTTCATCGAACAAAGTTAACAAGCCCTCGACGGAGAAATATTTTGATTGATGGTGCAATTTCCCTGATGTGAATCAGTTTGCTGAAAGGAAATGAAACTAGAACCAAAATCTGGTGAATACAAATAATGTTTGGAGGAATGTTTGCTCTGAACTCGAAAGTAAAAAAAAAACGATTATATTTTCCAAAAGACAGATATTTTGTACGCACAGGTGACAAGATCACACTTTGTCATCATTTGTCATTTTGCCGAGGACTGAAAACATCACATCAAACAAAGCGTATAATTTGAAAGACAGCTGGGCAAGTTCTTCAAAGAAGACACTAAATATTTGAGGAGTTTCTGATGTGATCTGACACCCACTTACAAGCGTGGCACAATGCCTATGAGTGGCTTTAGGAAGTCGTTGAAAACAAGCTACGTACTTCAAAAAAAGCAACGTGTCTGCAAAATGAATCATACATTTCATCATCTGCTTAGATAAGCATTAACTGTTACCACTATATATGTTATTATGTAAATAGAAGCAGGTAATGCCTAGGCAACCTAGGTACTCATGTTCCCAAGGCCTATTGTTGTGAGGTTTGACGATGATCCACAAAAAATTGTGGATCATATAAAATTTTTACAGATTTTCAAATTTGGTGCAAATTTGACGTTTACACCCGATTTTCACCAAAATGAAATCAGTTGAATCTGTTATTAGCATCTACCATCACATAAAATTTGGAAATTATTTTTTGGAAAACTGTAGATGCTAGATGGCTAACAAACAGAGAGCCAGACAAACAAATGCAACTGATTACATACTCCCTCCCTTTGGGGGGAGAATTACTCACTTGGCAGAAACTCAATGCATCTAGGAAATCCAAAGTTCAAACCAAGCATTAGAACAGAAAAGAAAAGTGCTTTAGCTAACTTTGAATGTGCCATGGTTGTCTGTATCAGACGGGCTGGTCTGAGTATTTCAGAAAATGTTTTACCTACAGAGATTTGCCAACATCTATAGAATTTACAGAGAATGATTGAAAAAAAGAGAAAATATCCAGAGAGTTGCAGCTATCTAGGTGAAAAAGCCTTGCTGATTCCAGAGTTCAGAGGAGAACCACCAGATTGCTTCGAGCTGTCAGCTATGACAAGAAACTGAGGCAACAGTTCAAACAGGCTCCCCAAATCTGAACAACAGAAGACTGAGAAAAACGTTAGTTTCAATTTTCTGCAGCTTTTAGATGAGAGAGGTCAGAATTGGATGTAAACAACATGAGCTCATGGATCTCTCCTGCATTATTGTTGCTGGCCATGTCCATCCCTTTATGACCACCCTGTATAATCTTATGATAGCTGCTTCCAGCAGGACATGATGGCTTCCACAGTGACCAGATTTCAATCCAATAGAGCACCATCAAGACTTAGTGGAATGGGAGATTTACATGATGGATGTGCAGCTGACAAATCTGCAGTCTCTGTCTGATGCTATCATGTTTCCAGAGTTTCCAGCACTTTGTTGAATCTATACCAATACAAATTGAAGCAGCTCTAAAAGTAAATTGGGTCCAACCAAGCACAAGCAAGAGGTAATTAATACAATGACCATTGATGGTAAATATGCTTAAAATGAATTCACATTCAGTTATTTTAAAAATGTTTGCAAAAT
Source organism: Pundamilia nyererei (assembly GCF_000239375.1). Classification (NCBI taxonomy): domain Eukaryota; kingdom Metazoa; phylum Chordata; class Actinopteri; order Cichliformes; family Cichlidae; genus Pundamilia; species Pundamilia nyererei. The sequence continues at coordinate 890,809 of NW_005187468.1, read as the reverse complement.
TTGTAATATGAGCAAGAGTGCTGGGCACTTCAAGGAACAAATGAAGAGCACTCTGTTTTCAGATGCATGTTCTGCTTAGGTGTGTTTGTAAAAACAGTGAAAATGTGGGATATTACAAGACTGTGACTGGTGGTTATAAAAGAGACGTCAGAAGGAAAGAAGCACGTGGTCAAGAAATTTCTTATGTTATATTGAAATAATGTGAAGCTCTTGTGTTATTATTTAGTTAGAGTTTAGTTGGTTTTTATTCTTTAGTTTAGTTTCATCCATATCTCTGAGTTTATGAGTCTTTTCCTGTCTTTGGTGTAAGTCTGTGTTGTCCTCTATGTTGTACTTTTAGCTGTGCCAGTACTTTCGTCTCTCCTTTGTCTGTTTCATGTATGCGCTTCCACGTTGTCAAGCTCGTGTTGTCATGTCTACATTCTATTATGTTTCCTGTTTTACTGTGAAGAGTCCGTTCCATGCTCAATGTGTTTAGTTGTACTTCCCCTGTGGCATTCAGGTTCATTTGTGTCAGCTGTGTTTCCCCAGGTGTTTCCACTTCCCTCATTACCCTTCAGTGTATTTATGTCTTCTGTCTTCACCAGGTCAAGTCACATCTGGTCACAGAGTTTCCTTTCTCCTGTTCATTGTCCATTTATCTCTTGTCATAGTTTTTCATGAATCCTGTTCCGACCATGTTCAAGTCAGTTTTTATGTTTTAGTTTTTCCCCGTTTAGGTTTCAGGTTAGTTTTTTTCCAGTTTGCATTGCTTTGTTTTTGTTTCGACATCAGCCCAGATATAAACGGCTCGCTTTTTGTTATACCGCATTTTTCTTTTGTGTCCGCATTTTTGGTCCACACCTCAAACACACCGGCCCACCCCCCGTGACAGTTTTTAAGACTACATGAATGGTATGTTGGGTTTTTTTATAATCATGATGATCCTTTTGAGAGCCAGCTGAGGGTTTCCTATTGTTTCTAAACTTTAAGCTAAACTAATGCATCTGGAGGTTTTCTGTTTGTTCATGCTAAGCATTTGCACATGAAAAGTGGTCTTAATTTTCTCTCAGTGAGGCTGTGGAGGTATATTTTCACATTAGCGGATAATTTTGAAAGCGCCAAAGCCAGCTTCAGTATTTATATTAGATCCATTAATCTTTGGACTCTAATGCATTGATAAATTGTAAGTGTAGGCTAACATTTTAGAGTATTTCACCTGTGAGATAGACAAAAGCGCTGTGCTCTTGGATTCCATCCGTGGTTCTCAGTCTTGCAGTATAAAGACCTTCATCCTCCTTGTGTGCAGCCCTTAAGGTGATGACGGCCTTGGTGTCAAATGTTTTAATCTCCACATTGCTGGATTGATGCAGTTGCACACCTGGAAAATAGAAAAAGCAAGCTAAAAAGTCAAGAATAATGCTTTTATGACCTATTACTTTCATTTTACCAACTTCACTGTTCAAAAAGGTCTTTCACGCCACTAGACTCGAGGTAATTAATGCTTTAACTTCTGGCTGTGTCCCTTCATATTTTAATGAGGCCATTATTCACCCTCTTTTAATTTTAGGAAAATTTCAAAACTGCCTTCATTTCCAAAACATTATAAAAATTTTTGGCCAACCAACTACCAGAAGTTTGAACTGTTCACAACATTTTAGAGAACTTTCAGCCAGATTCATTCTACTGAAATTCAAATGAAATTTTAGCACATAAAATGAGATGAAATGCAGGTAACTATTCAATCCTTATACTCTTGCGTCTGTCAGCTGCTTTGACAGAGTTAATCGTAGTACCCTGATTAAGAGATTTAGAACGTGGGTGGGCATTTTGACTTATTTTCTTCCCATCCCTCTCACTGGAGTGTTACACTTGCTTTTGCTAATTTTGTGTCATCTCCTGCTGTTTTATCCCGTGGTGTGCCGCAAGGTTCAGTCCTGGGACCTATCCTGTTTGTCCCCACTTGGACACATCCTGAATAACTTTGAAGACATTTCATACTATTGTTATACGGCTGATATTTCATTGTACTTGTCTTTGAAACCCCAGAATGTGACCAAATTATCTGTTGTTCACGACTGCATTCATATTATAAAGGACTAAATGGTATCCTATTATCTGTTTCTCAATACACAAAAACTGAAGTTATGATCTGTGGACCTGACATCTTTGTTCCCAAAAGTAATTAAAATCTTGGACCCTTCGGATGATTTGCTCTGAGTAAATCTAAAAGGTCCTAAACCTTTGGCGATTAGAGCCCTCCATCGTCAGTTGCCTCCATACATCAGTGAGCTACTACAGCCATATATAACTTCTAGATCTCTGAGATCTGCTGATCCTTGCTTGATGGCTGTCCCTAGAGCCTTAGATCTGTGCTTTCTCTGGACCTAAGATCTGTGTTAATACATTTTTAAAAGAAACTTAAGACCAGCTTGTGCAGGCTTGCCTTGATTTAGTTTTATACCATTTTAATTGTTGTGTATTCTCTTCTGCAAAGCACTTTGTGAACTTTGTTCTTTAAAAATGCAATATAAATAAATTTTACTTACTTAATTACTTTGTATTTGCAACACTTACCATCTCTAAACCAGCTGACCTTCTTTTGGAAGAGGAGCAGAGCTGAGGTGAATGTACACTCCAGGGTGAGGGTGTCGCCCTCTTTCACCCAGGTCGGAGGAAAGGAGGTGCCAAACCGAGCTTCCTGTTGAAGCTGTAAGGCTAGAATAGATGGGAGGGAGCAGGAGTAAGAACACACGGGTGATAGAGACAGAAATGCCTAAAAAGACCATCTAATACAGACTAGAAAAAGACCCACTGCTTTATCCAAGCACACACACACACAGCAGCTATAAGAGAATTCCCCGGGGGAAACGTCACAGGACAGCAGAAAAGCTGCAGATGGCACTCTTTGTTTTTAAGTGAACAGTTCCTGACAAGTTATTCCTTTAGCTGCCTGTCATTCTCTGCCTTGTCAAAAACAGCAAAGCAATACAATCCGGACGTGCAAGATATGTGTGCCATGAGGTCTCGTCAAATCCCATTCTCAGGGATGAATCTGAAAGATTGTGACATGCTTCTCATAATGATCTTGTTCTGCTTAGAAGTCCGGGCTATTACAACAGTGTGCGTAGAATTATTGAAACACACCGCAAAGATGTTTGCTTCCCATCATTCAAGTCCTGCATTTCCCTCAGTGCACTGATGTTATGATAAATTTACCGCAGTCACGCTTTAGTTTGAGTGATTTGTTTTGGAAAATACAATCAGCTCCATATGAGATAATCAAGTATCAGTTACAAAAAAATAGCAGCATGCAATTCTTCAGCACATTCTCCTAGCAAGCGGCCCCTGATGCCATTACAAGCTGATAAAGCTTCATTCAACATGATTGCCACTTAATATCTGTGTGTGTAGGGAAAATATTGGATTGTCTCGCACCCACATGGTCATTCCTCAGAAGCAATAGTGTAATACATACATAAATTATATTGCTCCTGACTTTTCCAGTTTTGCCATGTCTTTAAAATCCCTTTAAGATAAAATAAAAATCAGCACATTTTCAATAGAAACCTTGCTTTCTTTAGAAACGCGCACATTTGCACAGTCAGTATATGAAATCTGTCAAACCTGACAAGAAACATGCAACATCTGTGCACGATGATGACAATGGACAGAGTTGACTATCAGTAAATTTTTAGCAGTGCATACATGGGTCACAATATTAAAATAACTCTTATCAAAACAATCCAGCTTGTTGAGAAATGGTCACAGGCCTTTGCTGTCTGAGACTGGTATCCTTGGGTCCTGTGGGTTACAGGCAGGGTTTTCAAAGTGTGGCCTGCAGGCCAATGAGAGCCCTTGGTAACCGTTGGGAGGCCCGTGGGGGCAACAACAAAACACTCTAGGACTGGATATTTCCCTCATTCACTTTATCTAACAGCTCAGAGCAAAACTAAGGGAGCTTTTGTCTTTATTTACAACACTTCAAACATTCTCACCACCCACCAACCACAACCAACCACCACCACCACCACCACCACCACCGAAGCATATGTTTGAGCCTTCTTCTTTTGGGATTTTTCTTTTAGGCTTGGCAAGTGTATATATATTATATACATAACAGTAAAATCCACATGAATACCAGGACCAAAATGGGCTTGGGACCAGCATTAGGGGTACACAGGGTTGTGGCCACCTGTGGTTGGGTTATGTTTGCAAAAGTCATTTATATAAGTGTTAAGTTAAATCTGGGCACTAAAGCTACTTGGAAAAGGTTGGATGAAGATGGTAATTTGTGAAAATACTAACAAAAATAAATAAAAAAACAAGGGGAAGTTGAAGGGACATTAACTAATTTAATATAAAACTCTAAAGTGTATATTTTTTCAGGATGTCATGTTTTATACAAAAACTAGAGGTCCTTGTAAGATAAACATGTCTATGTCAGATAGCTGTTCCTGGCAAAACCGCTTTGGCTTGATCAGATTGCGAGCATATATATGTATAGAAATGATGTAGTTCTAGGTTAAAAAGTCCTGAACCCCACACATGGCAGAAGCTAATCTAGGCCACAGAGTGCCACAGCTAGTGCGAGGTGCTCCGCAGCTTGAAGCGAAGTGGGATAAATCTCCCGCTGTCCCTGGAATGAAATATACATGACTGTCGTTTCTGCTCACTTGGAAGCAAGTCGTTTTATCCCTTCAGTAACTACCCCACAAATAGTCTTACTTATGCCTGTACATCTATGAACACCCACACAGAAACATAAATTCCCGTGATATCCAAACAGCATCAGTGTGCAGCTCCCTTTCATTCCTCCCATGTCTTTCTTTAAGAGGTGCCACATGCACAGCAGAGCCAAACGTTGTGTCACAGTCTTCAAAGTCACTCAGCCTGCCCTCGTTTACTGATGGAGGGAGGAACTTCAAAGGGTGGCAGAGAAAATGAAAGGGGACACTTTTCATTAGGCACTGGTGTGAAACTTACCGGAGGTCTGCAAGCGCTCTGAACCAGCCACGGCTCCTTGATATGCTGAATCGCAGGGCAGCAGAGCAGGACAGATTGGAGAGTGGCAGGCAGGGTCAAAAACAGAGAGAAAAGCAGTGAATGATACTGTGAGACTGAAGAAGAAACATGTTTAAAAAAAAGAAGAAGAAAGAAAGCAAGAAAAGATAAAGCAGAAGGCGAATCAAACCTGGCAATGCCACATTTATGCAAGTCACATCTAATATTCCCTTTAACCTAAGGCTGTGTTAAAGCCTGAAGAATACCTGTGAAATGTAGAAGAAGCCTTGAAGTGTCTCATTAAAGTCATTAAAGTGAGCTGAGCATTCAGGACGTGAAGCCTTTTCATAAAAGGGCAGGTAGGTCAAGGTAATAAAAAATAAATAAAAAAATAAATAGTTTCTGTAACACTGCTGCGAGGCAGTATAGCTCACTGTAGATGTTATTAGTCACTGCTACACCCACTGTCTCATTTTAATTTATTATGCATGAGTACTGCAACGGGACCTGTTTTTCTGATCATTTCCGTTGATGCTGGTTCTTTTACAAACACCAAATTTACATAGAGACTCAGATAATGAGGATAGAAAACCGCACCGTGGAGACCCGAGGCATTAGGAGGATGGAGATACAAACATTTGGTCAAATTTAGCTAGCATAGCATCTGCACCCTGGGCACCTTAATGATCATCTGTGCAACAACATAAAGCAAAAAAATAAAAAAATAAATGAAATGCTTTATTTGTCATAGCAGGATTTCAAAATATGCACTTACGTTAGCTGTAAATGGACTAATGAAGAAAAACATGCCTGTAAGGAAAAACCCAGCGCTACATTCTTGGTGCAATGTAAAAGGAGGTTTAAGTAAATATTCATGGAAGCTTGAGGTGCTGGTTAAATTTAACGTTTGAACTTTATTTTAGTTAAACACAATATCGTCTTCTTCTCTAGTTTCTCAGTGGCTAGCCAAACCACCTGGGATGTCAGGGGCGGGGGTTCTTTAATCTGAAAATAAAGTTAAAGTTAAACAAGGTAAAAAATTATTTAAAAAACTCAGTTTCACTTACTACTTTTATTCTACTTGTCAAACTAAGAGGTGCATGGCTGACAGTTGGACAGGCTGCAGTTGAGACACTTGTTTCTACAGGCTGTTTGTGCAAACTTAAGATCTTCTTAAAGTGCTAGGATTTCCTTGCATGGCTGATGTCAGTGGTCTTGACTCGTGCATCGTGGTTTCATATTTAATCCTTTATAAGAATACTTCTTTCAGGTTATGGTTTTGTTTTTGTTTTTTTGCAGTAAATATTTTTTAAGATGTTTTAGGTGGTGTTCTTCTTATGCTTTGACCACACTTCTCCAGTTTCCCCAATGTTTTTAAGGGTATCCTGCATACCACGGTGAGACGTTTTCAGCTAATACCTCTTTCTGAATCACCTTGTAGGTGCCAAAATACTGTATCTAACTCGAGGAACTAGCTTAAAAATTGAATTTAAAATCGGTTCTTTGGTAACTTGTCTGTTATGTGTAGACAACATTCAGATGTTAGGGACAGAATTTGGCATAAAAGGTGAAGGCATGAATCCATCCTGCCTTACATCAGTGTTTCTAGCTGGGGATAGAGGTGTGATGCTGTGGGGGATATTTTCTTGGCACACTTTAGACTCTTTAGTAGTAGCTGAGCGTTGTTTAAACACCACAGCCTACCTGAGCATTGTGTCCAACTCAACATGACCACATGTATCCATCATCTGATGACTGCTTTCAGCAGATTAACACATAATGTCGCAAAACTCGGATCATCTCAAACTAGTTTCTTGAACATAACTGCGAGTTAACTGTTGGCCTCCACAGTCACTAAATCTCAATCCGGTAGAGATTGGGATGTGGTGGAAAGAGAGATTTGCATCGTTGATTTGCAGCTGACAAATCTGCAACAATTGCATATGCCATCAGGTCAATCTGGACCATTTCTGGCATCTTGTTGAATCTGTGTTAAATAATTAAAGCAAAGAGGGTTAAACTTTTCCACTGAGTGTATGAAAAGTATGTTTATGGGGAAAATAAGGAAGTTTGAAAATGTTAGAAGTGTGAGATCTAAAGTTCATTTTTTCATGCTTCCGATGTATGATCTCGAAGGAATTGCACTCAGGAAGCCAGAACTCAGGTTTTATTTGAAAATGGGAAAAGATAAACTAACAACAAAAGAGGTAAAAGTTGTGTAAACCAGGTTTGAAAAATGTTCAAACTAAGTCAAATAATTTACTGTGTCAGTGTCTCATTGCCAGCCTGACTGAAACTAGACTCTTCAGTGTTTTGGGGGCAATTGTACTGTATTCCATCTTTGCTACTGGTTTTTGAGCAAAGCTGACTTGAGATGAAACAAGAAACCACTCACAGTTCACCACGAGCGTTCCAAAGGTCACAGCTTCACCCAGGAGACTCTTGGCTACCACTTTGTACTCGCCAGCATCATCAGGAGAGCACCTTTGTAGAAGATATAGAATGTCATCTGTTTGTGAGTGAGAGTTGAAAGTGGGTGAATTTCAAGCCACAAGAGATGTTGAAAAAGCTGTGACCTCTTTTCATGTGCTGGATTTGGGTAATAGAAAAAACCTGCAACACAGCACGCACATGTACTTCTTAATTGAACCGGCACGTTTTATCTCATAACACCACCATTTAATTTCCTTATCTTACCTACAAGTAGCTTCAGTTTCTTATTCCATTCCTAATTTGTCAGTGGCAAGGTCAAGTAATCTGCTGCGTGCCCTATCTTGCACACTTCCATCACATTCATTCCAGTTTTCCAGACTTAATTAGAGATTTGAGCTAGTGACCCACCTTCTGATCTCCAGTGTGTTGAGACCAAATTTTTGTTGAAGATTGTAATTCCATGGTCGGTCAGATATTATCAGCGGCTCACCATCCTTGTACCTGCCGAAAAAGTACATAATTTTTGTTTTTTGAATATCAGAGTAAATGAACAACAGGCTGTACTTGGGTGGTTTATGCTCCTGCCTACTAATTACTCATGCACAGCTTTCATAATCAATTGTTAGTTTGGCTGAATGTCTGACGACTACAGGGGGTCTTTGATCTGTTATTCTGTCTTGTGCTGGGCATTGTTGAGGGCAGCTCATTGGGCTTGATGGGTCCCATATGGGGTAGTGAAACTCATGAGCCACAGGTTGTGTGGATCTCATAGCTCATGAATACTAAGCATACGCAGTCTTTTCATCAGCTAGTCTCACAGCAGCTCAGGTATCAAGGTCGACAGTTTGGCACATTGCCTGAATTAACACAGATTATTTCATATTAATACTGCGTGCAATATTCAGCTCAGGGTTCTGGACAGCAATGTCATGGCTCTTGGTCTTTTTGGTTTTTTGCAAGTAAGTTTTGGACTTTTAATGTAACCTTTTGTTTATTTTGGATCAATTACATATTAAATAATGATGCAATGTAGTGCTGCCACTAAGGACTGTTTTATTCATAGAAGATTCATCTTTCTGTTTTTGCTCTGACTTCCCAATACCCAAGGATATTCAGTTAGCATGGATATAAAATATAGAAAGCAACAAATCATCAAACTCAAGAGACTAAAACCAGAATGCTTGCTAGCTTGATAAATGACTTAAGAAGTAATTTTCTAAACCTGGTTGTTTTTGTGTGTGTTGATAGACTGATTATTTCAACTCTGATTATATAACACGCAGTTTCTCCCCAAAAGGTACAACTCTGCAAACAGTTTATTCTGCTCTAACTTACTCTAACCAAGCGAGAAATGAAATTAAAGGGACACAATTATGCCGATGATCCCATGTCAGATTGAATAGAAACTTTTGGACAGTTAAAGAAGCAGTCACAGGGGGACTGGCATGGAGGAAAACAGCCATGGGTGGGCTGTAACAGGTGCCTGGTCTACAATATACAGTATTCTCAGTCTCATGTTTTCCTTTTAACATGCCTATGATTCAATCAAACCCCAAAATACAAATGGTTTAACATGCCAGAATAAAATTCCCCTTCCACTTAGTGATGTTAGGTCAGCTGTGCCATTAAACTTTTTTTTTTGTTTTTTTTTTTTTAGTTGTTCAAAAACCAACCAACCTTTTCCTTTAAAATTTTTTTTTTAGTAGATTTCAAAGTCTGCTATGATGACAGTCTTTTTCCTGCTTTCCTGCAGAGCAAGATCTCAGGCAATCCAATTGTTCCTTAGGCCACCAATCATCAATATTTCATTGAGAAAACTACTATTACCTAAATAAAAAAATAAATGTATAAAAAGGATTCACAGCATGTGTCTGTGAAGGTTCTCAGTCATCCAGGTCATCGTGGTCTAAGGAGCTTGGAAAGAAAAGCGTCTGGACTTCTTTAAGTTGCTTGAAGACATTTCACCTCTCATCCGAGAAGCTTCTTCAGTTCTAAGGGTCAACTGGTGGAGAGTCCCAGATTTAAACCCAGTGGATTTCAGACCCAGCAACACACTCAGACAAAAACTGGTTCACCCGAAAGACAAAACTTCAAAACACAAACTTAACAATGTGGTGTATGCTGTACAGTGCAGCGAGGAATGCCCAGACCTCTACATCGGAGAGACCAAACAGCCACTTCACAAGCGCATGGCACAACATAGAATAGCCACCTCCACAGGACAAGACTCAGCAGTCCATCTGCATCTAAAGGACAAAGGTCACTGCCAATGTTCACATTTTGGACAGAGAGGACAGATGGTTTGAAAGAGGAGTGGAAGAAGCCATCTATGTCCACTGTGAGCGACCATCTTTGAACAGAGGCGTTGGTTTACGACACCAACTGTCTGCCATCTATAATCCAGTTTTGAGATCCCGTCCCAGACGCCTTAACGCCCACTCACATCCTGGGCCATCTGACCTCAGGAAATCACATGATAGGGTGGGGCCAGGTTTCACAATGAACACACCCAAAACTCTGGCTGATTGTGACCCACACCCGTTTTCACACCTTGGCTGATGTGATTAGGTAGAGGATCATCAGGGGGTCCTTTGTCCCTCTTTGGGGGGGAAACTCCCACTGGGTTTAAATCTGGGACTCTCCACCATTTGACCTTAGAACTGAAGAAGCTTCTCGGATAAGATGTGAAACGTCTTCAAGCAACTTAAAGAAGTCCAGACGCCTTTCTTTCCAAGCTCCTTAGACTATGATTCACAGCATGAAAATTTGCTGTGAATAACATAAACACACGTGACACATAAACACCTAAAGCATAAACAGACTTCCTTATTCCTTATATTTATTATATGTAGTTATTTATGAGATAACATGACAATGCAGTTCAAAATATACACATTTTACAATAACAAATTGTGGATTCCTCTTTATGTCCTCTAGCTGCTGTTCTGGAAGTTCCAGAGTGTTCAATGGTGAACCAGCTATGCTGACGAATGTTTCTCCTGTCTCTTCTTTACTTTTAAAATGTTCATTTATCAGCTGGAACAAATGCAGATATCGATATGTATGGCTAGACCAGAGGATAGGAACCCATTTCCCCAGGATATTGCACCTTGTGTTATAGACAGAGACCAGCTATGTATGTGATGTGTCTGTTTCTAAAAAGGGTGGATTTTCCAAGTTGAAGGATACTGCATGCTCACAGAGTAGTCAATTACAGGGTTGACCCACCGTAAAGCATACCCTGCTTTTTCCTCCTCAGTGACTGTAATGGGAACCGTAATTTATTAAATAAGCATCATGTTGCGTTCAGTGAAATTTGAAATCAGTGACAGTGTCTCTGAATTCAGCCGCAAAATGTCGAGTTCACACATCAAGAAAGCTAAAGGGCTGTTTTCCTCAGACTTTTAAACAATCTGGCTTCTTCATTTAAGCCCAAGTAGTCGCATCTTGCTGGCCATTAGAACAAATGCAGTTTTATGGCAATTAAACATCGACTTACTGTTCATTTATAATGTTGACAGTATAAAAAAAGTAGTTTCTCAAGTAAAATGCTTAGAACAAGTTTTGTGGTTTGTTATTTTTATATTGGTATTTATTTTTCTTAAGTTGGTCATGATTTTGTAGGAAGAGCGATGCTCCTGGATTTTTCAGTTGTAGTTTTTGGCCCTTACAGCTCCACAAGGCAAGGCCCATCTGGTTGTATTATATTCAAGAGAGTGTAGACATTTCTACAGCATATCTACAAAACTAGACAAGTGACATCATAGGTTAACACCACAGGATGCAACTTTGCCCATGGTCCTGTGATTTTTGTGGGGAAACTGCACATTTTTAGCATAAAGAATGCAGTAGTAGAAAGAGATGAGGGTACTCACCATGTCACCTTTGGGGTTGGACAGCCCTGGACAGTGCAGGAGAGTTTCACAGTCATGCCTTCCCAGACAGTGTGAGCCCTCAGAGGGATTGGAAAGTCTGGGGCCTTCTGACTCAGTTGCTCCAGGTACCTCATGTGGGCAGATGCCTTCATTTCTGCCTGAGGTACAGACAGAGTGGTGAATTTATCCATGGAAGGAAAACATGAATGTCTATAAATATTTATTGTAGATAAACACACTGTATTTTTTAAATATAGCAAGTCTCTGTGCTTTGGTTGTCATTAAAACAAGCGGGAGGACCAAGGAAGGATGGAAAATTATATATTAAAAATAGCAACAGTAATCAAGAGGGAACCTTTCTGAAAAATATTCTGGTTGTTATCTACCAATCAGAAAAGCGGTATTTATTTAAGGTGGAAAAACTGTGGCACTTTTTCTCCAGAAATGCTAATATCTAAACAGTTTTGTAGTCTTTTGATGAATAAAATAATGGGATTCTTAAGACAAATACTTGACTGTACCTGTTTGCGAAGAGCTATCTTGTTAACACGAGTGCGTAACAACTGCTGGTTCCTGATCACATCGATTTCCACCCTCTCCGCCTCATTCCCAAACATTGTCCACTGCTCTCTCTCATACTCTTCATCAGCAGCCATGGTTTCTTTTAGGATTTCCCTGTTGGTGTAAACCATGAAGTAATTTAAATTTGTTTGGTGGTTATTTATTTGCTGTTTCATAATGTTGGATGATTTGTCCCGGGTATAGTATTGTGAATGCTGTTGAAAAGAAACAACACTACTACTACATTGCTCCATCCTGCAGTAGCTTCTTTGTAACCTCTGCAGGCTTTGATGTGTTATATATGCCATGCTAGGTCCCAGAGGTTTTTTTTTTTTTTTAATCTTTGTTTTTTACTTTATTGCCTACATTAACTCTACTTGTGTCCTTGTTTGGGCATTCAGTAGGACAGTAGTGAGCAATTAATTTTCTCAAAGGGTCACTGGGACTGGTTTGGAGTACCAGTTATGCTAATGTGGCCTCTTGATGTAGTCCACAACAGCCCAAGTCGCTTGTGTGGCCTCTTGGGGAAATTAATGGCCCACCCCTGCACTAGGAGGTGCCAGATTGCCATTTTGGTTGTCTCACTAACTCGAATCATCCAATAGATCAACAGATTTAGGTCTAATATTACTGTAGTTTCTGTAGGTGTTTCTCTCTCCAGGCTGGGGTAATTAATCCCAAGGCAAACTTCGACTGCATTGGACGGAGTTTTCTGTCTGGGTTGTCCTTACCAAGGATGATTTAGATCATTCTGCTTAAAAAGTGAATTTTCAAAAACAATTTTCTCTCATTAAAGCTCCAAAGTTGTTAGCTACATACTTTTTTTACAGCTCTCTTTTGGATGCTGTTGAGGCTTGTGCACTGTGACCGATAGTTATGCTGACACAGGGAGATGTAGCTGGTGCCTGTCTGCTAAGCTTCACCTACATTAATTAGATTCACTGAACTGGACCTCCCAAAGGTGTTTGTGCTGTTGGTGTGAGTAGCATGTTAAAAAAACACCTAGCATTCATCAGAGGTAACAGCAGAAACGTGAATTGCAGGTAAAATTTTAAACATGTTTTGCAATAGATGGCTTTACCTTTTGAGAGAATCCAAATAGCGTTTCTTTTTCACTTTAAGAGGGCCATAATACAATTTCAGTGTGTCCCACTTCATTTACAGTCAAATGCTAGTTTTATGATATTCGTCAGATTGTCTTCTCAAACGCTTCTTGATGAGGTCATTAGTTCACTGCTCAATTTGTAGCTTTCTGTCCTTTCATATAGCACGCTTCTCGCACACGTTCAAAGGCTTTGAGGCGTCGGTATTTATGAGTTGTACATCAAGCCCGGCTGCCACTGCTGATTCACATCACTGTAAAAACGATGCAACGCTTCTACCCTGATGAACACCTCTTCAGGAATCCTTCAGGTGTGGACAGTTCAAAGCGACACTGTGTCGTCGGCCGTGTCACATCCTTGACTTGCCTTTCATCGGGCTGGTTGTCATGGAGATGCAAGGCAGTTGTGATAGTATATTCAGTCAGAAGAAGCAAATTTAATGTTGTTGTTTTTTTTGTTTTTTTCAGGGCAAAAAGGTGACACACTAAGTAGGAAAACTTGCGTTACTAGCGGAAGAGGATCAAGGCTTGCTTTTGATTAGTCTCTTCTTTTGTGTTAATCTAAGTGTTTGTGAAGTTACAAAGTTAATCCCCACCAGCTCTCAGCTCTTGAACCTGTGCTCTGATCTCCTTGTAAGCTGTTAAACAAACCAGACACCTCTTAAAAAATTAATGAAGCCTTACTGGTAGCCCATGCACGTTTGCATGACATGTTGACGGTATGAATATGTATACATCTCCTCTGTACATCCAGTTAATCCGTTTTAATAGATATATACATACTGAAACATGCTATCATGTAATTATAGTCATTATGAATACTCCTCTCTCATCATGGTAGAGTGGATGTGCATCTTGAAGCATTTTTTGACTGACACACCCCAGGGCTTAATTATTTGCCACAGCAGAGAGAAAGACTCTTACATATTCACACGAGCAGTTCTGAGCTTTTTTGCTAGAGCATGAATCGCTCGGTAACTGGCCGAGATCTTTCAGTTAAATGCGCAAACTTCTTGATTAAACGGGCAAATAAATATGTGCAAACACACACTAACAATCCCATGTGCCTAAAAACAGAGTTTTTAGTATTTTTTGCCACCGGCTTGTTTAGCAAAGTGTGTTGGTGCTTTTAATCTCTGTGGGTTCAGATTTAAGCCTAGAGTGGAATGAACCACTGGATCACATCGAGTCAGTGGGCATGAAGAGGTTTATGGGTTTATTATTTCTCCAAAACCTTTCCTGTCTCTGCAAAGAAAAGGAAAAACCTTCTTGCCAAGACAAACCGGGCATGCATGAGTCAGCTGCATAGTTTATTTCTTACCTATGTGGGGAAGATACTGGAGAGACCATTACGTGAATCTGATAGGAACATGTAGTTGCCAGCACAGAATGATCTAGCACATTTGTTTCCGCACAAATCAAATCGAATGTTAAGCTCCCCCATCTTGCAAATGCTAAAGCAGAGGTCTGGAAATAGTGTGCCAGTTCTCAAGAGCTTTCAGCTTCATCCTTCCATCGTTTCGTTTTTGGCCCGTAGAGGTCAGTCATCTTCAGCTTTTTCCAGCCTCCATCCTAAACTATCCAACTACACTGTGTTCATCTGAGCACATCTGAGGAGAAAGGAAGTTTGAAGATGCACTTCAGAGGGAGTCGACCTTGCAAATTTGCGCGGTAGGGTTTGGGTCTTAAAATCTGAAGGTGACACAAAACTGCGGCATTAGCTGAGCATGTTTGTGGATGGATAGTCACTGGTTGATGAGATAGGAGGGTTGTCGTGGTGATATGGAAGAGGGGACATAATGAGATGCTAAGTTGGCAGGACTACATCATTGCAGCTGAGGCTCATTACTTTCAGTTGTGTTTTGTCTTTCAAGAGGGTGTGATTTCACCCTCGATGACTTCCCCTCTTTTCACTCTTGCTACTTGGCAACTGTCTTCTACTATTTCTAATCTGCTACTTTAATACTCGTTGTGACCTCTGTTCATCTGTCTATTTACTTTTTTCGGCCACTTGCCAGCCAGCGCTTCCTTTCATGGCCTGAAGAAGGAAATATCTTTTATTTTTAGCACTTATGATGAAGTCTACACTAGCGATGTCAAATCCTTTTTGACACAAGAGTGTAATCAGGTTGTGGATAGACTGGAGAACAGGAAACTGGCTGCTGCTAAGCCTTTAAATTTGAAAGTGCTATTGACTTGCAACACAGACACTACGTGACCCAGACAGGACAAGGTGCCCCTAGAGCAGAAGAGGGATTTTAGTAAAGCAAATCAAGTCACTAGAGGCAACAATCCCTCAGCGTGTGTTCTCTGTGACCTAAACCTCTCTATTCTGGGATTACTTTTAGATATGACAGCCGAGCAGTAATCCTGTCCTGGCAACATGACCGTAAGACACTTAGAAAGAAAAAGAGTTCATACATGTCATCAGCAAAATCCTCTTATATTCTGATTCACTTACTAAGTTAAAGACCATGTGTTCTGGCAAAAAAAATAAAAAAGTCCAGCTTGAGTACCAGAATATTTATTCTTTTGCTTCGTATATGAAGTCCAACACAATTAACCAACATGTCTTTCAAATCGACCCACAAACCAGTTTTATAATTCCCTCTTGAGCACATGGAGGCCTTTTTTCTTTAAAACCTCATGCTCCTTTTGGCAGACTGCCTTCACTCTTCACTTGTTTGAAAACCAAACCGTCTGCTGCAAAGATGCTGCAAAGATAGGCTGTTATCAATGGACCCGACTGCACCAGACAGGAGAGCACTATGTAGGTGGTATATGTTCTATAAGTGAAAAAAAAAAGACCTTTTTTATTTATTTATTTAAGTTTCTTTACTTTCACAGGCTGTTTGCAAAGTCCTTATACTCAGAGTCATAAAGTGATTAAAAAAATTCAGTATCTTTTAAATTAAAAACCAAACTAGTAGGTTTAATCTGCAGTAGTCTGTAGATGTTAACTACATAGGTAGTTAAGTGAGTAACTGGGTAGTTCATCATTTTATTGGAGAGCTAGCGCGGAGAAACAGTCGGCCATTTGCCCTCACTTTCATACCTGTGGTCAACTTATAATCACTATTTAACTCAGCACCCATGTGTTTGGACTGCGAGAGGAAGTCAAGAGTCCCCAGGGAGGACTCGTGCAGGCACAGCAGAACATGTAAACTACACAGGCCATCACATTCAAGCCAAGGGCTTTCTTGCTATAAGGCTAACCACTGCCCCACTCTCTGTAAATGAACCAGAGTCAAAAATGAAGATGTTCGATAGCTTGAGTTTATCAGACAATCATCAGTATCGGCTGACTCCTATCTTAGATTAGCTGTCATTTGAGCGTGGCGGTAGTTGATGTTTATCAATGGTGTCCCATCAGTCTCGATCCTGGTTACAGTTTCATGCATTTGTGTGATGAAGGGTTTCATGAACATTAAATAAATGGGGAAACAAATATTTATTATAATTAAATAGCAAAAACAAAAGAGTTTTATGGACTAACAAATAAAACAGTGCTTTGTGCTCTACATCCCTCCACAGGATGTGAGACTCCCCTGCTTCTATCTATAACCACAAAAATACAAACATATCTAATATCCTTCTTCTGCATGACTGCAGTTGAATAGTTATTGCTTATTTGGTCCATGACATCAGCCAGCAAATGAAGGGACCCAGCTGGCCTTTTATAGACTGACGAGAACGAGGGAAAAAACCCTGATTTCCGTTGTTTACTGAGATTCTCTATTGACAGAAAGGCTCTTGTGCTGTATTAGCTCGCAGGGCAAAGCGTCAGTGGAAGTTGACCCACTCTTCTTCCTCAAATAAACTGGAGAGAGAGCATGGATAGTGACGGAGAGGCAGGGGTTTTATGACATAAACAGATCATCCAGGAAGGAAGTCCTCAGGAAAAAAAAAAGTGGAGCCTTGTTGACAGTGTGAAGAGACTCGTCCATGGTTGCTGCCCTTTTTTTTTTCATGCACTGAAGATTCATCCTGCGTTAGAAATCCCCGCATCAAGACTTGCAGATGCAGGCTTCTGGTTTTTGTGAGCCTCTGCTACTAGGACTATTTAAAGGATCATGTGGTTGCTCTCACTTTCTATGCTTTTGAGTCCCATTTTTGGACCTCAAGGATGTTATTGTTGTTTTTTTTTTAAAAAGAGGATGAATTGACTGCATCGTCCTGCAAGGTGATATGCATTTGTTGATAGATATCCATTGAAATTCCCAGGACACATTTCACTGAGCTTGACTCGTCTTATGGAAGTATTGAATATTTACGACACTAGAATTAACACGTTTCAATAAAGACATTCTTGTCTAGTAGTTCATCCACAATTATTAAAATGTAAATGCAAGGATTTCAAATTTAAATTAAAACATAATTTAAATGTAAAAGTATTTTTCAACAAATTACATCTGTATGAAGATGATCTGTGAGCTGTTTTGTGCCTCACCATGTTCTGTGCCGAGGGAAGTTGTCCATGTCGAGGACCTCTTTGACTGACATGACATCACCGGGTATGATAGGAAAGACACCTGAATAGGAGGCCTCCTCATCGCTGTGACATCCAAAGTGTTGTGGAGGACAAAAAAATAAAATAAATAAAACAAAGCATGATTAACATGCATCTTGCAAATCATCAAACGACACACAAAGGTGACAGATTACAAAATAGATATCTTCCCTTGTCATCCTTCACAGTTATCTATTCTGCTGATAGAAGGATATTAGCACGCCTATTAACTTTGTCATGGATTATGACACAATATCCAATCTGTTGTTCATCAGGCCATTATTCTCCTCTGCCACTAGAAAGCAGCACTGCCTCTAATATCCTCTAGCTGAGAAGCACAGGAGGCCGTGCATCAGAGAGTGCTTCGGTTAATGTAGGCAAATACAAAGTACATGAGGGTTCATTTATTCAGGCGCTCCAGGGATTCACTTTAAAGCAGGCAACTCTTATCTCAGTTAAGAAAACAACTTTTATGCATCTTTTCTGGTTCCTGTTGTGAAGATGTAGCGAAGTAAACAATGGCAAACCAAAAATCAAACAAGACAAAGGAAATTGCAAAGAAAATAAATCCATCACAGGCAGAACTTCTTTGAAACACATCCTCTGTAATGTTTGTCACACTAATATACCCTCTGTCACTCTGCAGCTCTGGGGTAAACCCAAAGCGTGGTTCATAGGATGGTGTAGCATGTTTGTCACTATTCAGTTTATACTACTCATGTGTTGTCAGTAGTATTACTGTGCAAGCTGCTAAATTGGATTCGTTACTATTTTAAATGGGAAATACAAAATACTGCTTTGTTAAAACATATTTTAATTTTAGCTATGACCCTGTGGCAATGGGATACGAGCTAAAAACAGGATATTAGACACAGTGGTAGGGCTGAAACAGTCGTGTCTTCAGGTTCTTGTCTGTGGGCAGTAAAATGTGCAGTGTTTGCAGAATTGTAGCCTTGTGCTTTATGCGATTATTCAACTAGCTTCATCCCATGTGGGGTTTGAAAACCCTAATATAGCCATTCGAGCAGAGCAGCATACGACCTCTTTTCTCCTCGAGTGTGAGAAATGTCATAACTGCAATCAGCTGCTGCTTCTGCTCTGTCAGTGTTCCCCTTTTCCTCACTGGTGTACAAACACATGTTATTATTGTGTTTGTCATCAAGAGGAACTGCGGTTGGTGACGTTAAGCTCATGCAAATGTATAGGCGAGTTTATTGGATTGTTTATGACACGGTCACAGCCATTTGAAAGTTTTACTGGCCACTATAGTGAACAGTAAAACTTCAGGCTCTACAGTATGTTTGATTCAGGTGATGGTTTGGCTGTTTGAGCTACATTTAGTGAGGGGGAATATACCAGATGAACTAAACATAAACTGCAGTCACTGGTCACATACAGGAGAGTGTAAATATTGATGCACTGCCAACACTTCTCCTAGTTACCGCCTAGTTATCGCTTCATCATATACTACTCCACCAACCCCCCCATTTGTTTATATTTTGCTTTCAAGAATTATTTATATATATTTTTTTCTAACACGGTCTTTTACAATAAGTCCTTAGTCTTTCTTACATTTTTTCAAAAGCCTTCTTTAGACACTGGATGCTTTTCACTCATTTTTGTTTCACTCCTTTTAGCTGTCTCTATATAACAGACAACGTAGCAAATTTTAAGCCAATTTCAAATCGTGTCTTTAGGCAAAACCGATCATCATTACCTAGCCCAACTTGTTTCCAAATTCTTTAGTTGACTCTATAAAATATCCGAAAAAATAACCAAATTTTACAGATAAAATAGTATTTTTGTCTATTAGCTGATGATTTAACACAGCAGTCCCCAACCTTTTTTGCACCACGGACCGGTTTATGCCCGACAATATTTTCACGGACCGGCCTTTAAGGTGTCGCGGATAAATACAACAAAATAAAACTAGTACCGGTACAGAAAAAAAGAAGATTTATTCCTAACACACGTGAAAAGACCCAGGAAACCCGAGTAAACGATAAAAACGATAACAAACTAACGCTGAAAACCGATAAAAACCCTGAAAACCATACATTTCACACCTGAGCCTCAACTCTCGCGGCCCGGTACCAAACGACTCGCGGACCGGTACCAGTCCGAGGCCCGGGGGTTGGGGACCGCTGACTTAACAGATCTCAGCAGCCTGTGCAGTATGTCTGTAAAAATTGAGGAACCTGAATATGTGGAGGACAAAAGAAAAAGCGGTAGGCCTGAAAAACCTATCTACGGTAGATGACCAGCATCTGAAGGTAGTGTCCTTAAAAAATAAGAAAAATAAAAACCCCAATCAAAACAGGACCTGAGAAATTGGCCTTCCTGAACCTCAACATTATTGAAACAGGGTGGGGTCATCTTGCAAGAGAATGGAACAAAAGTTAGTCAAAATCCAAAATGTAGCATTGAAGCATCCACCAAGATCCATGGAGAACTACACCTACAGACTTCGAGAAAGAAGTTACAAGAAAGCATCGCAAGAGTTCAGGCTGTGTCGACAAAAGAAGGTGTTCATAACAAATAGTGATTTTCCCGCACATCACTGTAAAAACTCTGTTTTTGCCTTTTATGTTTTCCATGTTTCAGTAAACTGCTGCACCTACTTCCCGTTTTTCTAGTAAAGAAAAGACTTTTGCCCAATTATGCAGATATGTACATTTCTGAGCCTACACTGCACCACAAACTCTGTGTGAATTTCCAACATAAAACTGAGTCGACGTTATCCACAGTATGTGCACCACCATGGAAGGAAAGAGGCTTTTGTTGTTGTTGCAGTTGTGAAACTGAATAGCACATTTGTAACACGAGAAGCACAAATTTGAGTTTTTTCCTTATCTGAAGACGAGGCTTACTCTTTTAGAATAATTGCAACCTCAGTGAGAGGCTATTTTATAAGTGCGAAGGCTTCCCTTGTTTTTCTTATGAAATGAAAACCTTTTCTTTTTGTTTTTAGGAATATGCATTAGCTTTTTTGGATTCCTGTTAATTAAAAAAGCTGCTGCTCTTATTCTTCCTGTGAAGTAGTGTACGTTACTTTACCACAGAGTCCCACTGTAATAAATCAAAATCTCAAAATCTCAAATGTGGTGCCAGAACTGTATTTTTATCCACCTGCGTCACACAAACCCCGACCGTTGCTGTTAACATCTAGCCTCAAGCATTGCTTTCAACAAGTCATCTTACAAATGGCAATGCAAATTGACGTGACTTCTCTTTTTCTTTTGTTTGTAATCTGGGAAATTTCCCCATTTCACGGTGCTGAGAGAACAACTTCTGCTTTTGCTTTCCTATAATTGTATTTTCTTTCTATTGTTTGGGTTCCCATTGAATGTGTGTACCACTGAATAATGTTGTGTGTGGCTGGGTAGTACATATATATGTATGTGTGTGTGTGTGTGTGTGTGTGTGTGTGTATAAATATATGTATACACGAGGGCACATATAAACAGGAACTTATATGTGCCCTCCTGCATGGATTACTGCATGCAGTAATCCATGCAGGCCAAAAATGTCATGCCACTGCTGTTGGTTGAAAGAGAGTGGTTGTTCGTTTGTGTTTACAAACAGTGGGCTTCCTCAAAATATTAACTTGGTGTAACTGGAAGGAGGAAATAAAAAAGAGGGAAACTTGATGGAACTGGACGTTCTGTTATCGCTGTTTCATGCATGTCAACATACTGTACAAAGACTGTTTTGTGCTATTCTACAAATACAAAAAATGAAACCACTGTAGAGAAAACTGTTCCCTTCTCTGGTGTTGGCTAAACCTACCCAGAGGCCACTTTGCTCAATCTAACATGAAGATAAATTTGAGTGTGCTCCCACGAGCATGTTCTAAGTATAAATTTCACCAATGCACCTGCTCCCTCTCATGCTTCTTCTTTTAAACAAAAGGAGACATGACCTCTAAGTTCAGCTGAACTAAGCTAGATGGAATAATTGCTTATTTTCAACTTCCCCGAGGAGAAAAATTGGCCAGTTCCCTTTATTCTGCAATGGAGATTGTAGACCCACAGGTTAGCCTAATTTAATAACTCACTACAGCAAGAGGGGTGCATGAAAATGAAGGCAAATTTGGCTTGAGAGTATGAGTATATGTTGACTTGTACCTGTGTGCCTGCTTTCATTTGTGTTCTGCCATAGTGTAAATGGATAGGCCTGCTGCATGTGAGTGTGGGCAGCCAAATGAAAAGAAACAAAAAAAGTTATAAAAAAAACCTTTTGAGAAAATTAAAATGAGGCAAATAACAATGAACCAGACTTGCAATCTAATCATTACACATGACATGTTTATAGTCGGTTAAAACTTTAACCTTTTAATTTAATTTTTTTGAAACTTTAGAGTTTAATAAACCACTGACAATTTTATTTATAAAATGTTCATTTCCATATATAGCTTTCATTTGTATCATATTTGCTACATCTTGAATTTGCTTTAAAATGGTTTTTAGGTTTTTCAGGAGAAAAAAAATCACATAGTTGTAAACGTCTCAAAAATAAAACTATATTTATCAAATATGATGGACTGGGTGTTCATGGGTTAGACTGAAAGTCAGCCTTGGACCTTGAGATTGTTTTTGGATGTTTGTGTAGCAGGTTAACTGAAAGCTATTCATTTCCTGCTTCAGGTAATTTTCATGCTAACCACAAAGTAGCTGAACTGATGCATCTGTACACACAGGTGTCTTAATTTATCCGTTAGCTCATCCCGCTGTTGTCTGCTTATCAGATGATCAAGAGTTTATGTTTAACTTTAGCCTTTAAAACCGGCTGTAGTACAATGTCAAAGGGACTTCTGGTAGAAAAGACTGAAATATAAAACTGTTTGCTTGTGTGCATGTGTTGAGGTCGTTCTTTGATTGAATGTGTCATTGAACCATGTAGTGAATCAGTACTAAAATGAAATTTACATAAAGGATACATTTGTTTTATAACAAAGATGCATAC
This sequence comes from Pundamilia nyererei, assembly GCF_000239375.1. Classification (NCBI taxonomy): domain Eukaryota; kingdom Metazoa; phylum Chordata; class Actinopteri; order Cichliformes; family Cichlidae; genus Pundamilia; species Pundamilia nyererei. The sequence goes on along the minus strand of NW_005187468.1, from coordinate 868,380 downwards.
GGATGTCCTCTGTTATCAGTAAAGCTGCAAGGAGTCCTCATCTTAACAAGTTGCTCAATCTGTTAATCCTATATCCTGTTTATTTCTTTTTAATACTATACAGAAAGCTGCGTATGGTGCGAGACAGTTCCACCTTTTTCAAATATTAATCAGTTTGCTTCATCAATTTTAAAGCCTCAAGCTGCACTTTCCTATTATAGTGCAGTGAATTTTCTATTGTAATTTTTGTTTAAATTGTCTCTTTCATTTAAAAATAAACGTGCAATAAACAATACTGCACATAAAGTAAAACAGAACTAGTTATTTCTAGAGTTTTGCTTATGAAATTTGAGTTTGAACAGAAGTCTTCATGATATGACAACACAAACATTATGCTTATCAGTTTTCTGTTTTTGTATTCCCTCGAGCTGTTACTGTGAGAGTGATTACGGAGCTTCTTTTAAGCCACTTTTTAGACTCTGAGGTGTCCCAGAGTTAAGAGGAGTTTAACTTAGATCCTGTATAGTAAACAAAAGTACTGTAAAGTAGCTAGTGCTGGCCTTCATAACTGCTTTCGGTCTTTGTGTCATAGAGTGAACAAGGTACTGGAAACATTCCTCTGAGATTTGGCTTGACATGATAGCGTCACACCAAAGCTGCTCTACTGGATTAAGATCTGATGACTGCGGAGGCCATTTGAGCACAGTGAGCTCATTGTCATGATCAAGAAACCGGTTTGAGATGGTCTGGGCTTTGTGACGTGGCATCTTATCCTGCTCTAAGCAGCCATCCAAAAATGTACACTGTGGTTATAAAGAGATAACTGTGGTAAACACTAACACATTGTTTAGTATTTAAACAATGTGTACAAAAACACCTCTGCAACCAACCCCACCCTGAATATTTCCTCTTTTTTAAATCGTTCACTGCAAACTGTAGAGATGGTTGTGTGGGAACATCCCAAGTAGATCAGCAGTTTCTAAAATCTAAAATGGGACGATCATGGCTCAAGAGTTGGCAGTTCGTCTTGTAATCGGAAGGCTGCCGGTTCGAGCCCCGGCTCGGACAGTCCCGGTCATTATGTCCTTGGGCAAAACACTTCACTCGTTACCTACTGGTGGTGGTCAGAGGGCCCGGTGGCGCCAGTGTCTAGCAGCCTCGCCTCTGTCAGTGCACCCCAGGGCAGCTGTGACTACAATGTAGCTTGCCATCACCAGTATGATCTGTGAATGGGTGAATGAAAGCACTTTGGCGTCCTTAGGGACTAAGTAAAGCGCTATACAAATACAGGCCATTTACCAATACTCAGATCAGCCTTTCTGGCATCAACAATCACGCCACATTCAGAGTTACTTACATCATCTTTCTTCCACATTATAATCTTTTGTTTGACTTTCACCAGGTCTTGACCATGTTTCCAGGCCTAAATCCAGCGAGTTGCGTCCATATGATATTTGCAATAATAATCAGTTGAACAGATGCATCTAATGAAGTGAATTTCATGTGTATGCAGAACTTATTGATCACTGATGACAGTAAATCCATGTAAAGGCCACATGTTTGAGTGTGTTTAGTTCATTATATTGATAAGTAGTGGTTTTTAAATGAAAGGGTAAAAGATTATTCCTCCTTATCTGTGCTGTTAGCAAACCCCATGAAAAGACAAAACCCACTCTTGATTATAATGTTTTGACCTCACTAAGCCTGTATTTTCTATTTAAGTAATAAAAATGGAAAATAAATCATATGAAATTATGCACAGAGCAATGCTAAAAGAAACAGTTACTGAACAGTCAAATAATCACCAGAATCAGACCTGTTTTGGTGAGAGCCGTTGTTTCTGATTTTTTTTTTTTTTCCTTGGGGGACGAGGTGTCGATGTTCCCTAAACACCTTAGGCAACTAGTTGTTTTAGAAGTGTAACAGAAAGTGATTTCTAGCAAAATTATCAGAAGTTCTGATCTGACAGACTTCAAGCGTAACACTGCATTTTTGTGAGCCCCCAGCAATACACCTGCCAAGTTTGAAGTAAATCGAAAGAATAGTTGCAGAGAAAAGCGGAGAACACATACCACACATAACACGATATAAAGAGGTTCCTGTGTTTATTAGCGAGATGAAGGAACATGCCACTTAGTGTAGCTTGTTGAGATTTTTATAGGTTTTGGGCAACAAAGAAAGCCTTTGGCAGAAAAGAATAAATTGGATCTGATGTCAAAGATAATACCTTAGTTCCTCTTTGGTTGTGGCATTTCCCGAATTTTGTTAAAATGAAGATAAATATTATCAAATTAATTCATTATAAATGGCATGCAGTGATGTTGCTATCACTGTGTGTCTGTTTGCACCTTGACGTGAAGGTCCTCTTCTTGATCTGGGAGGACAGCTGCATGCTGTGAGACATCTGGGACGACTGCTCCTCCTGCTCTCGATGCATCACCATCCTGGTTTCCATGGTAACCCCCCAACCGGCACCTGGGAGGGGAGGGGAAGCTACGAGTGAGCATGCAGAGGTGTGTAGGAGGCAATGTGATTGTCAATAGGAGTCAGTCGAGCACTAAAGGCACTGTAGCCTTAGCCATGAGGGTATCTGTATTAGTAATCAGCAACCTGAAGCTGGGTTTGAAATTGAGTTCAGATTAGTTGCACGATTATGCATATGTTTACAATGAACACCTTTACCTGTGTGCTTTAAGCTTTTCAAAAGCAATAGATTTATAATGGGAATAATCAGCCCTAAGTTTTAATTGTATATAGAATATTTGTCGTAGTGCTTAAATCTCTTATGATATTATATTGAAGTGACTACAAACAACGAACAAGGTGAAAATAATAATAATTATATTTCTAAATCTACAGCAATCAAAAGAGGTTATCAAACACCCAATACTACTTCGATAAAGGGGTTTCAATCCAATATGTCAATGATACACTTCAGAGAGGAAAGGAAACTGTTCAGAATCCATTTAATACATCAAAACCGATTAAACATTTTAATATGTAGCTTTACAAAAAGATTTGAAATACTGCTGGAACTACTTTTTTTTCATTAAGCTGCTGATTATCATAGGCTCTTGTCGTACAGGTCTAGAGACTGAATGGCGACTGTCTAGCAACCTGTGGTTGCTACGGAGAAACATATATTCCCCAACCAGCTGGCAAGTGGTTGCTGGAGGTTTTTTACTGTTGCTAGGTGACATTGCTTTCAAAGAGATAAACTGTGCTGAAGAAGTCGCTGACTTGTCTGCAGACATTCACCAGCTACTCACTAAGTGGTTGTTACCCTTGTAATGCAAACTGCAAACGAAGACTGTTTGCCTTTTGAAATGTTTTGTGACACAACTTTTACTTTGAAGGTGAACGTTCTCTATTTTCTTGTTTTTGGCCACACTTTTTTGTAATTTCACTACAGCTCTGAGGTTAGTTTGCAGGTTCTTGTGTCAGGGTTCCTGGGTCGATGACCCAGCGTTTTCAGTTTTGAATTTTGCCACTGTTTAGTTTTCACATTTTATGTTTTACGTTTGCCCCGGTCTGTGTCCATTATGTTCTGTTCCACTTCCTGTGTGTGATTAGTCAGATTCAGTTCAGCTGTGTTCTCACCTGTCTCTCATCATCATCACTCCTGTGCATTTAAGTCCTTACTTTCCTCCAGTTCATTGTCTTGTCATTGCTGCCGACAATTCTGCATGTGTGTTTTTCCAGTTCAGTTAGCCAGCCAGCCAGCCATTCAGTCAGTTTCAGTCTGTTATATTCCGTTCATCCTGCCTTTGTAATAAACACTGTCCTTATCCTTCATAAATCCTACGTTTGGGTCCTCTCTTCCTTCTCTCCACACTGCGAAGCCCTGACATCTTGCAGACAAGTTAGTACCTTTTATGCAAACTGCAGTTGACCATGGAGATCTGCTAGCAAGAGGTTTTCTTGGTGCTCCACCCAATTTGGTAACGTCCAAAATCACTTGCAAACCGGCCAGGGAATGATCATTTTCCCCCAGCGACTGGGGTTTCTACTGGGCCTCTAACTGGAAATTGAAGCTTTAGTTATTGGGTTAACCTATAAATTGGTAAAATAGAAAAGAAAGCTAAAGAAAAGTGAAAACCTACAATTTTTTTGTGTGTTGTTCACTGTCCAGCCTACTGTGTTGTGACATGTTGAAATGGTGTGTTATAGTGAATCACCCCCTTTTTTTCAGCAACTGAGCCTCAGTTGGCCATGGTGTTGCACACACCCTGTCCATCATTAATCATGTGTTTGCTCTGGGGAGGTGAGTGCAGAACGCACCCAACAAACAGAATCAGGTCGTGCCTGAATGATAGCTTCATTCACCCATTCCCAATAGCAGCCACCTGTGTTAGCAATATAAACAAGCGCAGTGTGTTATTTCTTCTCATCTCCTTCAATTGCATTGTGGAAGAGGTTTGGGGAACAGGCTAATATGCTTGCAGGTCAGCTGATTCCCTTGCTGCTTTACTTTATTTTATTTTATTTTTTATGCGTCTCACTGCTGCCCAAGGGGAGAGGTTTGTTTGAACACAGAGGATAGTAGGTCAACCTCTAGCACATTGGAATTGATCAATCTCCATGGGGAAAGCCTGGATCCCCAGGCCCCTGGAGGGAAAGCAGATAAAGCAAAGTGGCTCTATTTCTATGCACCGTGCAATTTTTTTTAAAGTCTCTGGAGTAATGTGAGAGCTCATTTTCTAGGTCTGATGTTAATAATAAAAATCTATCAACCTGAGACAAAACAAGGTAAATGATTCACTGTTTTAAACATTGACGGGAAAGAAATTATACAAATACATCAGGAGCTTGACTTGTGGTCTCCCAGGAGAGTAATTAAAAAGCTACATCCACTAAGGCCATCAAAAGACAAGACAATTAAGAAGTTCAGCTAGCAGAAGAAGTGAGCAAACATTTTCAAGAGAAACAAGAAGAGAAGGGAAACCTTTTTGACAAAGCAAAAACACTAGCAATTAGCTGCTATATGCAAATGTACTGTAGAGGTACAGTGCATGCATTTTACCCAGGCTTAGTATTATTAGGTACTCTAATTCCTCAGCAACTGATGAACAGCAAAAAAGTCTTGCTTGCTATTTGTGTTAGATCTAGCTAGTGGCTGAGGAAATGGAAATCCCACTCACAGTTTCTCTTGTTGCCAAAGATCTGTAGGACGAATATATTCCACTTCCTTTTGTCTCCCTGTCTCACTCCTTGAAGATGCTTTTCAGTCTTAGTGTCTCACCTCTCTTTATTGCCTTTGACCGTCTGTCTGTCTTCATCTACTGTACCTCACTCTCTCTATGTCTCTTGAGTAATCAGGGTGACCCTGAACTCTGTCCTTCACTGCCAAGTATGTCGACAACACAATGCTGTCTCATTCTTAAGTTGGTAAATATAGACCAATGACACCCCTGTGTATACTGAAACGTGTGTACACACACACACACACACACACACACACACACACACACACACACACACACACACACACTGCCAGATCGATTTAGAAAGATCTTTGTGTACAAGCAGCTAAAAGATGAGACAGTAGCTCCCTGTACAATGAAACCCCAACAGCTGAAAGTAACAGCTGGAACGGCCTCAGGAGAACAACTGGCTGTGGTAATACTACAAACTGCCACTAAAAGAAATATATATTTATTTCAGCCCTCTCAGCACTGTTCCACTTGGGTACAAATGTTAGAAAATTAAAGGCTAAAGCACTGGGGAGGTAGATGCCCGTGGTGAGAGAAGGAAGATCCAAAGAGAACGGGAGAAAGCGAGGAAGAAAGAAATGATAGTTGAAGACAAAAGCAAAAAACAATAAGTAGTATTTGAAAAGGAAACAATCTGTCACATTAACAGTATGACCAGTTAGTCTGTTTTTAAAAGAAAGCAGTTGGTATAATGCAGGCTTCCTGTGTGATTGCTCGTGAATACAGAGCAAAATCTTTCTACTGTTAAAAGGATTGCAATGACTTTTGGTTCAGAAAATGATGATGATGATGCCCACAGGATGAACCCTAATAATTGTCACCAGCATTTCATAATTCACACACATCCTCAATAGCTTAGCATAAACGGCAGTAACATTTATGGCCCACTGATGATTAATGTACTAGAGTAGCTTCACTTATACTTTCTAGCCCCTCAGTTTGCAATCTGTTTAAAGTAAAATGTTTTAAATCAGCTTTCCTCTGATTGGCTACCCAGTCAGTGTTCACAGAGATGACCATATTAGTGGTATCTGCTTGCAATGACATCAGACAGGGCCAAGAGTTGAAAAAAAAAAGTTTGAAACTTAACCAAAGCAGTCCGAATCCTGAACTTTTGGCTCACAGGAATACTTGTACATATAGTCACCTTATCTGTGGGTGTATGTGTACTTTTAATCTCCTTTTAGTCTTTTGTTTTGCTACTTGGAGAATGATAACACGTTCAAGGACGAAACTAATTTGAAACCTGTTACACAGGATTGTGTTTTTGTGGCTGGCTTTAGTAATTAGTTCAGTAAACACTGGATGTCATAGTTTCAAACTTTCCAGAAGTTTCCTTTCATGATTTGACTTCGAGTTGATCCTCTGCAGCACGACTTTTTTTCACATTCTTTCCTGCCTTTCGTTTGTTGTCTTGGCCACTGTTTCGTCTCATTAAATATGGCACTGTATTCCCAAGAGTTTATTGGAACTGTGTCTATTCATGTTGCTCTCAAAACTTTTTATCTCTGGAAACATAAACTTGACTGAAATCCACTTTTTGGACATTAAATCTGCAAACAATTTAAAGGAAATTGACATTTTACTATAAGTGGTACAAGATTTTCTTGTGTCTAGTGGTCATTTGACTCACAGAGACTCAAAGCATTCATCGTTTAAGGCCATAGCAGTGTATAAAAGGTTGAGGAGTTATTTATAAGCTTTTAGTTGCCACACCTGCCTCTGGAATATCAGTGCACAATACAAGCTCAGGTTGCCAGGCTTTCTTTTCTCATACATACATGAGCAGTGACTGTCTGACTAAGAATAACTGCTGAGACAAAGCAGCTGAGGGCCATCTTTATTAGTTCCTCTTTCTCTGAAGGAGTCCTCAGCTTTAAGGTTCACCAGGACCATCTAATGTCAGTGCCGTCTTATATTTTTACCATAACTGCAGAACAAAGAAGAGGCCTTTAACGTGTTTTCTTGGATCCTCAGAGAGGCATGAATGATTTAGCACGTTTGTTACAAAATTGCTGAAGTGCTGTCATGCTCAAAAGCTCGATGGGAGCAGCTTCTGTCTGTTTAGTGCCTAATTTATTTAGGCCACGTATGCAGATCAGTTTGTTTGCATACAGTACAGTCAATTACATTCAATTACTACACGTGCCAGGTTAAACATGTACGGGAAGCCAAGAGGAAATAAATGTTTGCAGCACTTTCAGAATGACTTATGTGTTATTAATCATTAATGCTTATTCACAATTCATGCTTGGACTATACTTTTACTTCTTTGAAGTACGAATAAAAGCCCAAATTCCGGGGGGGGGGTGCTCATGGAAATCATATCATTTCATCTGAAGCTCACAAAGCGAGAGGTTGACGAGAACTGTTATATCCAAGCTGTTTCTTCTGACTGGTCCAGAATATTTTATATGAATCAGTGGTGGCAAAAGGAAAATTAGGAGAAGCTGTATTAACTGATTTAAAGACAATAATTGATAAGAACCTACAATAAGAGCGAAAACTCAAACAACTTCCCAACAACTGACAACCTGAACGCAACAATAGATTAAAATAACCCAAATTTCTTGACTTATCTGATCACAGTAGAAGACTTGGAGAGAATAAGATACTAGGCATGACACTTGTGAAATGCCTTGAAACTGCAGACTCCTTGCTCTCTACTGCTGCTAAAAAAGTTACTGCAAGCACCAACTAACAGAGAATACAACTAAATAGATCAGCTTCTTGTCACAGATACATGATCCATCTTGAGTCCTCTAAGAAGGATGTGATACTCGGCTTGGTGGTGAGTCATCGGCCTTTGTCAACAGGTACCTCATCACAAGCAGTCACTTTACAGGTGTGCAGTTGACATTAAAATAAAAGGTGGATGTGGTTTGTGTGACTGAATCACAATGTTGTCTCTAGTTATTATTAGGCAGTGTTTTCAGTTGGACTTGGGAACTTTTTTGAGTAAGACTCTAAAACCTCATATCAGAGAAAGTTCTAGCATACGCCAATCTTGGAGGCCAGGTATTTCTTTCCTTATTTTGCAGTTCATGCTTAAAGTAAATCTGGCGTGACCTGAGCCAGAGGCAAGAATATGAAAGGATACGAGACATTTCCTGCATGGCATTACATTTTTTCATGTGGGGTTGTTCATGTTTTGATAAGCAACAATGTCATGTTATTATTTTCTGATAACATATGATGAATTACTCTGTTTTTAATGCATTTAATCTCATTTAACTGAATATCTCCATCGTCATGTGATACCATCAGTTTGTGTCATCATATTTACCTTTTGCGCCCTTGAGCAAATAGCATAGTATGCTGGGCTTAGTAATGAGAAGTTTACACACCATGCTGACAAGAGGCAAAGTGCAAAAATGCACGACACTGTTAGGTTCAGACTGAATGTTCTTCCCAGTGCTCAAAATTAATTTGGTATCAGTTTCAAGACTTTAGTGAGTGTTGTTCCACTGGGAAACTAAATATTACTAAACTTTCTTTGCTATCTTCTCCCCCAGTGGTGATCAGGCCCAGAATAGAACTTAATGGACACCAAAGTCTGCAGGATGATCCATCATTTCCTGGCCTGCCTTGACAGCTGTTTCCATGCCTTTTTCTAATCAAGGGCCCATTACGAGATCATTAGAATGCAAGAGAGGAAAGGAAGGGGGCGAAGTGATTGGTTCCAATTACATGCAGACTTCTATTTATTAAATGACATGGTCTTGACGAGACGTAGGTGCCCTCTACAAGGGGATGGCAGGAAAAAGGACGCCAGTTGTTGTCAGTCATGTTGTTGTTGGATGTATCTTTACTTTTAAAAAGGCTTGTCACCACAGAGCCAAAAGATGATCGTCTCCCCTTTATATTTACTAGTTGGCATTAAGTAGGTAGTTTATTAATGCTAAATAAAGCTTGTTTAGCTTTTAGCTCTTCTGAATTGCCACCCAGATCTAATAAAGAGGTCTGCAGGTCTGCTTTAGCTGATTGGTGAAGCAGTTTAGTGTATGAAAAGCTGAGAGAGAGATTAATGACGGCGTATCACCTTCCTTTACTGCCTCTCAACAGACTGACAACTTACAAGAGCTGACTGATGATCGGTGCTTTCAAGTTGGTGTTAAATGGTAAGTGGACTTTTGAAATTTTCAGGTATCTGTACTTTGCTCAAGTATTTCTTTTTTTCTTTTTTTTTTCTCAACTTTTTACTTTTACTTCCTACATAAAAAAACAGTACTTTTTACTCCTTACATTTTCATACTTTAGGTTTGTCTATAGTGTTTATGTTCGGGAGTTAAAGTGGGCAGGAAGCTCCTGGTGACTGTAGGACGTGCTTGAAGTACTTTAGCATTTAGCTAGCTCCACAGAAGAGGAGTGAGCATGAAGCTAGTAACAATTTTAAGTAGCAGGTAATTTCAATTTCAACGTTTCTATCAGCTTAACAAACATCAGCAAACACACAAACTGTTTGTGTGCAGTTTGTTGCTGAGTGTGCTGCTAGCTGAAGGTCCAGCTGCTGTGAGACAGCTGTAGGAAGACAGACACACAGGGGAGGAAGTAGAGAGGTTATATTTAAAGGTAAGAGCTGCTTTTTAAAATGCAAATGGTCAGAGTTGGGTTTACATCAAATGCAGAGATGAATTTGCATTGAAGCGGATGAGCCTTAGATTAATTTACTGAATTGCAGCTTCATACGGTCTTAGTGTAAAGACAGTATAAACAGTATAGTGTCAGAATAGGGGATGGACATCAGACATCATAGCTTTTAAAACTGTTGACATCGTTTTGAATTCAGTTGTGTAAATCTAATATTAGTATAGCACAAGGTTCATTTACCTTTGTATAAAAATTATTAATAGGATTCTCCTTCAAGGAGCTACTCTTACTTTCTTACTTTGATTACATTTCAGAGCCTGTACTTTTTCACTTTTACTTGAGTAAAAACATACGTCAACTTTTAATGGAGTATTTTTAACTCAGGTGTCTGTACTTCTACTTAAGTAAAGAAAGTCTGTACTTTTGCTACCTCTGTTCTTTTCTACTCTACCTGAGCACTCAAAGCACTTTTTAAGCCTAATCTACGTATTACTATTCTTATGACTCACAAGAACTCATATTTTACAAGAATTAAGTTAGCAATTTACTCTGACATAGGGAAATTAATCAGTGTTGTATTCTTCTTGTATAATCTTTTCTTAAACATCAGATTTTGTCTTTGATGTTTAAGGAACGTAAATAACTGATTTAGCTAATAAACAAATGAGCTCTGTGTGAGTAGAGTTTAAAGTTATATTAATCAAAAATACTAATAGAAAAGTGTCTTTATCCAGTAACACAATCCTATCACTGCATATATATATATAGAAATAACAAATGGTATACAGTGTACATTATAAAAGTACAGGTCATCGAGAATCAATACATAATCGGCAACTGATCAATTCAGGCAAAAACAAAACATCCAGTCACTAGGGAACAAACTGTATTCCCTCACCAGTTGGTAAGTGCCTGCTGGAGTTCAATGGCTTTCCTTAGATGGTTCCACACCAGAAACCACCTTGTGATTACTTTGGTCACTAGCAAACTGATGTGGTTATTCATAGTGTGCCTTTAAGATACCATAAAGTCTGTAAACAGTTGCCCAATGGTTGGCAAGCTGTGGTGAAACTTGAAAAAGTGCAGCGCAAAAAGGTAAACGGGGAATATTTGCCTTCAGAGTAAATGTTGTGCCTTACTGCTGCAACCGAGAAATGTTACCAAAAAAAAGTACATCTTTTAGTTTGAGGGCAAAACTTTTCCATTTATGGTTTAAGTTGGCTTCTTCCATGCTAACTATTGGCGAGTGCAGCCATCTACTTGCATGCAAAGTTTTTTGGTGCAGCACAGTATACCTCTCTCATCCAATTTCACCTAATAACTGCCACAACTCATTTTTCTCTAACAATCTGTGGTTGCATGGTATGTCTGATAACCACTCGCTGGCATGCTTACTGGTCTCTAGGCCTCTGTAACTTAGGCCCAATGCAAAATGGCAAAGATCAATTTAATTCAGCTAAATGGACTTTTATTTGGGTTCAAAGAGCTTCACAGGCATAAAAAAATCACTTATTAAAGCAGAAATTTATACAAACATAAAAACCATCAGAAATACATACCTACAGAAGCGCACACGTAGACATGTAAATAATATATAGTCAAACATAAAATCATGTCAAGCACAGAAAAATATGAAAACCATCTTGGAAGAAACAAAAGCAGAAGGTCAATATGATATTGATGAAAAATATATCGATAAGCCCTGCATCTACCAGACTTTTAAATGTGGCTGAACCCAGTTGCTATAGCTGTTGTTATTAATTGTATGGACTGTTTAAATGCCAGATTAAAAGTTTCTTGTTTCAGAGTTTGGGGCTATACTTTAGGAAGGCTGCATCCCCAATCCCCAAGAATATCAAGCTATTTATAGCATTATCTTTGTTAAACATCTTGTTTCCCCTCATTCATTTTCATACTATTAACACACATTGCTTTATGTCTTATATCTGTAAGTAACTGGCAAGTCATACACACTCTCTTGTGTAAAAAGACAAACTATTTTGCAGTCTTTTATTAGCTGAAAGTTTACTTTCTCTCTCTATTATCTTATGAGGATAATGAGAACCTTTAATGAAGGACCTTGAAGATCAGAGTACAGAGTTATTAGCTATGAGGCATGGATGCATTTCAATAGACCCAATTAACTCTCTGCACCTTATCAGAAAAGACATAATTAGAAAACAGATGGCTGCATCTGAGATTGGAGGGATGTTGTTGATAGTTTTATGACGAGACCCCCAAACCTATAGCTGTTATGTACGGAGCCCTGCAGGGGACATGGGAGAAAAAATTAAGACTGACTTATGCTAGATCTCGCAAAACAAACTCGGGATCTCGCAAAACTTTTGCGAGATCTTGCAAAAGTTGAATTCCAACAATAGCGGCAGCTACTTAGTTGTAATATTACTCTTTCTGGGTCACAAAATACACTTTTAAGATATTTTGAGGCGTGAATGTAGTTGTGTAAACGTCAGATACCTGCTCGGTTTACAAGACATCACATATTTGCAAAAGTGCTCCGACGTTTTCGGAGATCTGACACCCACCATCTCGAAGCTAACGGGAGGTCGAGACCAACTACAGCCGGGAGGAACACCGCTTTCCCGGCACATCGTGCCTCGACCTCCCGGTCGGCTTCGAGCTGGCGGCCTCCGAAGAATGCAGCTAAAACTTTTGTGAGATCTCCCGAGTTTGTTTTGCGAGATCTCGCAAAAGTTTGTCTTCATTTTTTTTTCTCCCATGTCCCCTGCGGGGCTCCGTAGTTATGTTCTCTGAACATCTTCAAATATATTTTCTTCAAATAAGTTTTTCCTCTTTTTGTTGTATCTCTCCAAACTAGAATTTTGCATTGCTTGGTTATACAAAAGATAAATTAGCTGAACATGACCCAAAATAACACTCATAAAGACTGCTTTGCAAACGAAATATCACAGGAGCTATTAAATATTGAGATCTCTATTAAATACTTCAACAAGGATGTTTAAGGTCATAAATTGAGCATTTTTTGAAAAAAAAATTTTTTAACGCTAAGCTAAGCATTATCGTAACTGTGAAGGCGGGTGGGGCAGCATGAACACCAAGTTTGTGAATGCAATAACTAAGAGACAACACAGGATTTTGAAACAAATACCATCGATGAAACTACTAAAGATTTTGGGTGCGTTTGAATCCCAGTGACCTTGAGGTCAAATTTTTTTTTAAATGTTATGAACATGATAGCTCAAGAACGAGGGGAAGTAGGACTTTCAAATTCATGCTATAGGTGCATTTACTACAAATCTCAGTCAAGTTGCAATCCCAGTAACCTGGACATCAATGTCAGAGGTCAACGTTTCAGAAAATCCCTAGGATTTTCAAATTTAAACCATACAGTAGGTGCTTTTGTTAGGAGGCTGAGGGGGAGCACTGGCATTTTTTTTAGAATTAACAATATTGTAATTTATATGAAAAACAATAAGAAAAGAATTGTAATCAAGGTGTTTGTTTCTGTAAATAAATACAATCAGCCTTTGAGTTTTCTGGCAATAATTGAAATGGGCAGTTATTTATGCAACTGTCTAACATGGTTGCCTGCGTGTTGTCTTAACTTAAGTGGCCCAGGTAGTCAGTCTGTCAGTATACTCATTGATCCAGGGGAGGCACACTCCCTCAACACTGTCTGACACTCAGTGGGTGCAGAAGCATTGGGTTCATCCAAACTGCTATTCCCCATTGCAGGTTCTTTTATAGCTGTAAGACTCGAGGGTTTGCCCTGAGATCTCCTATTCAATCTTGTCAAGGCTTGAAAGTGGAGAAAGACGGCTTTCTGACAGACAAACTACTGCTTGTTACTGCTCCTAGTTTCTTCTGTACATCTGTCCAAAGAGGAGCCAGATGGGAAGATGTGGGGCATGAGCTTGAAAGCTTGACAATATGCTCTATGACATGACTTTCTAAACACAACAGATAGAAAAACCCTAATTTCTCAAAGACTTTTTGAAACACCACGGCTACAGTTTAAAATCCTCTTGTTTGCTTTCCTCACTTCCTCACTTCTCCACAACACGGTTTGTTCTCATGTAGGTTGTTGTCCTACTTTCCTTCCTTTTTCTTTTCTGGGTGTTACCCAGTTTCTTTGTCTCTCGACTACCCACTTACTCTTACACACAAGATCCTTTCACATACATTTCATTGTTGTCGCTCTACTTTAGTTTCTTTCTTTCTTTCTTTCTTTCTTTTTTAATTTTGTTGGAGCAATCTGTTACTCCACTTATTAATCAACCAAAGAAACGGAAAGAGTTTTGAAATATTTGCAAGCCTTGCTCACCTTTGTACGCCCTAACTGGAAAACTGCGATTGTTTTTAATTATTTGTTCCCTATGTAACAACATCCCTAAGGAAATTATGTAAATTTGTAAACCTGAACCTTACTTAGAGTTTCAATCTAAATTATCTGACTTTTGATCTAATTTAGTGCTCAGTTCAGATAACATATTCATAGTACGTGATTTTAAGATCCATGTAAATGCTGAAAACACTCAACACTGCATTTAATCTATTATTAGACTCAGTTGGCTTCTCTCAAAATGTAAATGAGCTCACCCACCACTTTAAATAAGCCCTGGATTTTTTTCTGAAACTGAACATTTAGCAGTATTACCTGAAAACCCTCTTTTGTCTGATCATTTCTTAATAACACAGCAGTGGGGAATAAATCTCATTGCAGTAGACGTCTTACTGAAAGTGCTGTAACTAATGTATGTAATTCCTTCACTTTTATCTTCAATGCCGTGTGCCAGTAGAGTGCAGAGCAGCTACCTAAACTCTACTCGCACAGAGGTCAATTATCTTGTTAACAGTGTTAAATCATCACTTCATACAACTCTGGATACTGTGGTTTCTCTGAAAAAGAAAGCCTTAAATCAGAAGACCCTTAAAGCAGAGAACCTTTAGTCTGGAGAGGAAATAGCATCGCACTAATGTAAAATATCTTTGTTAGCCTGGAAAAAGAATGTGTTGGCCTATATAAAGCCCTATGTAAAGCTAGGACTTACTGTTCATTAGTGTTTGGATGGAAATTGGAACAACCTCAGGTTTTCAGCACTGTAGCCAGTCAGCAAGGCTGACAAAGAGTCAAAACTCTGTTGACCCAAGCATTCCTTTAAAGCGAACTAGTAATGACTTCATGAATCTCTTTTCCCAAATAAAAATTAATCCAGAACATAAAAAAATATTCATAATGAGCAAGCAACTTTGAATACTACAGATATTTATTAAGGCTCTCCGATTGATCTTTCTGAGTTAACTTTAGTAATCACTTTCAGCAGCTAGATTCTATTCTGACAAGACTGCGCAGCGTAGCCCTACCATTAATTAACACTTTGATCTTGAATATCATCAATCTATCTCTAAACGCCATAAGTCTTTAAGGTTGTGGTAATGAAATCATTACTTAACAAGGCATTGCTTAACCTAGATTTCTTAGCTAATTCTTAGCTAATTTCAAAAGTTCTTGAAAGCATAGTTGTAAAATATTTATAGTAGTATAGTAGTCATATTTACTCCTCTGCAGATTTGAATAATATCTATCTAGTAGATTACAGTTTGTTCATGCAAATGGGGAGAATTCCTTACACATTAAGGTTAATTATGGATGCTTCAGTTAAGCTTCTCTTGCTTGGGTCTCTGTTAAATCCAGAATCAAATTAAAAATCCTTTCCCTCACATACTAGGTTTTGAAATCTAATCATCCATCTAATTTTAAAGACCTCGTGGTACCATATCACCCCAGTAGAGCACTTTGCTCTCAGACTGCTGGCTTGCTTGTGATTCCCAGGACGATTAATAGTAGAGGGGGGTAGAGCATTCAGCTTTCAGGCCTCTCTTCTGAGGAACCAGCTTCCAGTTTAGCTTCAGGAGAAAGACACTCTTTACTTTTAAGATTAGGCTATACCTTACATTTTTGATAAATCTTATAGTAAGGGCTTGATTAAGTGAGCCTGAACTCTCCCTTAGTTTTGCCTGGGTCAAAACTAAGGGGGCTGCTATGATGCATTGATCATTTCTTCGTCGCTACCTCTTTTAACTCTTTGTGTTTATACACCACACTGCATTTAATCATTAGTAGTTATTAAACTCTCTTCCATAGCATGTTTTTGTCCTGTCTCCCTTCCCTAAACACAAACCAATCATGGCAGATAGCCGCTCCTGCTTGATGCTTTTTCTGCTGGAGTTTTCTTCCTGTTAAAACACTACACTGTCGCGAAGTGCTTGCACATAGAGGGTCATCTGATTGTTGGGGTTTTTTTTGTATTATTGTAGTGTCTTTATCTTACAATATAAATCACTTTGAGGGACTATTATTGTGATTGGTGCTATATAAATAAAACTGAATAAAATTGAACTGCTTTTCAGCTCCAGCACTCTACTAATGTTAAACAATATCTACTTTTCCCTTTATGTTTCAGACCTATTCTCTCTTCAAGAACTGATGAACCCATTCATTTATATGTAAAGGGCAGAGCAGGAGCCCCATGTTCATTCAGACGCTTGTATTTGGATGAAGAGAGTTGCAGAACACCCAAGGGCTGTGAACTCTATTGCACAAAATATTTTGTGTCTACTTTTTTGTACAGAACAGCGAAGCAAAATTGAACCTTAGCTATCAGCATCATCCACTAATGCAGGAGTTATATTGTTCCTTTAAAAATAAAGTAAAACACAGTACTAGTTTTATAAAAGATACAAGATAAACAAAAAAGCCCTCATGGGGAAGCTGTCTGGACAACCTGGCATTATCTTTGACTTTTAAAACCAATAATCTGCTCCACAATCTGTCACATTAGACAGTATCACTTCTTTGTTTCCATGTAGCTGTCTAGGTGCTTTACTTCTGTGTCACACATTTCCAGGAGCTTTGGATTTCAAGTAATTTCTACCAGGCAGCATGGTCATAAATCTAAGCTTCTGACATGTTCATAATGTAAGTTTGTGACGATATCGTGTCTCAGGATGTATTGATTTAAT
>NW_005187468.1:847812-851234 GCF_000239375.1 Pundamilia nyererei | reverse complement strand
ATCTGTTATTCTGATTAGATATTTAAGGCTTGTTTTGAGTGAAGCATTGCATATCACTTACTTTTTTCTTTGTTTCCTGCTTATAGGTCAGCTTTTCATTGGAAAATATCTTATTAGCATATCTGGTAACAGTTGTATAACTAAGCTAACAATGGGCATTAAATCTGAGGTGCGCACAAAAGCTTATACTGTATCATGTCTTGAAGTTAGCTACACTTTTCCCCTTTTCAGTTTGAACAGTGAATGGAAGGATCATTTTCTCTCCTAGCTACTCAGAAAAAACCCAAACAAAACAATGGACTCTCATTTTAGGCTACAGATACAGTCGCCAACAATGCTGTGTATTTTTTGTATATAAGCTCAAATCACAATCAATTGGGTCAGCCCTTCTTAGATTCTTTAGGCTATAATTTAAACTACCCCCTCTGAGCGTGCCTTCTAACCATTTAACCATTTAATGACATTTCTATTCTCAGTGTGCAGTCTGTTGCTAAATCAGTGCCACTTGTGATTTTCAACATAACAACTGTTTTTTTTAAACTGTTAAGCACGAGACTTTTACAGCATGTTCACCCAGGCAGAAGTAGAAAAACAAAGCTACTTTATCATCATTAGTTGACTGAAAACATGCACTTAGCAACAGGCGGTTGAGTTGAACTTTGGATTCTTTGCACCGTCCACATCACCTCTTTATTACGTGACGAGGTCAATGTGTACGGCATGTTGCAAGAACTTTCAGTATGTTACAAAACAGATGCAAATTTATTTCGTTGGCATGGTTTTTTCACATAAGCACTGTCTAACCGATATTTTGGTTAGTGAATGCCCATTAATCAAAACATTTCTTAGACATTTCTTCAGAATATGTTCAGAGTTTTCCCAATCAAGCTTGCATACAGAACTGTGTCTCTGCTACACTCACACTGCAACAGTTTCTAAGGAAGTTCTCCAGTATATAGACATTTTAATAATTTCCAGTAATAACTCAAAACTGAAAATGACACTTTCACAAATTTTACTGTAGAACATGTTACTCAATGGTTGTTATTAAACTCTTATCTCTTAATGCTACTCAGACTTGCAAAGATGAACTTCCAACATAAACAGTAAGTGGAAATTTACAAAGTGTAAATAAAGAACACAGACAGATTATATATCATCTGTTATAAAACAGACGTCTAAAATGTGCTGTACAAAGTTCACATGTGACTCACATCACATGGTTTCAACACACCTGACATTATTACTTTATAGGTGTATTTAAAAGTCTGCACTGACGCTATTAAAAGCCTCAGTGTTATCTACATGGCGTGCGTGGAAACCAACGCCACCTTCTAATATATGTGATACCGTCTGTTTCCTTCTGCTGGAAGAACAGCAAACATTGAGTTCGTAAACATTGCGATGAAAAACACCATTTCTTTTTATATACATAAATGTAGCCATTTCATGAATTGTAAATCTGTTAACACTGAAACATGCTGATGAGAAAAGAAATTGAATATATTGTTGTCCTGCAGACATTCAGTCATTTTACTCCCATTTTAAACACCTCAATATGTGACAATAAGTGTCGGGCTCAGTCTGCTGCTGTGTTCAGCCACTATGCAATCGCATTTGTTTTCCCATCTAATCTTTAAGGCTGATCGCCCACATTGTAATTTAAAAATGACCAGACTGGATTTATGTATTTAGGGTTTGTAATAAGTTGCAACATGTTGTCAAAGAGATAACACACAAACACGCATGCTTGTGATGTGTCATTAGAGTTTTGGGAGTTATTAATAGTGTGCAACTTTTTCTTTTTGTTGCCCATTACATAAAATGTGAGATATGCTATGAATTCCCTAAGAAATTAGATGTGTGTTGACACCTATTCACTTCACTTTAGACATTACACAATGACATATTCAGAACAGATGTTATTAGTTTGGAAGGAGGTAAACTTTGGCTGTTTAACCTCATATAAAATGCAAATTATGTTGTTGTTTTTTGTTTTTTGTTTTTTTTTAAGTGGGTTTTTTGGCTAAAAAGTGACAGTGACAAAGAATTTGTAGAATTTATAAACAGCAAATGCACCCAGGCTTTTAAATGTAAACCCAGTTAGTTTCTACCAATATTTTGCAATTGTCAGATAATAAATAAAAATATACAAAAATATACGATACAAACAGGAAAATATGCCACGCATAGGAGTGAAATGTACTTAACAATTCAGAGGCAGTTCTCCATCTTGAACAACACAGTGTGTTGCTAACCCACCCATCTACTGGAGTTCTGCCTCCAAAGTACTGTCAGTCCTCCCGTCAAAAAACCAGAGAAATGTTCTCTATAGTTATTCAAGGACCGGGATGTGTGGGTGGGGGTTAGGGGTCAATCAAAGTCTATTATTCTTGAATTCTTATTGTCCAACTTCCCAGGAAAATTGGTCTTGATTTCTCTTCTTCTCCCTGGTCTTCAACTTCCTCATTGTCGTCGTCTTCCATTTTGGAGCCATTGCAGGTCCACATGTAGTTTGTCCTTTTGCAACTGTCTATAATAGAAGGTCCGCTACATAATTCAGGCATCCAGTTTTGCTTGTATCCTGATTCAAATGAGACATCACTCGATAGTGTAGTCTCACATTCCTTGTCAGAATCTGGAATAAGTGGTTGAGATGGAGAAAAACGGGTGGTGCAGTATGAGTGGGTCGGTGTCGTTGAAGAGCTATCGTCACATCCAGAATCGGACCACTCTGAGCTATTTAAGCTGAGCAAGGAAGCTAACGATGACTCATCCATAGAGGGTATGAGGTCTGATAGGAGAGGTTTTCTCTCTTTGTTTGACAGGCATGTTGCATCACTATTGCTGCTCTGTGACTGAAAATTGAGGAAAGGCAACATGAGTTTTCCATTGATATCCCGCACTGTGTGCAGCAGCAGCTTCCCATCTGGGTTGGTGTCACAAGAATCAGCATCCGGTAATGGTCTTTCACGTTCAGTGACAGCCTCCTGAATGTCATCATTCTCTTTAGGTAGAACAGCCACAGAACTGTAGATGTCAGAGGACTGGGCACTTGTGTCCTCAGAATTTGGAGTTCTGCGTGTTCCTGTGTCCACAGAGGAGCCAGTGTGGTCTTGCCAGGGAGGGAAAGGGATGTCCTGGGGGGAATAGCCTCCATTCCAAACTGAAGGCCCATTTTTATTCATCTGGATTTTGGCATAAACTATTTCATCCATGTGAGGGCATACCTCGACTTGAGAAATTATGAGAGTTCTATCTGGATCCTGCAGTATCTTAGGGGTTTCAGAAGTGGTTACCTCCTGTTTCCAAAACAATGAAGCGATATGGATCAGTCAAACACACACGATTTGAACAATTGATAAAAGTATTTTTAGGTCTACCAAGCTGTTTAGAAATCTGTAGTTAATGCTACATTTTTT
>NW_005187468.1:805136-847585 GCF_000239375.1 Pundamilia nyererei | reverse complement strand
CAATATATCCCAGTTAATGCTACGTTGATACAAAAAGCAAAGAGAGCATACACAGACTACAAAAAACACCTGTTACCAAACCATGACTCACTGCACATGCTCCTTTGACTTTACTAAAACAACACCCACAGTGTTTCATTGTTTGTATCTTAAGTTGATGCTACACTTTATCAAACTGAATCTCTGTTGAGTTAGTGATGTGCAATTGATATTGATTTTCCGGTAAGACAACATTTCCTTGTGTGACAGTAAGGAAGGACACAAAGACACAAAACAATGGCCTTACCAGTGCTTGTGTCATGCTCTTTGACTTTCCACCTTTCACATATTTGCACGTACACACAGCTGATACTATGACTAAGGCAACCACACCAGCCGCAATCAAGAGAAGCCATCGCAGAAGCATCCACGGATTTTCTGAAATAGAGGAAAGGTTGTTTGATAGACATGTTACAGGAAAATGCTTGAGCACTTAAAAGCAGGGAGCTATAAAACTTCCCAGGGTGACGTGCATGCTTAGGAATGTTCTCAAGGAGTATCCTGACTACACCTGTCACACAGAGCACATGAATACAGACATTCCTGAATTTCCGGTATGTAGAAGTATTTTCGAGATGAACTTGAATGATAGTTAACTGTAACTCCTCTAAAATAATACAGAAATGGATTTTCTGTGAAAACTCCTTTGCACTTGTGGCTTTTACTGTCATATATGGCACTAAGGAATGTACACTGTCAAGCACAGGTGAGAACATTATCTTTGCAAGTCCAATGTGTAATCTTATCTCTTGCCTAATCGAGTTCACAATAATAGGGGTAGATTTTTTTGAGATTTAAAAAGATTACGTTTTTAGTACAGATTTACAGAAGGAACAGCGTGTTTATTGTGTAGCCTCATTTTCTGCTTCATTGCAGTGCCAGTGAGTGCCTCATCTGTGTGGTGCAGATGCAAAGGCTTTAAGAAGCGCTGATTTATAACAAACTGTCTTGATTTATTATCAAACACTGCAGTCACTCGAAGAAATTTGTGCAGTCTGATTAAAGTCAAATGTAAAAAAAAAAAGCAGCATTTTCAAGCATCTTAATTTTTGCATTTTCTCTTCAGCAGGTGGACCCTTGAAAGCTTCCTATGGGGTTGTCAAGCAGCACACAGTTTTCTCAAGTGAAGCCTGATTTTTGTAAATATTATCAGGGTACAGGAGTTTTAAAAAAGGTACACAAGTATTAACATTCAAAACTGACATCAAGTTTTGTTGTTCAAAAACAGTCCATCATAGTTTGAATACCAACAAACAAACAACCAACATATTCATGTTTGAATAAAATGATATTTTTATATGCTGTTGCCATTATTGTGCTAACCTGGCAGTGTTACACAGAAGGAGGCGCTCTCACTGCTCGGGCGACCCCAGTCAGAAGATGGTTTGTAGATGACTGTGCCGCAGTATTTAGACTTCTTCTTTAAGTCGATGCTGAACTGGCCAGTGTGGCTCTCAAAGTGCTAGAGGAAAAATACGTTCATATTAATGATAGTTGTGTAGTCACAGGTTAGAGCAATCAAACACATTTTGCTGTGTTCTGTTATAATGTACAGGAGAACTAAACATGAACTAATGGTAAATGCTTTTTAAAATAATTTAGAATATGTTTCTCAGCTTGTTACGAAGTTTAAAATGCATGTCAGGGGCCCACTTACAATATAGAGATCAGATTTTATCCAGATCAAGCTTCAGTTCAGTTTAAAATTCAGTTATTCAAAGCCAGTGTGGATTGGTTGTCATAGTAAGATAACCAAAGCCACGAAGTCAAACACAATTCGAAAGCAGGTTTATTTAATGTAAACATATTGGAACAATAAAGGATGTCATGGCATCACCCGACCGTGACTGTCTTGACATTAGCAAAGGCGTTCACATGGAAGAGAGCACTGCATAATTTGTCTCGATCCTTTTGTCTTGATCCATAGTAGAAAAATAACACTTAGGCAAGGAGAGAATAATTCAGTTATGTCATTTTCTAGCAGTCCATATTTGGAAAAAAGATGGGATTTCCTGCCACTGCAGGTAATCAGTTACAGAAGAAAATGGAATCAGCACTCCTTATTCACAACCCTTTAAAATGGCCTTTTAATGTAGCTCTTAGTTTTTTCCCTGATCTTTTGCTTTGGACTCTAATCTGATTTTTCCTATTTTGTGTTTGCATTGTCTCCTTGTTTAAAAATACTTAAAACTCAACCCTATTCTTATGCATTTGTACGCTTCAAGCTAGAAAAAAAAAGTTTCTAGTCAACAACATTAATTTCTCTATGCTCTTTAGTAGTAAAATAACATACAACAACACCCACCCCCAATAATCAGAGCCCACTTGACAAAATGATACAGAAGATAAAAATACAGATATGCAGTTAAGCTCAATACTCATGTTGTATTTTTTTTACCCTTTTATTCACATGAAACATAAATATAGCTCCCTAACGTCTGCTAGTGTTTGTTAGTGTGTACTTATGAGTCATTAGTCCTTAGCAAAATATGGCAGTGCAGTGAAACATTATAATATGTCATTGATCACTCATTTACACTATGCTTAACTTTCCTCTGATCACTTAGTTGTTGTGTTTGTAGCTTTCCAAAAACGTGTTACCAACAGGGAAGTTGAAGATGTGTCCTCTGGTGGTCATAGTATTAAAAACATTCATAATGCACTTGAAGGCTGTTAATTTACTCTTATCAGGTGTTATAAATGCTATAAATACTATCACTGAATGGCTAATATTAGCCAATATATATTGGTTGGGCTCAAATAATAAGAATTACCAGAGTTGAGCTTTTTTTAATGTGTGTAGACTGGTTCACTGTTCTTACTGATACATACATTTGTTGTCATCAGCAAACAGTAGTAGATTAAATGTCTATATTTTTTAAATTTATTGTAATTTTGGTTTCACTTGTGCCGTATTTTACACAATACATAGATATGCACACAGTATGTTTTATATTGTAAATTCCCACTCACCGCTGTAGCCCAATCTGGGTAGTATAAATTCAAGGTATAGATAAATTTAGTCTCGAATAGCCCTTTTCTGCCGTTAATGATGATGTCTGCAATGGAGACTCCATTTGGTCCCACAGGCAAGGTGACATTAACAAACAGAGACAACTCTGTTGTGGATGTAGACAAGATGGGTGGACCAAAAATAGCTATGGAGAAAAGATGAAGATGGGGAAAAAAAGATGAATCGATGAATATTGCGATATAATAGTTCTTACTATAAGATGCAAGGAAATGTATGATTGAGTATGGGTATTCTTACTGTGTTCTGAAGGTTTAAACCTTGTCTCAGTGGAACCGTGAGCTCTGCCATTAACCAACACCTTAGCGTGGTAAGAAACATCATAAACAAAGGGCGTTTCTGCCGTCAGGTCACAGTACAGGACGGTGATATTCTGACACTCGTCTTTTATCTTGTATGACTGATCGCTATCATCACTGTAAAGAGAGTAATGCAATATAATCGAATTTTGATAGCAAAGTATATTAATTATTCATTATAATCCTTGTATATTATAAAAAGTTGTGAAAACCAGCATTCAAGCACTGAAAATATTATGCGCCTCAATGGCTGCACTGAATTCACAGAATTCTCCATAATCATTTTACCACACATACATTTTTTTTTATTTGAGAGAGACAAATGAGCATTTTGTGTTAATAAGAAACCATTATCCTGCAGGCATGCTAGTCTTTCTCTGCAGCTAAAATGAAGCTGAAAATCACTCCAGAAATTTCAAGTGACAGTAGCTGGGAGAAAAGTCAATTGGATAGGAGGAGCACTTGACATTTGTCTAAGAAACTACATCATGATTAATTGGACAAGATGACATTTCCACTTTGTGGAGGCCGTTTGTAGAGACTGATTGAAAAGAGTAAAAAAAGAAATCAGCTTGGAAGCTTCATATGAGTATTGGAGCTCTCTTTAGTGACGAAAGCAGCATAGAAACAAACATGTAGGCTGCTAATCACTTGTAACAAGCCTTATTTTTTTGGAGATATTTAGACGTGCTTTAGAAGTTTTCTAAGCCACACAACAGCATGATAAACTTGACTAACTGTGGGATTTTTGAGGCACGTTGTGAGTCACTGTGTTTTTATAAACACACATGTAGGGGAGGAGAGAAAGGGGGAAAAGAGGTGGTGAGGGAAAGCAACAGAGGGGCCTCTACTCTTTGCAAAATAGATTTCTAGATCCTGACGGATAAGAATGGCAATTTTCTATGTTTTTGTATGGAGAGATCCAATCTCAAATCTCCAAAAACCGTCATCAAAAATGTATGAATCTTTAGAAAAGGCCTGAAATCAGCTTAGATTTTATCAGGATTTACTCAAAGAGTAATTGAATATTTGTTTTTGTCTCTGCAGTAGCCTGTATGTGAGCTCAGAAACAGAACAGTATTTTTCCACTGCAGTGGGGTAGTTCATGGAAGGACCATTAACAGTGTGTGTCTGTGGCAATTTTAGTCTTTTTTTAAATGTCTTTAGTAAACATACAGAAATGATAAAACAGAGATTAAGATTATTTTATACAAGTCATTTGAGCAGAGGACATTTGTAAAAATAAGCAAGGTTTTGTCCAGCATGCCATACCTGCCATCGCAACACTACATCTATATACAACCCTAAATCATGTGGCACCCAGCCCTGTGTTCTTAACTTGTTGTCAAGTTGCATTATAACTTTTCCACGACAGTTTGTAATGAGACACCAGCAACACTTGGCAAAAAAGTGTGTTTGCATTGGCCCCTTATATCAGAGCAACAGTGCAGGGAAAGTACAGCTGTCACATAATCTTGCATCAATCATGCTGGACTTACTTCTTGTACTTGACACTATAGAGTAACCTTTGCCCTGGAAAATCACTCTTTGCAGGATCCCAGTGGAGTATGTTATTGAAATTCCTGGAGTTAAATTGCACTGTGACATTGCCAGTTGAGGATTCTGTAAAGACAAAGGGAAAAGTCTGTCAGTCTTTTGCTACAAATAATAATCCTTTGTTTGAATAAGTGATTTCTTTTGATAGTATTTTTAAAACCAATAAATTTAAAATGAGTCATTTCTGTTGCTTTTTCTTAATACAGTCGGTCTAAAAGCATTCGTGCTCTCAGCTAATACAGCTGCCTGAATTTTGAACTAAAGAGGGTAGTAGTTACCCAGTATAACTGAACTGAGCACACACTGGATTGGGACTGCGGGGAGATCATTTAAGATGGGCTTTGTTTCAACAGGTGGCTGAAACTCAAGAAGCTCTTGGTTCCTTTTCCAGTCATATCTTTGATACATGGATATAAAACTCGGCCATTTCCCAGGCTGTGACTCAGGATGGGAAACCATATCCTTTACAAGCTGCATTTTGGAGTCAAACCATACGCACAGATTTTGCATGAAGTTTATCGAAAGCTTGAAATTTGGACACAGTAAATTCAGAATTAGCTTTTTAAAAAATTTGTGGTTCAATGTCATCTATTAAAGACTCCATTTATTTTTTTTATTTTTTTTTTTTGCTCATTTACAATGGCCAAGGAGTTCTCGGTCACCGAAACTCTTTCATTTCAAATAAGAGGGAATAACTCAATTCTGCAAGTGTTTCTTTTTTATTTCTGCTGTTAGAAAATAATGATCCATTTAGTGTAAGCCTGCCTCTAGTTGACACCTGTAAATAAGAGAAAAAGATCCAAATTAACTTGCTGTACTCACCAAAGCAGAAAAAGAGAAGCATCATAATGTTCATGAACCACATCTTCATCACTTATGTGGGCTCCAAAAATTCCAGGTAGTTCTGCTCTCTTTTAAGTAAAACCAAAAAAATACAAAAAAGGGGGAAAGAAACACACACACACACACAAACACACCTGCATAAAAAAGCTACCTGATGTCAGAAATCTTCCCAAACAAAACCTGAATGAATGTGAAAAACGCTGTTAAGTCTTGGAGCTGAATAAGGTTTCAAAGCATTTCCCTGCCTCTGCTTCTCAACCATCTCTGATGCGATCTAGGAAAGGAGTGGCTTTACTCAGGTGTGCAGGTGTACTGGACTTTGACTTGCCATAACTTTGTTCCTGTTTTTCTTCTTGCTATATGTCCCGCCCATTTTCTGTTTCCAGAATTACAACTTCCTTCTTTCTTCCCTCCCTCCTCACCTTGAGTCAGTCAATCTCTCTCTGGACTTGTCTTTCAGGTTTTCATGGTTTACTGGAAATGATCGAGATTTGAAACTGGAAAAAACAGAAAGTGAAAGAAAAAAAACTTTGCGTATATATGGGTCACAGACCACTGTTATATATGCTGAAACAGCCCAGGGTTGACACTTATAACACACAGTTCAGGCAATAAATACATAGATGTGTAAGTTATGTCACAGTTTCTGTAAGTGTAGTACTGTCTGATTCAGAAAGCTGTGGGATATGTGCTGTGGAATGCTACCTGTTTTTGAGGTTATAATGAAAAGATTAAGGAACCATGCCCAGTGGTTACAAGATACTGGCTCATTCACACAGATCATCTGCCAGTAGGCTTGGCTGGTACTAGAAACTCATTTTCTTTTGTTCTTTGCATGATTCACAGTTCCATATAAACCTTACTTATAGGCGTTGGACCCTCTTAGTTAATTCTATGTGATTTTAACGACTCTACCTTTGAGGCAGGCTTTGCTTGCTTTAAACCAGCTTTCTTGTGATTGGCTGCTCCTTCCATACAGAAGTCTGCCCTCACAGACATACTGTACATCACATACATATATAGACGCTTATGCCCCATCCATCCATCCCAAAATCTTTTTAATTAGATATTAGCTTCATATAGATTGGTTATAGGTATTATTTTTCATTTGTTTTTATTTGAAACATTGCATAAGATTATCTGAAATGGTTTGCATCCTGAAAAATAAAATGGCATGTCATCTATAGCAAAAGTTTGCTGATGGTTGAAAATCTGTTAAGTTCTTTTCTTGATTTTCTGACAACAACAATTATAAACAGACTGGAAGAGAGCAACATTATGAAGTAAAACAAAAGTTAATTGTAAAAGTGTACTTGATATTAAACTCTTTATGCTGTACTGTTGACATAAAATGGTTGCGCACGAAAGTCAATGGCTCAAACACAGAAAAGAACGGGTGACTGATCACGTGAAAAAATGAATGCAACCCAAGTTCGTTGACACAGCTATCGCTTTCAAACAGAGGCCTAGTAGATTGCCTGGTTAATGTTTCTCATGGCAGAGAGTTTGATTTGTTTGAACAGGAAATACATGGTTATATGGCTTGAATATCCTTGTCTTACACTCATCAAAAAACAGGCTCCTGGCTCCTGAAAAGAAGTGCGTAAGCTAAGTTGAAAGCTTAATGGGCAATTCATGGGTTTCAGAGTTCAAATTCCTCAGCCTAATTTTAGATTTTCATCTAAATTTTTAAATACATATTAAAAAAGTAACCAAGGTTACCAAAAGATTTTATGATTTTTCGCTCACTTAAATTAATGTGTAATCTCTTGGCGACAAGCGGCATACTAAACAATTAGGCAATTTATGACAATATATAATGAAGCAATTAAAATTTTGGACCAAAAAGCTATAGGGGCACAACTTAAGAAATTAAACATGTTAAAGTTTGATAATTTTTATCACATTCACTAATCCAAAGTTAACACATAAATATTTACATAATCAGGCTACCCTGGTACTCGGTGACCTTGTGGTTCCTCTTAAAGTTCTGAGTTTAGAAACACTCAGAGCACTTACTGAAAATTATGAGATGTGTGTATTTTTTATATATAAATTGCTTATGTTATTGATTTTAAAGTCAGCTTAGGTTCTTAACGTTGTGGTGTTGTGATGTTCATGCGACATATTTGTCCCCATTCATTATCTTTTTTTAAAATATGTAGGTAGACATCTCAAAGCTGGGAGTGCCTATTGTATATAATAGGAATGCAGTTATTATGCAATATTAGATCATCAGTAGCTCTCACAGTTAAAGCAGACGCCCTGTTTGAAGGAAAATGTAGTTTTACGTGTTGATGCAGTCATGCTTAAGTGAACTTTGGACTTGTAAGTCTTCAAAAACATATTTATTTATATAAATGTTAGATACTCATAATTTTTTTTATCCGACAGACAGACTTCCGGCTCACAGGATACTTACTGTTAAGGTTGTTAAATGTACAGCTAATCTTTAATCCAGAAACACTGCAGGTCTCACGGGGAAGCAAAGTGATCACATTAAAATATTGTATGCCACTCTGAGCTTTAGAGTCATAAGTTTCATCGTTAATTGCTCGCTTGAGTGGCAAAGGGCAAATCATAATCAAATTTAACAAAACAACAAGCTGACAAAGACTGACTTTGAGAGTTGGGATTCTGAGCCCTGAGTTATGACCGTAAGTCACAATTTAAAATGCTCCCACGATTTGAAAAGCAAAACTTATTTCTACTTGGCCTCTAACCCTCATTCTTTCCCTGTTTTAATGTGATTAGATTTTGTGATGGCGCCTAGTTTTCTGATAAATTATGCATGCTCTTATAATCTGTGGGCTTGTTCAATTAAAACTAAGAAGTAAATGTCATTGTTTTGCTTTGCCTTCCCACTTTTTTTTGGACAAAATGAATACATTAAAGCATTGAAACCAGCTCTTAGGACAAAGTATATACATGAGGTGTATATGAGAATGATTTTGAAATCCAAAATGCTCTTTTCTACTACATATTGACATATAGGTGATGGAATCATAAACACAAAAGCAATATCTGTAGGTCAGGCTGAAGTGTTTTATGGTGATTTGATGTTTGCCCCTGAAACTAATACAGACTATTTTGCTAGACTTCTTTACTTTGACAATAAGGTTTAAAGAAAAATACTAAAAGCGAGCAGTTTGCTGCTGAAATACAAGCCTGAGGTTCCCCCTCAACAGAAAAGTCTTAAGTCTTGCGTAAACATCTTATAAAGATGTCTTTTTTTAAAAATCCTTTACAGAATGAAACAAAGCATATCAGGAGTTAACACAGATCGCATGCAGTCTAACAACCTCTCTTACTAATTTAGGTCTCTTTCTTCCTAATAACTGTAATAACTTCAATGCTTGCCATGACAAGCATTGAAGAAGGTGTAATACACAATATACTAGCCTTGAAGTGGCTAAACAACAAAAACAGACTCTACTGGGCTGTCAAAGCTGATGTATGACTCTGCTTTCTGCATCTAGACACTATGCTAAAGAGCAAGTAAAGGCAAAAAAAGAAGAAAAAACACTACTTTACAAATCAAAACTACTTTGAACAAACAAAACCACAATATAAAAGAAATCTGTGCTTGTACAGAGTTTCCAATGACTTTTTATTATAAAAAACGTTATTATTATTATTTATTTTTTTTTTGGAGAACATTTTGTTTGTGAAAGAATCTTTGCTTTTCCTATTGTGGTCAAATTAAATTACAACAGGAGAAACAAAAGCTGTGATTTTCTTAGACACAGCCTGTGGAAGAGATGTGATGCACTTCTGTAGCCTCTTGCACTTCAAGAACATCATCAATGAACCATCCTGTGCACTGTCACAGCAAATCAGATGTATCTCGTGTGTCTTATCTCACCAGCCTGTTTGAGCCAGATCTTTGATCTGGCTCAATAAACGTGGGTTGAAAAGAACAGGTCCTGGTTCTGGACCAGGTCTCACGTTGAAGAGAAGCCATGTGATTATTATTCAATAACATAGAAATATTGCAGAAGCAAAGGTAATCATTACAAATAAGGGTTTATTTAAGAACAGAATTTCTTTAAAATGACTAATATGTTTCATTCGTTTTCTTTGTTGATGATGATCATGATCTATCTTTAATTTTCACTGAAAGTGAAAAAGCAGATTAAAAACCAGTGGAGTAAAAAATATATTGAGTTCAGGATCAGAAGCATCTTTGATCAGTCAGCAGTGTCATTCATTATTTGACAAAACTGAATACACAGAGAATTTTCCCCCGCACTTTCTACAACAATGCAGGTGTAAGGAAGCATTGCTTGTGCAAAAAAGCCTGATTATCCCAAAAAAGCATACTGTATCGAAATATAAGTAAGGGGAAGACAGCCCTATTCATACTCACACATTCACACAGTCACAGGGAATGAAGGAAAATTAAAACACGGTGGAAAGAATGGGAACTGGAAACAGGACAGAACAGGAAATGAATAAACTAATATAAACAGTAACTGGATTTAAGAACTGAAAATTGCAAATCACAGGAAAATGACAGCCTTTCCCTGATTTGCAGCTCCACCCTGTATTCTATAGTAAAAATAGCTAATTATATATCAGAATCAGAATACTTTATTGATCCCCATGGGAAATTATTTTGGATACAGTGCTCCAGTACAAACAGTAACACAGACAGACAATACACTAAGTAAGGAATGGCACAATATATACATGTATGTATGTCTCAATAAGTGATGTGTGTGTGTGTGTGTGTGTGTGTGTGTGTGTGTATATGTCACTTATTGATAAATAGCTGAATAAGAAAGAAGAGCATGTGCAAAAAATACAGTAGGTTTTCTTTATAGTTTTTGAAAATGCTTGTTTTGTCTATAGTAAAATTTCTTCGTTCTATTATTATTATTATTATATCCTAGTAAGTTTGAATACTACCAACATTTCTGGCCACAGTAAATGTAGCATGAAAGTTACGTGGCACAGTGCTGCCCATCCACCTCCTTTATTTATCCAGGAAGTGTCTTGAGTTACACTGTTTTATGAGAGACTTGGCCAAAGTGGCAACTTAAGATGGGCGTTGCATAGTTACACAAAAACACATTGTGCATTTTCCACTAAAACTGCACACAGTACTGAAAACAGGGCCCGAGAGACATGACGGATACAATCTTCAAACACTTTTATATAATGGGTGCTACTTGCTGCTTCACTAATTCTGCTAATTATATTTACCCCCTTTTTGCCACCTTCACCCTTTAATATTTTTCTCCCAACAGTCCCTTTTGAAAGACCTCAAGTGAAACTGATCAGCCCAAAAAGAAACCTCACGCACTTGACAGATGAGCTGCACTTCTTCAATACAAAGAAAATATGTGTCTCACGCAATGTTTGAGCGAATGAATTTGTGAGAGGCAGGTCAAAAAGTAACCTACACACAGTAACCTTATCCAGCACAAATTGGGTTAAAAAATATATTCTTTGACTTCTGCATTAATGCCATTTTAAATATATATAAAGCTCCTTTAGGCTCATCAAGAACATAGACAGAAGCTGAACAATTTAATTAACCACAACAAGGAGGAGAGGAGGTTATTATAATGAGGCTTGAATGTATACTCTCTGAAAAACTATAGCAGAAAATAGATTCTTCTAAACAACAAACTCGCTAATGGGCAAATAATGGTTTTGTGATTTGTGCCCTTTTCGTAAATTAATGAGAATTTTTTTGTTGTTTTAAATGTAAAACTCATCTACCATGTGTCTTGAGGCGAAGACCCTTGGCTTGATTGGTAATGTGATTTGCATGGTGCATGCCTGGCCTATTGCCATGACATTATCCAAACCCATCAATTAACACTAGATCATTATAACTTTAGCAGGAGGTGGAGGTGTTTGAGTGCAGCGAGTCAAAAGTGGAAAACAGCTGGAACAGCATTAATACTTAGATGAGATGGGATTCTATTGGTGAAATGCATGTAGGCCATGTCTGCTTTATATTGCAAGCACACAATGCATTCTGCCCTTCACAGAGTCTTATTCCAACACAGGATTGTTGATGTGGACCGGATTTCTTGATGCAGATATTATGTTGCTTGAATAATGCATTACAACCACAGATCCCTGATCATCAGCTGTCAGAAGAGTGAGGTTGTATCCTTAAAGAGATGAGTCTTTTTAAAGTGCCCATGTTATGCTCATTTGCAGATTCATATGCTTTTCCAAGAGGTTTGCTTTGTTTTGCCTCCACCGTTTTAAGATATGTAGATCCGTCTCTTAAACTAGTACAAGCACACAAAACACAATGGAAGGAAAATGAAAAAAAAAAACACAGCAGAGGTTTTTCTGGGGAAACGGTAATGAGACGGAACAGCTGAGCAGCTGCAGAAGTGACAGAAACAGGATTAAGACGTGGAAGATCTGTCAGCTTTGTGGGGGAGAGATGCAGGTATGTGTGTTTTAATTGCATCATTCATAAAAGACTAAGATACTAAGATACATGTTTACTATTAGTTTGCTACGGCTGTCCAATTATGTTATTCTCGCCAAAATGGCTTCCACTGTTTTTATGTGTTTTTTGTTTATTTATTTATTTTTTGAGCTTTTGCAATGTTTTATTCTACTTTCATTGTGTTTTGTGCTTTTGCAGCATTTTTCTGTTTGCTGCTGTTTTCTGAACTTGTAGTGGGTCACTGTAGACACCACCCCAGGTAAAGAAAATAGACACATGAGTTGATGAATTATCAGAGTTTTAAATAATGTTAATGTTTATATCTTACTATACCACACCATATTTTTTTTTTATTGCGTGTAAACTCCTCTTGGCACACAGGTACATCCGCCTTATCTACTGTATATCCGATACCTTCATGTCATTGCCTTATCTAGCAGCCACCTGAGCTAAAATGATCCCATCTGTGGCACCTTATAAAAACATTTTATCGTTTTATTTCATGATAATTGAATCAAGTTTTAATTGAATCCACAAAACTTTGATCTATGATTGATATATTATGATGCCATCATGTTGCCTAGAAACAACCTCAGTGACTAAAATCACAGACCAAACATGAAATATTGCCATCCTAGTCCTGGTTCATTGACCCAGTAGTTTAAGTTTGGTTCTGGACTTGCTGTTTATTTCTTTGATAGAAGTTGTCTTGGTCTTTGTGTTTAGTATTCTCTTGTGCTTCTGAGTTTTTTGTAGTCCTTGGTTTTTGTCTTGTTATGTTTGTTGCCCTCTCCATCCCTCGGTCCCGTTTCTTCAACTCTGTCATGTTTGTTCCTCTTCCTGGGTCTAGTCTGGGTGCCTTGAGTCCATGTATGAGTTTAGGTTTTGTAGAAGTTTCTAAAGTCTCTTTTGCTTTTTGTGTTGTTGCCGTAGTTTCATATATACAAAGCTAGTAAAGAGTATCAAAAACTTTGTACAGTAACTAATACTAAAACTTACTTTAAACCAAGTTAAAAATAAAAAAAATAGACTTAAAAAAAACTGAGGGTATTTTTGTATTGACAAAGCTGAAACAACGGGAAGACACGTAGGAAATGTTTTTAGTTGTTGTCAAATTTTTCAGGGCAACCAGCACGAGGCAGGTTTAGTATTATGATTATTGAGGTTGGGATGTCACACAAACATCTCAGTGTTTGGATTAAAGTACTCATCATTCAAAACTTGCTCTTGCCCCTGGTAAATAGCCTGTACAATTAAATTGCACTGAAAACTAAAAAAAATCAACAAAAACTCAAAACATTATTAAAAACATAAATAAATAAAATAGAAAACTAATGCAAAATACCAAACTAATAACCTTTTGGGGGGCAGCAGTAAAGTATCAACACAATAACCGCATTCACTCAAAATGTTTGCAATAAATTGGATCAAATGTAAGAAATAAGTTCAGGTTCTGTCGTTATGTGTTTTGTGTACTCACAGGGGTGGTGAGCACATGTGAAGTGGAAGCTTTGAGTTTCCTTATTTCAAACAATAATGCCAACAGTGTCAGTGAAACAGCAATAATAAAACAATATGTAGATGCAACTGAAACTTTGTGGCTATGTGAAGCATAACTTGCATAAAATTGATGATGTGATAGTCTAACCATAAAAAGTGATCACAACAACAGAACATCATGAACATCATGTTATGCAGTCCTGTGTTTAATCTGGATCTTCGTTATGTGTTGTTATTTCCAGTTATGTGTGCGGTCTCTGAAGTCTTTCATAGACTATCGTACTCTGTTGACTGTTGGTTCCATTGGTTTGGTCTTTACTGAGCCGGGATGGAAATGTGTAGGAATGTTTTGATGTTTAATGCAGTCTATGCTTGAGTTATCATAGCAGAAGCAACTCAAGTGATAAAAAATGGTCTGCTAAGCAGCTTCCTCTTTGTTTGGGGGTGTGTGTGTGGGACCAGCCTGTAGGGTTATGCATATGTGTTACATGGTAAAGTAGATGAGTTACGGAAGAAAAGCCTGTACTACAAATGAGCTGTTACAAGGAGTTTGCAAGTAAGTGCTTTCTCAGGGAAGCAATAACTGCCTTCGGCAAGAACTTTGTAACTTTCAGACCTTTTTCTCAGACTTAAAAGTTATATAACACAACGAAGAAAAGGGTGGTAGTGGTTTAATCTGCAGTTCAACATTGCACACAGATCTTTTTAATGTGTGCAGATGCATGCTTCCATATAGACTCTGTCCATCTAGTCTAGTTCTCACCCCATGTCATAAAAAATTACTGTGCTGTTTGAGATTTTATATAAGCTAGTTGTTTCCAAACTTGTGTCTTTATCCTGCTGAAATGCTGGTGCCTTTGAGACACCAAATATTGCTTTAGCTTTAGTATCCCTGCTTTAAACCATGTAGACTTAGGTTAGCACCAATTCATCAGTTCTGTTTTATCTTTTTTGAGCTATTCTAATTCTACTCAGAAAATTGTTGCTGTGTGGATCTCCCTGGTCTCTATCCTGAATGAGTTGGGCAACTCAAAGGGAAAAAATGTGAAAAGGAGCCAAGCAAAGGTTTTCACCTAACATATTTTACAGCTTTGAGTTGATATCTGTCTAGTTATAATCTAAATTCTACTTATGGTGAGCTGAAGTCATAAATAAAATTCTCTCTCTTGCTAGCAGCAGAAGTGCTTTTTATTGGCCACATTTTAATGTACCATGAAAAACAAAGTGACACTTTTTAATTAGAGCATCAAGTCAGTTAAACTTTTGGGATATTGATCTGGTCAGTTAAGTAGTAGAGGGAGTTGTTAGTCAGTTTCAGCTGCCTTGTTGTAAATAAAATTAACAACAAGTGCAGTAAAGGGGCAATAATTAGGGTCAGTGTCACTAATGGTAGAATCAGGCAGTGCCTGGATCCATACAGAGGTTGGACAGGTAGTCCAGGTCCTCCAGGATATCACATCAACATCACAAGAATGTTTCTGCGTCTCCCTCCCACGGTCTTGAGCACATGGATGAGAATCCAGGAGATGGGGCAGCTCTCCTGACATCCTTAACTCATCAGCAAGACCGGTATCTGCTCCTTTGTGCAAAGAGGAACAGGATGAACACTGCCAGAAATCTCTAACAGGTCTTTAACCAAACAGTCAGAGGGTGAGGGTGGCCTGAGGCCCCAACATCCTCTAGTGGGCCCTGTGCTCGCTGCCTGGCACTGTAGAGCCCAACTGGCATGGACAATAGAATACCAGAACTGGCACCATTGGTCCACCACTGGGGCCCTGTGCTTTTCACAGAGGAGGTTCACCCTGAGTACATGTGACAGATGTTAAAATGGTCAGGAGAAGCCATGAAGAACATGCTGCCTGTAAAATCATTCAGCATGACCACTCTGGTGGTGGGTCAGTAAAAAGGAAAGCAAAAAGAAAGATACTGTTGAACTTAATGGTAGATAAACCATTAAGTCATTTAATGTGTACTACTGTATGCTGTATGTATGTTACATGCTAATTTACTCTCTGCTTAATAACACTGTTCTGAGCAGGGAGAAAACAGGTCTGGGTCATTGAGCCAAAGCTTGTTTTCTCATTTAAATTGCTCCGGCTCAGCTAAATGGAAATGTGCTGCAGATCTGTGCCTCAGTCCATGTAGGAGCAAACATTAATCCATTAAGTAAATCAATGATTATTAGAGTAAAGACAGCCAATATGCAGCAAACCTGGCTGTGAGAGTTTTCAATGGCGGCCTTGTCATTTTTAACTCAACATTAGTGAGAGTTGTGAATCTGAAGCAGGCACCTTTGAGAACCAGCAAGATACAGGCCTAGTGGCAGAATTTACTTCAGGCCCCATGCGTCATCCTGGGTTGACAACTACTATCAATCTTTCTTCCCAGGAAAGCAAGTATATTGGACGTGGATAAAAGACAAAATGCATCACAACAGAATAATTCGTAAATGAATGCAAGCCCTTGCTGGGCTTCTCTGAGGATACACAAATCAAAATGTGACAATTCTAAGGCCCAAACCACCTCCTAGCCTGTAGCCAGTGCAATATTTTACTGATCTTCACTTCACCTTGGGTATTGAATTATTAGGGAGTCATAAACGCGTCCTCCGAAAGGAATAAGGTGTCCTCCATGTTACGAGTGCATTTGTCCTCATTATTGCATTTTCAGGGAGGAATTTAAGGGCTGCATTTTTTTCATTTCTCAAAAGTGAGGTGTCTCTTCTTATATCTCTGGCTGTTTGTCTGGATTTGCACTATAAAGAGATCTATTCCTCAAAACATCTGGCAAGGCTATAACTAATATCATCACTGTCTTTTTATAAACCCTGACCCCAAAGAACAAGTTTTTATTTAGTCCTTTTGGGTAAAGAAACTGGGAAATAATGCAGCCCTTTAGCTTGTACAGATGATGTATTGTCTTCAGAATCTTCATAATACAATCAGAACATCATTATGCTCTCTTAACAGTAATTTACTTTTTTTTTCTTATTAAACAAAAACAATAAAGTTAAATTCTACATTTCTATAAGCTCAACTGACATTTTATAAGGTACACCTTGCTAGCATTGGGTTTGACCCTTTTCTCATTTATCATGAACTAGATTCATGGAAGGTGCTGGAAATATTCTTCAGGGATTCTGGTTCATATTGACATGATAGCATCACACAGTTGCTGCAAATTTTCCATGATGCAAATCTTCTGTTTCACCACAACCCAAAGGTACTCTGTTAGATGGAGATCTGGTATACTGTGGACCCTTTGAGTACAGTGAACTTATGGCCATGCTCAAAAAACCTATTTGATGTCAGCTACGGCTGTGTGGCAGGTAAGGCAGGACTCTGAAACAAAACTAAACTCTGTAAGGCACAAAACTAGGAGACATGGAAACTCGAGGCAGAACACACAGATTAAACAGACAACACAATGAGCAGAGGGAGACTGAGGACATGAATACACACACACACAGATAACGAGAGGATGGGCAACAGGTGGGAGCACAGCTGGAGCTAATTACTCACTAAAGAGACAAAGGAAGCAAAACAGCACACAGGACGAGAGACTATCAAAATAAAACAGGAAATAAACTCACAGGCTTGACACCGAGACTGGTGAGAAACAGACGAGAGATTGACAACAAGTGACTAATCACTAAACACGTGATGTTGAACACAGGCGAGGCATGATAACAGAAACCTAAAGACTAAATAACAACACCAAGGATCATGACATTTGAGATTATTTGAGCTAATGACATTCAGTGTTATCTGACTCCTAGTAGTCTGTGGTCATAAAGGGATGGGTAGGTTGTGATGTTTAAATGATGCTCACTTTGTATCAAGTGGTTCAAAGGGTCACAAGAAAATATCACCTTCACACTATTACACTATCATGTGGTGGAGGAGGTGATGGCAAGATGGACATACTTTCATGCTGTTTACACACAAATCCAACCCTGCATCTGTTTTTTCCAGCAGAAATCGAGACTCAATAAAGAAATTGAATTGAATTGAATCATTTGACCACGAAAAAAGCAACTCGATGACTAGCTATGTAACACATGTAAAGTCTTAAATACTTCATCCCATCAGCCATATGTATACATGTCTGTATATAGTTGTCTCCTTAAAGGGTGAGAGACTGAACAAAACGTTGCACAAACATTGTTTTTTTTAAAAATATTAAAATCCCAAATCACCTGGATTATCACATTATATTCATTTCATCTCCAAAAGCTGTTCTGACGTAGAACACAATCTGAAAAACGTGTCGCATTGATTTATTGAATCAAGTATCAGCTCTGAACCAAAACTGAGACCTTTACACAGACTTATAGATGCTTGGAAGTGAAAAGATTCACCACTGTCAATGTTTGTTCTTTATAAACTTAAGCTTGCATGGATCTTCTATGAGCAGCCACACCATAAATCTGAGAAAGCAAAACAAAAAACAAAGACAAAAGATGAAACTTGCTGACTCACTGCATCAAATATATTAGTGACATGCCTGACAAGTAACAACACCAACCGTGGCCTGGAGTAAATCTTTGATTGTCAGAGGATTTTGTGCAGCGTTCTCTCACTGCATTTTTTTTTTTTTAAATCAAGTCACTACAAAGCTAAGGTCCCTGCACAAAGCAAATTAACTGGTAGCACCTCCTTTTTCCATTTTCCACCTTAAAGCTAGGTTTACCACTGTGACCAAAACAAATTGTACAACAGTAAGGTTAGTCATCCGTTTTTCTCAATGTCAGCTTTACGGTAGCGGCTAGTTTTGTTAGAGTCGACAAAGCAACTTGCAAATCTTTTCACATCATGAGACAGACTTGGCAGGCTCTGGATTGTTTCCTTCCCTCAACAACAACCCGAGTCCACAACTTTTTTTGTAGTTTTGAAGAGAGTTTGCATGGCCTTGTTTGCAGAGCAACGTATATGCAATTAAACCACACTGACTAAGCCGTTCAGATCCAGGATTATTTTGTATGGTTGTGACGTTTTATGTGTGGCTAGACTCCCTTGGGTTTTTCTCACATTTAGAAAACTGATTACCCATTCTGACAGCATGGGCAACGTTAAGCCAAAGCACACAACGCCACTCTTCAAAATCAGTCAACGTTGAAATTAAATTAAACCGAAGATACAGAAGAGAACAAAAGGTTCCAACTGGCTGGTGAGAGAAGATGGTTAAATGAAACCATTCTATTTCTCAACCAGCAAGAAGTGTCTCTTCTAAACTTGGATTATTGAAGAGAGCCTGAGCTGTTTACAGATACTGATAGAGAAGGATTCAGGATTCCCGTGGACAGATAACAAGTTAATAAGCCACTAAATCAAATGCACATCTATACAGTGCCATGAAAAAATCCTGTCCCCTTCTTGATTGGTGTTTTTTGTGTGAGTTCCTTTCATATTTGTCACAATAAATATTTCTAATCATCAAATTGTATTTATTAAGGAAACAAGCCATTTAAGCCTACCTGTCCCTGTGTGAAAAAGCTTTTCCTCTTAAACCTAATAACTGGCTGAGCCACCCTTGGCAGCAACACCTGCAATCAAGCATTTGCAATAATTGGCAATAAGACTTTGACATTGCTGTGAAGGAGGAGTGGAGGCCAATGCTCCTTTGCAGAATTGTTTTAATTCAGCCACACTGGAACATTTTCAAGCATGAATGAACTCTGCAAAATGCTGTCAATTTTAAAAAAGACAGCTTTAATAACAGACTTTTTCTGCTTTCCCGCAGAGCGTAATCTGCAGCACATTGTCCTCTTTTTCCCACATCTGTAAACGTCCGGACAGGGAAAGAGGAAACTGATCATTTACAGAGATCATCAGCAGACCTTTGAGTCTGTGAGTCAATAAAGACATACCTTGATTGTAACTTGTGAGTGATGCAGTACATAACGGTCAGATTAGGGCTGACCTTTCTACACAGGTTTGTCTACTCGTCTCTGCCAGCCTCCCCTCTGTGGATTAACTTTATCTAGTCAGTCTATGATGTTTTTTGTTTTTTTTTTTTGCTAGTGTGCCAGAATTTGTGAAATCAAATAAAATTTAGATTTCAAAAAGCTTAATAACATCTCAAAATTACCTGAAACGCAGCATAACCATTGCCCAAACTGCATACATATACCTCACAGATTTATGATTTTGTTTTTCCCAACAGTGTTTCCCAACTGCTAAAATGTAACAAAACAAGTGCATATACCACAAACTATACATACTGCAATGGTACATGTAACACAATTAAAGAAAAAAAATGTGTGTGTGTGGGGGGGATAACTGTGTCTCTCACCATACATTACCCACACTCGCAGGTATACACTACATGTAAATTAGGAAGTAGTCGTTCAATGCCAAGCAATAAACATATTCCCAAATGGACTGCCCTCCCCAAAAGTCTTTATTTGCACGAAAGTTTTTGAAGGGGCCCCAGGTGCTATCAAAGCTTTGTTGCCTACCCCATCAACTCTGCCCTTTTCTAAGGGCAGAGTTGATGTTAATTCTGAAATTCATTTACCTGTCCTTGGTCTATCCACCTCTTTTCAAGCAATCGCTGTCACTCTCTTAGCCACCAGCAGCCTTATGTCTAAGGCCTCTCCCACTCTTTAATGGAGAGGCAGCCACCAGTTCATTTTAGAAATTAAGCCCCTTCGCTGACAATCTTTCACCATCATTTCTTCGAGTGTTGATAAGCCAGGAATGGACAAGAACTGGTTTTGCTCTGTTCTAATAAAATCTCTGTTGTTAATATCTACAGTATGGCTGCAGGCTATGTCATGCATGGCAACAATTTCATCAACAAGTGTTTATTATCCGGATTGTAAAGAACTCCTATTTTTTGTAGCCCCTGTTCAGCACATATTTTAAATCCCCCTTCACCCCCTCCTGGGGGAAAGTGATCATTTCCCCATATCGGACTGAATATTGAGAGTGAGTCAACTTTGTTGAGGTGGGTCTTAACTTAATGCCACACCCCAATCATAAATATTTTTGACCATAGGATTCTTGGTGTTTCTTAAAATTAGCTAAGTACAGGTAAATAGGAAGAGGCAACTTCAGAGTATACCCTTCCATCTCTCTCCACAATGGCACATTCTCTTATAAATAGTAAAACATTAGTGTCCTCAGCCATGCCGCCCGGTAGTACCATAGTGGTTTTGGGCATTTAAGCCCTTCATTGTCTTAAATCAAATACAATGGTGATAGGTGCAGCCTGGAGTGTCTGTTCTTCAATAAAAACTCAATGAAAAGTGTCGTCAGTTGAAAAAATAAATTGTTTGGTGGTGGCAGAGGCAAATTTAGGAATAAGTGTATTTATATGATTTGATATAAATACTGAATAGGATGATCATATCTCAACCTGAATCTTATTTTAAGATGGCATTATTGAGACCTTGTAAACACTGTTTATTGAAACTTTCATGTAAATAAAATCTTTTTTGTGCCTGAAAAAGGCCCAAAATCACGTGTGATTTGAATCTACATTAACATGTACGACATGCAGTCAAGTGTAAAATCTTTGTTTGTCCCCAAGACAGGAAAACGCGCGTCGCTGTGTATTTTGAATTCACGACCATCTTGCTGCGAGGGGACTACATTATCGTTTTAACTATAGCTGTGAACAATATGACACTTATTAAATTATGTAAATAACTCACAACAAAGAAAAAATAAAGTGCTCATTAATTACACCATTTTTTAAAAAAGATCTTTGTTGTTATGAATCATTAAGACAACATCTCTTGAGTCCTTAGAAGCTCCTCAGATACTGATGCCTCAGCCATAAACATGCAGTAAATGTCAAAGTCTGTACCGCTGTATAATATGTTCCCAGTGTTTTCTCGTTGTTGTTGTCAGCGTGACTAATGTGTTTTTGTACCTGCTGCTGTAGTCAAAATTACAGCTCACATCAGATTTTAGATGCGGTGTAGTACAGTGTATTAGGTTGTACTTTCTATAACAGGTTCTAAACACTTACTATTTAAAATCCTTATTTTTAGTATCAAATCCTCTGATTTGTTTTCAGACACATGTTTGTAAAATTTGTGTTTTAGGAAAAAGAACCTCTTCCTTTAATAGTGAAAGTTAATTCCCTCCAAATTGTAATCACAGGTCATTATTGAGTAACTGTCACATGATAAGGTCACTCCAGCAATCTCTGTGCAAACTCTGGTAATTTGTTTTTTGCCAAAAGGCAGATGTCACACTTGGTACCAAATACATCATGTGAGACCATTGCTATAAATATGTATAAATAAACTGTGACCTGCTCGTAAATTATTGGCTTCTGACCAACTTCAGTTCAATTACTTTTACTGAATTTTCCATTCCCCCCCCCACCGCAGATCAATAAAGTAAGTTTTATGTTATTGCTCTTTGGCTTGTAGTTTGAATTAGATATTTTAAGAAATGAAAATTCTGACAAAGAGTTCCCAGAACACTGACTCAGTCCTAGAAGTACCGCAAATGAAATTAGTGTTTCTGAAATAAAGGATTTAATGTTGTTAATCTCTGGAGTTATTTCACTAATTATGATTAAAGCAAGTGACTCAAACTACTGATGCAGCTTGTACTCCTTTTTTATCATTGTTTACCCTAGTTCAGGTCCTATTATTGTCATCTGTCATGCACACACAGGTCTATGAACACTCATCAGCAGTATTCCTTTTTTCAGTCACCCTTGACTTGCGCCCCTGTCCTTTTGCCTCCCACCCTTTGCTCTGTTTTACCCTCATTGAAGTATTGATTACTTCATAGGTGAGCAGAGAGACTCTCCATCACCAGTGAGACAGAGAAGAAAGATATATATCCATGACATCGAGTGATGAGCTGAGGCTTCGTTAGCTTGGCCCAGCCTGTAAAGTGGCCCATATATATACAGTATATATCAAAGAAATGGAGGGCTCAAATTGAACTCTAGTACGTGAATGCAAATAAAGTCGCATTGGGAGTTTTGCCTCCTACAGAATATTTCATTAAGTAAACAAATTTTATTTTATTGTGTTTTAAAGCTGTAGAACAAGTGCTGTACAAGCAGAAA
The DNA here is from genome assembly GCF_000239375.1 of Pundamilia nyererei. Lineage (NCBI taxonomy): Eukaryota > Metazoa > Chordata > Actinopteri > Cichliformes > Cichlidae > Pundamilia > Pundamilia nyererei. The sequence goes on along the minus strand of NW_005187468.1, from coordinate 824,850 downwards.
ATATATAAATGAAAAACAGAACGTAAACCACGTCACTGACTGAGCCAAAGATATTTGTTTTTCTTTTGGAGGACCTTTTTCTCTTTAACTTTTATAAACCCTTTACACATAAATGGTTTTATGTGTCTTTTGGTACCAGACACAAGTATAATCCTCAGGTAAATGCTATTTGAGTGCTACAGTTTCCAGAACCCGTTGTTAATTAGTGTAGGTTAATCTTTAATCAGTTAATCTTTAGCCTGTAAATATTTAATCAGTCTTCATTTGATTTTGCCTCAGCGTTTTGTGGAGACCACAGTGAGGCAATATACTTTGAATTTTGTCTCCAGCTGTTGTCAGATCAGTTTTCTTGTAAATTAAGCTTATGCTGTTAAATGATTTAGTGGCGTTTTCATAAATCACTGCCTGATTAATGCTCAAAGGTACGTTTTTTATTTCTATGTATGAGTGAGGATTTACAACAACCATTCCCTAGTCAAATAAGGTTTGGGGATGATTATAGTTTAAATTAAGTTGTGATGAACACATCATCATCTCTTGTGCATCACATTACTGCGGACGTTATCTGACTTTAATGATACCAGTGTCTAGACAAAAGTCTTGAGCCACCCCCATCATCATTCTTTTTTTTTAAATAATTTGCTTCCAAGCAGCCAGATGTTCTTTTAAATTGGTCTTTGAGCAATGGTTTTCCAGGCTTTCTGAAGGTCTTTATTATGCACAGGGTAAGTCATAAGAGAGGTACTGTAGTCAGTGTTTACAGACACGTGTGTAAAAAAAAAAAAAATGGTGGTCTGTCAGGTTTCAGGGCTGCATTTCAGCCAGTGGCGTTCTGTCAGATTTTAATTCACAATGCAATAACATCTGGAAAAAGCATCTGATTGGCAACAGGCTCATTTTTCAGCATGACAAGGATTCCAAACACACTGCTAGTGCAGTAAAAGCATACCTGGATATAAAAACACCCAATGGACCGCTATAAGTGGCGGACTGGCCACCCCACAGCCCAGACCTCCAGACCAAAGAAAGGTTCTGACCTATAAGAAGCCTGGACAACCAATCCTGAAGACTACTTAAAGCAATTACAAGAAAGTTTGCCCTAAGAGTTCAGGCTGTGTTGGAGAATAAAGGTCATAACAAGCTTGTTAGAAATGTAAAACCTCAGTTTTTGCCTTTTATACTGTTTTTATACCATGTTTTATATCACTGTACTGTTTTTCCATGTATGTTTGCATGCTCCAATAAATAGCTGAGGTTAATCAAGCCTTATGCACAGTAATGTCTGTGAACTTATATAGTTAGTATAAAAATTAACAGTTAATTATGCAGTGTGATTTAAATGGTTATAAACATAATTAATAGTTTGTCAGAATAGTTGCTAAGTGCATCTAGTTCTTCTAGTTTCTCATCAAATGAAGGCAAACAATAAAAAAAGAAATCTTTGTGGTTTAGAATGAACCAGCCATCACGAGCAATTAATAGAGGCCTTTATTTTCTGAAGTAATGACTAATTTTATGTCAACACCTTCAGTCTGTGGAGCTGTAATAGAATATGATTCATTTGTACAACTGAAATGACCAGTACAAGTTTTTTCATATCCTCTGTTTTTATCAGTTAATTAAGAGGCAAAGCAGAGAACTGAGAGAGAGCTGAGGAAATAAATGAGACTTACTGATGTCAGAGATTTACAGTATCTCTCTCCATTTGCCCCGCTTCCCTGTTCTGATTAGAAGGCTCTAAATAAGTCGCTATTCCATTAACCTTCTGGATAAAGAACAGGGCAGAATTTTTCTACATGTCTTTTGATTATAGAATAAAGTTTACTTTGTGGCGTTAGTTTACTGCCAAGGTTTCCCATGTCCTTTTGAAATTTTTTTAAATAATTGAATTCATTATGCAAAGGCTCTTTAGAAATAATAAGCAAATATTAACCACTTCTCTCTGGGGTCTTTGACCTTGGAGCAAATGGGTCTTAGAAATGTTGTTGTACTGAGGATGTAAAGCTTTCTTTGTTGTTGAACTTATTATGAGTTAAACAGCAGAGACTTTCCGGCCTGGGGCTCTCATTATTCATGAGTCTCTTCAAGCCGCACAAATATGAAACGACTTTCTAAAGGTTATCTGCCACTTTTCACACAGTTGTTCCAACCCCTTCTTTGTTCTTCAGTATCCATTAAGTTTTAGAAGTTGGTACGGACAGACAGAAGGGTAACCAATCCAAGAAAGCTGAAAAACTAAAATAATAAAAGCAAGCATGAGGACTGCTCTGCAAAGGTTTCAAATCTCAGTGTTTGATAATAAAATATACTACATGACTGACTGTATCGGTTCTTTCACCAAACTCTTAAGGCCTTGGTCACATGGCTCTAGAGACAGAGCAACCCCCTGGAAACCTTTGGAAAATGTATTTCACCAAACTGTTGGTGAATGGTTGCTGGAGATTGTTGGCTGACAGAAGGTGAAATCAGTTGCAAAGAAGGCGCTACACCAAAAACCTATTTGTTATTGCTTTGGTCAATAGCAGAGTCTGTCTCAGCTAGCATGGTTAAAATGGACTTGCGTGCAAGCAGTCACCAACTGACCACTGAGCTGTGTTTCAACAGGAACAACTTTTACTTTGAAGGTGAATTCCCTCTGTTTCTGTTTTGCATCTAACTTTTCACACTTTTAACTACAGCTCAGCAACTGCAAGCAACCACTTACCGTCCGCACACATCTTTCCCTATAGTGACGCGTCATTGCCAACTGGTCTCTAGGCCTGTGTAGCTGAGGCCTAACTTAAAGGTTTGACAGAATTTTCTCACAAAACATTTAGAGCATAACTGTAGGAATCAGTGGTTTCTACACATTTGAGAGCATGTGATGTAGGTAAAAGGAAAAACAGAATTTTTTTCAGTTTTCTAAAATATAAAAATTTGTAGCAGCTTTTCAGTGCAGCCGATTTCTGCACAAAGAAAATTTATTATTCTTTAAAATAATAAATATGAGTAATCTGGAAAAGTACTGAATTTTGAAATGGAAACTATCAGGATTCTACAACCAATGGAAAATGTTTGTTCAGTTATTTGCAGATTTCTCACTATATCATAAAGCAATGCTCTCTTAAGCTGTAGGAAAGAGAATGCTCTTGTTTAAAACTATAAAAGTTTGCAGTGGCTCGAGAACACGTTCATTTACTTTCCAGTCAGTTAGGGTAAATGAACTGCAGTGAACTGCAGGCTGCTCATCCAACACCGGCATCTGGATATAACACCTTGGCTCTGGTATTCATTCCCATTGCTGCAGCTCCTTCCTGACACCTTATACATTAAATTATATCATTAATAAGGCATCAAAGTACAATATTTTTTAGTAGAATACATTGCCAGTCATTTCAAAGTTAAATATAACGGTGTTCAATACCTTTAACATGTAAGAAAGCACCAAATATGCATTTTAGCTTAAATATGTTTATTCATTTTTGGTAGAATGTAATCTAACAAAATTCAAAGAAAGCTGACAGCATGTCGGCTGCCATTAAAGGAAATCTGTGTTTTCTGCAGCTGAACTCGGCCCTCTCTCCTGTGACAAATTTGCACACTCCAGTGACCAAAAAGCTCCCCAAACTACGGAAACAGGTCCACATTATTATTACTATTTAATGGTTAGGAATCTACCGAGCCATGATTCCAGTGTCTCCGCTCCCTGGAAAGAAGGCATAAACTCTGATAAGATGTGACAGGCTGATAGCTACTTGGTGTGGCTGCTTTGGAAAGCAAGATGGGCTCTGTTTGTCTGATGAGAAATGCTCTGGAGGAAGACAGACAGGAATAAGAGATAGTGGTGGCAGGAGGGGGTGTGAGAAAGAGAAACGCACGCAAGAGGACAACAGTACAAAATGGAAATGAAATTGCAAACTGTTGGACTGTCATGCGTGACCTTTTACAAATAGATTCTTGTAAACTTCCAGCTTTTTTTCTGGAAAAATGAGGGGTAATGACCATGGCATTCTGATTACTTTTTTATTATTATTTTTGGAGATTGAGTATGTGTTTCAGTATATATATACCCCCCCCCCCCCCCACCCACACACACACACACTGAAGCCCATGCGTGCTTGCACACCTAACAATACGTGTTGTACATGTTGGGCAATTTTTAAAGGAAAGGTCAGGCTTGACACTGATTTGAAACCTTCCTACCACATGAAATATGACATAACAGAGGAATGAAGGAATAAAGGAAGGCAGTTTTATGAAACAGGCCAGTGTATAAATGAATGAACTGGGAGTTATATTAGTTGTGTGCTCACTTCTGTCACAATTTCAGGCAGAAATCATAAAATTATCCTGGGTTTCACAGCAGGAAGTAAGAGAGTGAAGGCAGACTGAGATTGAGAATTGGAGTAAAACATCAAAGATAGAAAAGTTAGAGTCAGAGCTCTTGGGAGTGAAACTGTAAAACAAAGGAAAAGAGGTATTGCAGTTGAGAGACTCTGGGATTTAACTGACACGAGACAGACAGACATTAGCTAACGGCTGCACTCACACTGTATAGAGATGCAAATAGACCTGACACTGCTCAGGAGACAGCTGCCAATCCATCCAAACGTCCTCCAGCCTCCGCCTACGAGACAGGCAATCCATTATTACCACTTTATGCATCCAAAGGAGCTTTTAAAAATTAGCCCATGAGGCACTACCACAAGTGAGGACTGAGGAATGCACTTGTCAAATGCCACTTTTTTGTCAGCCGTACTACTGACATCATGTCACATACAAGGGCTGAATGAGACAATGTGCAGTTCGGTTTGCAGATATATTATTTAAAACTGAGCTTCCATTCAGTATTCACATGTTAACAGACAACATCAATGAGTTTTTTTGTTCTTAAATTGGCTGTTTCCTTTTGACATTTTTCAATTATTGATTCTGATTTTAAACAGATTCATCGGTAATTATGAAATCAGTGTGTCGAGTAGTATAGATGTGCCGCAAGGGTTACAGACTCAGCTGCTGTATTAAATTCAGTAACGTTAACAGTATATTAGAGCTGGCTCAATTTAACGTGATAAAGCAGCAACTTTGCATCTTCACCAGAGCAGCTTTGCAGGTAACCAGTGATATGTGTGTCCCAGCTGAAATACTTCCCACTGTATTTCATCTGTATTTCAATTCTAATTTATCTAAATATCTGTCTCTGCGTTTCACAGATCTAAATACTAATACAGTTTAAGACTGAATTAAAAACAGTGTTAATTAATCTACAGAATAGCAAAAAATCCTCTACTTGAAAAAGCTGGAAGAAGCCGGTCTTATTAACGTGAGCCAAAAACCATCAGTTCAGAAACCATCTCAGCAAGATGTGACACAGATGTGCTGACACTTCAATACTCAACATTAATGTTTCATTATTTGATTGACATATTTATTATACACACTGGGGCCTGTGTTGACGTCATGTACTGAGTAAGAGGGTTTTCATGCTCTTCCCACTATGATATCAAAGGCAATGTTACAGTAGGGAGTCCTAGGGACCCACTACTGCTGCATACTGAGAGGCAGTGTGTCATCCTGACACGGTCAAATGTGTCATTTGTTTCATTTTTGTTCATGGCAGACACCAAAGCATCCAAATCTCCCAACTTTAGGAAAGTGCAAAAAAAAAAAAGGACTTATGGAGTTTTGATGTAAGCTTATCCATGTGTGTTTTGTGCCTGGCTTATTAAGAATAAACTGGGAGCCAGATGACAGAGCTCGATCTGCTTACGAGTTGCTGTCATCACTAGGTCGCACTTTAAGTCTCTTTCTCATACTTCATGCTCCAGTTTTGCCCAAAGAATGGGGATTAGGGAGAATAATTCATGTAAGTGCGGTTTGGAGTGTGTCCTAGTTAGCATTTGCTTTGCTGACACCTGCTGGTGCATCTATTACAAAAGCAATTAGACGCACGGACCTCTAAGGATACTCTTGTGCTCTTTCATCCCCCAAATACATGTGCTGTTCACTCGCTCCATCTCTTTGTGCCTCTCCTAGGGTTTCAAGGCTGCAACTTCCCGCTGACAGATTCCTCACCCCATGCTCTGGTGCCTTTTGTTGTTATCTGATTAACTGGAGCGAGAGCCCAACCAGGATCCATTTCACTGCTGTCTCTCCTAATTTCATTCCAGGCTGTTTCCCAAACAATGCCTAGAATCTTAAACTTCTCCTTGTATGTCTCCTTCTAACAACTCACAATTGCATTGCATGTATGGGAATAGCTGAAGACACAGTGTCTGTTCTTTTAACTTATGTTCTGTGTAATTTCTGTTTAAACCAATAACATGACTTCATCTTTTGAAACAGAGAAAGTGTCTGAAAAGCAAAAACGACTGGACCAGCAGTCCAGTAGATGTACATTGTTCCATACAGTAATTGATAATGCTCACATTGCAAAACCTAGAAACGTTTGGCTATTTCACTTGAAAAATGACAAAGACACAACAGATTACCAAAATACAGAAAAAATATGGTTTTTCGGTGGAGCAGTCGACTTGACTGATCGTCTGTACGTTGCAGCTCTTTCTCACTATTAATCCTTAAAAACTCTTCAGACTGAAATGCTTGCAGCAATAGTCATTTGTTTAAATTTACATCAGCAAATGGGAGTTATCTAAGCAGTGTTCGCTGTTGTTGCAGGAAGATTAAGAGCCTTGCTGTTTGAAGGGGAAAAGACAAATTGCTGGTGTTTACTGTATCTGCTTACATTCCTCATGCTTTGTTGGATGGCAGTGTTAAAGTGGTATACTTAGTTTTATGAAAATAGCATTTCACACGTGAGACCGACTGCCCAACTTTAGTTTATTAGCCAAACTTTTTGCCACAAGCTTCTTGTATTTTTATGTATTTTTAACCACAACACCTGCTCACTTTTAAGGCTCTTAAGACTGTTAAGCTGCCACTATCTGCTGTGCAATTTTTCCTCCAAGGTTTGTGGGGTTTTTTTTGCTTTGTTTTGTTTTTGTCTGTTTGTTTTTAAAAGGAAAGAAAATGTAGGGGTGGACAGGTTTTTATGGTATCTTTGCTATGGGTATCTGCAGATGCAGAGAAACAATCTGATACCAGTGTTAAATTCTTATTCTGTATCACTCACCTTCATGTGTCAGGAAACATGAAGCCCAACATTAAGATCTTTGCTAACTTTGTCAAATAAAATGTAAAAAATAAACGAATCCCAGAATAAAAAATATCAACGTGAGGGTCATTTACAGACGCGGTGCCTAGAATCTTAAATTTAGTGGTTTCTCCTTCTTCCTCCTCACACGCAGGTGTGGAGCCAACAGGAGACAGCTGAAGTGAAATAATATTTAATCATGCTGTCAGCACGTTGTCACAATAAGTACTATTGTAAAAGCTCACCAACAAGCGTTACACTGAGCCAACATCCTTGTAGCCTCGTAAGCCTGGATTATTCTCATTTGCAGACATGGACAGGTGGAGACCTGTTGACCAGGTAGTCGTTCCTGTTATGCTTAATTTATGCTTAATTTATGCAACTGTCATTGGCTATAGAGAGGCTATAGAGAGGACTGCATGGCACCAAAGGTGCTCCCATGAGGGCGTAAGCTACAACGTTACGAGTATCACAACAGTGGTTATCAGGTTTTTCTTCAACCTCAAGGGGTGTTTTATTCATCATATGATTATTCTTCCACCCTGCAAGTGATGCCTACTCCAAAGATATTATCAGATAATGACAAAATGGTTTAAAAATCTGTAAAGAACAAGCAAATGAAACGCTGTTGCAAACAGGGCGAGAGATTAATACTGCAGAGAATCATTAACCTTTGGATTTAACATACAGAGCGGTAAAATAAACATTTTAATTTGAGTTATTGTTTAAACTCTCTCAGTTCTGATGTTTATTTCTAACATGACGGCTGCACATTAAAGCTCTGAAACCTTAAACTGGATACATGGCGAGTGTTCTGTGTTCTAGTATCTGCAATTCAAGCAGCATCAGCAGGTTAGAAGAATAATTTCTCAATAGAATTTCTTATTACCAGCTGAATGCATGCAATTTCCTATGACAATTCGATACGTGGTTTGTGCTGTTCCAACTTTACAGCTGGGGTTCAATCAGGATATTAGTGTGGCATATTTTATCAGTTTGCACATTTAAAATGTATTCCCCTAGCAGAGAATCTTTATTGCACCTAAAATATGCTGGAAATATGAGGATACATAACCTGCTCCTGACTAGGTGGAGTGTTAGGCATAAGTTAGCACAATGGTTTAGCAGGGTAAAAACAGAGCCTCTTTGTGACATCATATTTGATACACCAGTTTTTGACATAATCAGCGTGCTTCTTTTTCCTACATGCATTTAAAAAGATGCTGGATGTAGCATACCTCTGCTCTGAAGCCAAGGTGATGTTCCAGTCAACAACATAACAGCAAAAAGCTAGCAAAAAAATAGCTAGCAGGGAAAAAATGAAAAGCAACCAACTAAACTCTGAAAACGAGGCTGATGGGAGTGTTCATCACAGACTGTGTTGTTCTCACAGACAGATAAAGAAATTAAACAGGTCAGTAAATATACTTAGACAGCCTGTCGTTGTAAAGTTCATGCGTGGGCAGCACTGCTAGAATTGTTTCTGCGATGAAGCTGTTTCACATATAGTCAGCATGATCGCTCTGTAAATTGCGAATAAGAAGTTTAGAAGTTAAACATTGTTTGTATCATGTTTGCATTGCCTAGTTTTAACTCAGACAGACTTCAGGCCAGTGCAGTGCGTCAAGTATGACTAAGACCTTCTTGAGTTCACACAATCACTATACCGGTAAGTAAAATCTGCTGATGGTAATAAATGCATTCTTTATGATTTCATTTGCCATTTCGGATATCAAAATGACTGAAAGATGGCATCTCCGAAAGTCCTGAAAATCACTTGTTACAAAGCAGTGCCCTTCTGAGTGAGTTAAGCCAGTCTGCCCGAGCTAATAAACCTGTCAAGATAAGAAATATCCAAGAAAACACATCAAGTGTATCTAAACTTCCTAAATCAAATTGGAAAGATCAGTGAGCTGTAGTTTAGTCCCGGCTGGCCAATAAACATGGCTTATTTTCTCTGCATAATTGGACCTGAAACAATTTTAACAATCCCCACCTGACCCCAGACAAACCCCACGGCTGGAAATTAGTGCTTGAGGATTGGAGGAGTAAGTCACAAAGGCCTTTGAAGAGTCTTTTTTGAGCTCTAATAATTTGGCACTATAGGGAGGTCTCTGTGTGATTCGAGTGCTGCCTCACACTGAGCCGGAGCCTATGAGGCTTTACAGAGATAACTCAGAATTATTGCTAATAAAGCTCTCTGGATTAAAGCATGGGTTGTATCTGTGTGTGGGTGTGTTTGTGCGACAGAGCTCTCATTCACGTGTTGATGTATTCTTGTCTAGACAGATTCCCAAACGTTTGAAATAGAAACAAAATATAAGTTGAGAGAAGGAAGAAAACAATGCAACCGTCATCAAGCTAACAGCAGCACGTCTGGTGTTTCGTGTCGTTTCTTCTATGGGATTCAAATGAGCAGGAACACACGTTGAGTGGGCTTGATGGCTCAATCAGTGCAAGTTAATTACAGTCTCAGTTGGGAAGAGGTGCAGACAGAGAAGATCACCTCCGTACAGATTGTGGAGCGCAGTTTTAGGGTCTCCTGAAGGGCACATTACGTGAGCTGGGAGGAGGAGAGGGGAATGGGGCTATGAGGCAGTGACAGAGTGCTTGGGGGGGGAAAAAAGCAGCAGGCATAAACACAGCTCCTCATTAGCTATATGCAACTGTGGGGCATAACTAGCAAGTCTCTCGAAGAGAAAAACAGAATCAAAGGCAAATAAAATTGGGAACATCAATAAACAAGCCCTGTGTGTAACCAATGAAGAAGTAATTGAATTGTCTTGACAAAGTCCGCTTGGTCAAAGGGGCGACTGAGAAGCCAGCAAAGTCACTTTTATCTGTTAGGTGTCAGTTAAAAGAAGCAGAGGAAAAAGTGGTTAATTAGTTCCTCCATGGCTGTGCTGTTGTGCTGCACATTTCTGGGGAAAAAAAAGTTCTTTGACTTCCCTGTCATAATTGTGCTGTTGGTTTCTCTGCGGCTTAAACTAGCAGGATTGTTCTCACGAGAATAAATAAAAGCTTTGGAAAAATAATAGGTAGGGTTAAATCAACTGTCTGATGATGCTGTCTGAATTCATAAAAGGCAGATGCCATTTTGATTATTCTCTTGTGCCTAAACTTAACAAATATCAGTGCTTGCTTCTTAAATTTGTTGTACCGAGCACCCCAGTATGGTATGTTTCTCCTGTCACTTCTCACAATGAGGATAAGCCCGTTTGTGACATTTGGGATGGGCTGTTAAAAATCTGGTATTAATGAGTTTTATGATATCCAATAAAACCAACGTTGGCCTAAATGAAAGCTAGTATATCAGCATATAGAAATTAATAAGAGAGCTCCAGATGGTCTCATAATTTAAGATCCTGTCAGAGCTCCCCTCTGTTTATAATTTAATGGGGATTTAGTTCAGCCGCACTGGCACCAACATGCTCTTTTATGTATTTCTTTTTCAGCACTGGAAAGCAGGGGAAACAGTTTTATCTCCTTGAATTTTCTCCAAGTACAATTGTAAATGCAAACATTTCTAAAATTCAGTTGGTACTGGATCCAAATGTCTATAATTTTTAATCAAGTTCAAGCTCAATCAGCTCAATTAACAACCCATTAATTAATTTGTTAATAAAATGGCAGCAAAAAGTGAAAAGTGTGGGTCTGACAAAAAGTTTGAATTCCCCAATTATTTTATTTACTGTCATGCATGAGAAAGAAAACATTCAAAACAGATCCGTTTTTCCTCATTTGTTCCTCGATACGTAAAAAAATAGATCAGCTGTTTAGCCAACCAGTCACTGCAGCTCTACAGTGAGTGTATACACACAGGTTTTGTTTTTTGTTTACGTCTTGCCAACGGTTTAGTCTTTGTGCCAAATATCACAAACATATTTAACACCGTGATCAGGGCTTGTGATTCCAAGTCATGTAAAAGAACAGCTGTACTATATTGTGCTTTACTATAACTAAATGCATGCAGCTTACAGTCCCTGCTCACTCTCCGAGCACGAAGAACAGCATCAGAAGGCTTTGACTGAGCCCCACTCAGGCCTTCTGGGAGAGCTCTGTCACTTTAAAGTTCTCGATCACAGGGAGGATTTCACCATCACCAATGCACTCTGAATCAGCAGCTGCCGCCGCTGCTATGTCAAGACACCACTCAAAGACCCGCAGGGCTCAACATGAGCAACACAGACTATTGATCTTTTTGACTCGCACTGTGAGAAAAAAGAATTTCGGCCAGACTTATAGTTGTAAACCGCCTTCACCTTCCCTGCTTCAGCACTCGCGGTCTTATCTGATGTCCTTGTGAGGAAAGATGAATTTCGAGAGAAGCACACTCATGGAGAGTTTGAAATTAGATAGAGGAGAATTTCTAGGGCTTAATCAAAAGTCAAACAGTGTGACCTGCAAATTATAGATGTTTAGCAAAGATACTGCACCTCCTCACTGAATTTCCTAAATCATTGTTGAAACAATTATGATTCTTAGGATGAAGAGTATACTGATACATGAAGAAAGTGTTATACGCAGGTATGTCTCTGGGCCCCCAAAACTATGCTTATCATGCAGCGCCTCACTTGAACTCGCTGTATGGGACACTTCACGTATCTCTGCTTCCATGAAGCTCCAGACTCATGCTGGAGTTTGACTAACCAGGAGGACTGAGTGCAAGCTCTGCAATTGGTTGGCATCAACAAGACCGTTCTGGGCTCATTAAATCCCCAGATGGTGAGGGCACAGGAGCAGCCGAGTGAATAGTATTATTACCCAGCAGGGTGAGCCATGGACCAAATGCTGTCCTGGTTTGGCTCAGGACCACCAAACCCCATCGAATCATTTCTAGCTGTGAGCTCATCTGCTAAATGGTTTATCTCACTGGATGAGCTTTTTAAATATCATCTCTGGCACATCATGTGCAATTTTTTCATTTCCACAAACAGGCAAAACCATTGTTTTACAATATTTATTTATGCAAAATACAGCGAGGGGGGAACAAGGCTTGGTTTTTGCAGTTTTTCAGACAGGTGTCGCCAAAGTGGCTCTTACTATGAAAAATGTGTGACAAGTTGTAAAGCTCAGAGGGATGCTTTGAACAAATAGTGAGTTTGCTCTTAGCAACAAGAGAAGAAAGATTTTTTTTCTGAAACTAGAGAAATTTTCATTTAAAGAGATGACAAAAAAAGTCCATTATCGAAGATATTTAATTGATTTGCTCTTTAACGAAAATGAGTCAGTTAACTGACCAACCACTGCTGACAAAACAAGTCTTAAACAAGTAGTGAAGATTACTTTTTAATTCAACCTTTAGAAAACGCTTAAGAGTGGCCCCCATATTTCTTTTTACCATTTTTCTTTTTTACCAGAGTGGTTCCTGTCTGCTGCACTCTGAATTTGTGGTAAAACACACAAACACACACACATGCAGACACAGAGGCACTTTTGTTTGGCATTTTTAGTAATACATTCCCAAAACTCTTAATCATATATTTAGCTACATCAACTAAGTGGTAAAACTTATCTTAATTTGTCCCATAAACATACCTTCAACTGTAAAAAGCCTTAACCCTTTACCTGTGGAAAAGAACGAGTGTCTTACAACAAGTTTTAGTTTATAGATAAGCCCTGTGATAGTTGGGACAGGCCTCAGCCTGCTAGATGACCCTGATTTGCATGCAGTAGGCAGAAGAAAATGAGTGATTGTCTAAAACTCAAGCTCATTCTCACCAAGATATCTGTTTCTTAAGTTAATTAATTTGCTTGTCTTATGTCATGAAACCATTTTTTGAACATGCAGAGTTTCTTACACATTAAATAAATTTGTGCCTATATGTGACATTTTCTGTGAACGTGTGTAGATTAGACCTACTAAATCATGGGCTATACTGTCCTCAAATAGGAACAAATTAGTAAATAAAAAAGTTAAAAGCCTGACCTGATGGGACCTGATCCAGGCAAAGTGTTTCACACATCTGGTACCATAGACTGAAAAGGCAGGTGCGCAGAAGTCGAGGGTTTCAGGGCTGATAGTAACTTTTACAAGTTTTAAAGAAGTATATGATACAATATTTGGACGTCTTGTTAGAATTAGGCGGTGAAACAAAACATTGCAACTTTCTAAAAGAAGTATTTAATGAAATCTCATTCAAAATGATGGCAAAGTAACTCTTAACACGTTGATGTCCTACCGTAACATACTTGTAAATCATAAGCTCACTGTGAGGTCTGTCCATGTTGTCTGCATATGTTAAACAAATGTCCTTACCTTAAAAGTGTAAATGTCATAATATCTGTTGCAAAGACAGAAGAGAAACACACGTGTGCATATGTGTCATGTCAGCAGTGTGTGAGAGAATTCACGAACAGATGTGACGACCAAACCGAGTGCTTCAAAATGAGAGCAGTTCCAACAGTGCAGATGGTCCTGGCAGGGACAAAATATCATCCAAAAACCCTGCTGTCTCTCACAGCCTAATTCACCTCCCACTTAACATCACCCTCACATGAAACAAATAATAGCTGTTCTCAGTCAGTGGGGCATACACTGCACACATGACAATGTTCCTCCCGATTTCAATATGAAAACATTCTCCGATCAGTCACACACCCTTGACATTTGGCTCCAATCCTGTATAATCAGCACATCAAAGTTTTACAAAGGTAAGAAATCATTTTGCATGTTTAGTCCTCTCTCTGCGAAAAAGCTCGTTAGCCAGGTCCCATTTATTAAATATTTTCAGCTAATCACGTCAGAAGTGTTTCTTCGTGTGGAGAGAATAAAAAGACATCTGAAAATGCGGCAGCTACTGTGGAGACAGGGGAGCCTCATAAAGCAGAGAGAAAAATGTTTGGCTCCCTTATTATCTGTGCCATGCAGACAGCTGGGAGAAACTGAGAGGTTTATGAGTAATAGGATGAAGAAGAAAGCTGTGGGGCCTGGATTTGTGATTAGTTATATTTTCTCAACTTTAGATGTGTCAGTTTGAGATTGTTTGCATCTTACTATATCCTCATACCACACGGGCATCAGTTGTTAATGGACTCCGATACCCACAGGAAATTTGTTTTTTGGAGACAAATTTAATCAATCACGAAAAAAGAAAAATACAGCGATATTTCCTCTACGGTATGCGACTGAAGACTTATCACTCTCCTGCTAGCAACAACTATTAGTGAGCAAGTACAGCAGGGCCCTGTATTCTCCAGGGGGAAGACAGAAGCTTATTCCTTGAGTCACACTGCAACAAGACATTGACATAATCCTTCCTCCTCATTTATCAAAAAAACAAGTGATGAATGAAATATGGTTTTATTTGTTTATAGTTTATTTTTTTTCCAGCAAAATGTACACAAAACATAATTGAAGTTGGCTAGCTTCACTTTGGCATCAAAAAGTTACTGTCAGGGTTTACCAAAGAGGAGCCGTGTCTACAACTGAAAGCTGTGGGGCAAATTAGTGCGATGATTAATTCCCAAAAATGCATCTAGGGCAGTGGAAAGTTCTTAACAGTGTGCTAATTTATAAACAAAGAACTAGTCAGTTCATTTTAGTATTATCTGCCAAGAGCACAATAAACTGCTGGTTTAAAAACAAACACAGCCAATCAGGGAGTGAGAATGTGAATGGTTGTCTGTCTCTCTGTGTTGGCACTGTGACGGTCTGGTGATCTGTAAAGGGAGTATGGTCTGTGGTAGCTGGGTAGCTCGACCACACTGCGACCCTGAATTGGATAAGCGGAAGAGAAAGAATGGTTGGATGGATTTAAAAATTGAATGTATGGCTTTAGTAGAGAAAAGTAACGGGAAAAGGCTACGAGAAAATTGTTCTGTGTGCGTGCACTGCTGAAAAAAGATGTGCAGAGCTTTTATTAAAAACAATCGTATCAATATCTCTGTAGAAATGTGACTGGAAAACCTGGAACACAGTTCAATTCATTTCTTCTCATTTTCAATAAAATATGAGTATTATTACTGAGGAGCAGACAGGGACTCAGCTCTGAACATGCAAGGAGAGGGCTTACTCAAACTTACAGGACAGAGCCAGAGTTTTAGCACATCTCGGAGCACCCATGCATGCCAATTATGAACGTGTCATCCTAAATAAACAAACACTCCAACTGTCACAAATCCACAACTAAAATAACCTTTTTGCAGTATTAAATTTAGCATTAAATTTAGTGCCTCAAACTTCATTTAAATATCCCCCTCTGAAAATCTTGTGTATTGAAACGGAAGTCCCTACAAATGTACAAACCTATGAGTCACAAAACCAACTGCACCTCTTGGACATAGTTAATTTTACAGTTGACCTTATCACAGTTTCTCTTGCAGGCAATCAAGATATTCTTGAAAGTGAGCCGATGGAGTGTTTCAGATTTTTAGTCAATTGATAGAAATCAGTCCATAATGAACCCAAGTGCAGTCCTAGAGTTCTGCAACACCACAAATCACTTTTATGTAGTGTGTTTTACCTCTTCTCTCAGATCTGTAATACACGGCACTGAAATGTCTGTCAAAATGCTCCAATTAATGGGACTCGCAAAGCTCGGAGGTGTCTTATTTATACAAGAATCTTACAGTATATAAATCTGACCTTAATAAAGAGCTACGATGACGTAGATGCAGAAAGAAAACAATGGCGATGTGTCAGTTAATGAGTAACTAAGTAATGGGCTGTGTTCTTCTACGCACCATGAAGGACAACTGTAACACAGGCTTTCGATTTACATGGTGAAATACTTGGAAATAAACCAGCCCTCCTCTGGATGAAGCCTGCACTCCATCTCAGCCGTCAGATATATATCTGTAACTGTGACTTTACCACTGTGAAAAGTGGTAGATCTCAAAATGCACTAGAGAATAAGTGCGGGACCGAGATGGCATCAAAGTTAGGGAGAGAGCAGGGAACTGTCCCACAGGAATAAGAGAGAGAGAGGAGCTGCATCCAGGGAGAGGAGAGCTGCAAGCAATATGCAAGAAGTGATGATGATGATGGTTAAACAGGTTCATGGGTTCATGTTCATAAATTCAGCCTGACATTTGATCGCTTTTGCTCAGTTATACTTGAATTATGTAAACTTGCCTTTGTGGTGAAATAACATAACATAAGAAATGTGCTTGTGAATAACTGATGCGCTCCATTACTCAAAGAAATCTCTGAGGAATGTTTCCAAAGCCTTGTTGAATCTATGCCACGGAGAATAAAAGGCAAGTCACAGCCCACTGTGTCCAGTGAGTGGATAATTCTGTTTTTGAAATGGAAAAAATAGTAGACCAAATTTTAATGCGTTTATTCCAAAATAGTCTTTTTTGTTAAAAACTTTTACATTTTTTTTAACTTAATAGATTTTAGTGGAGTAGGTTTGAGAGCTTATTCAACATATATTTTCCACTAATGATAAATAATGTTCATTTATGATGAAATAAAAAGCACGTGAGCACATTATGTGGTAATTACCCAATAATTAACCCACACATGTAAATTTGTAATTCATACTTGTAAGCATGTTGCTGACATCTGTTATAGATTCATATACATTACGGAAACATCCATATTAATTATTCCTGGATAGGTAAAAAATTACTGCAATTTCGTTCCAATTATATTCAGTTGCTTCTGAAGCAAATTATGGAGGTGGGGATTAGTCAGTTTAAAAAATCAGATATTATAATAAAGTCAAACGTAACGCAAAAGTAATATTCTATTTGTCATGTCATTATCATCCCTGCCCGGCAATTTACTGAGCATTTATAGATTTCAAAATAGATTTTTATTGTTTCATCCCTGCAACTCACTCTGACAGCTGCCTATAGCTCATTATGCAGGTTGATGTGCAACATTATAATCTGTACACTGTTGTGAATCACCAGCTGTCCAGTGTAAACCCAAATAATGTAAATGTAATTTATAATGTAATTTAATTGCCTTATTTTAAGCTGATAAAATAGCTTTTTAAACAATCGTTTTTTACTTGTACCTTTTCATTGAACTTATTTAAACTTAATAAGCACTTTAATTCACCTCTCTCATAAGATTAACCTAATAAAACTCAAATAAACACACTAATTTGTTCACAGAACTCTGTATTTATCAGCTTCTATAATTTATTTGTAATTAAACGTAGACAACATAGCAGTCTAATTCCATTCTAACAATTATTGTAGCTAAAAAGCGTCTCAAATGAAATAACATAATCACAGTTGCTGATACTTAATTGCACTTTTTCCTCATTACTTTTGTCTTGCATAGGGCATTCATGGTGAGCACTGACTCGATAAGGTAAGAATTAGGAAGACAACTTAAGGTTTGCATCGCAGGATGTTGCAGCATTACACTGCACTCTGTGTGACAATCAGCAACACACTGCAAGAAAAGAATTAAAATACCACCCGAGTAATTAAGCTGTAAACATCATCACAGACCAAAAGTTTTCAACCGCAAACCTGATTTTTTTTTTTATGCCTACTCAGGATACTGAAATATTAATAAACAGCTGTCAGTTTGTTGTTGGCTTTTACCCCCTTCACCTCTTCCTAATCATATTTAGTAGTGTAGTGGTTAACACATTTGCTTAACATGCAAACATGCAAAGATCCCTGATTTAAGACTAGGATGAGACACAAAGCTCTGGGGGGCTTATATCCAGTGTAAAAATCTATGCCAATCCAAAATATGCAGAGCCATCTGCTGTGACAACCCCTTGTGAATAGGTTAGCAGTCAAAAAAAGCATAAATGCATGTGTAACATTCTCCTCAGTCTTAGACTGTTCACATTAACCCCTTGACACCACTTACATACTGACATTAGTCAGACACACTTGTATTAGAGATATTAAAAGACTAAATTCAAATGATCCTTTTAAAGGTTTCTTACAAAATTCTAGTAGAATAAAGTTTATTCTGCAAGAAGGGTTCCTGGAACTTTGTTAAAATCACTCTGGAGTGACCCTAGGTCGAGCCTTTACAAAAGCCTCTTTAGATTTACCTTTAAGACCTTGTTTTTTTTTTCTAAATACAAGGTTACTTGTGCAAAACTTCAGTCCTCATATACTTTGTGTCTCCAGATGATTTGACTGACTGGAAGTGCGTGTCAGATTCTTTAAATGAAAGGTTGACTCCTTTACATTGACACCTACTGCACACCTTCTACTTTGCTATTACTTTAAATATAATAGAAAATATAATATGAAATGTAGTTTGGATTACACTCACATCTTAAGATGGCACATGGTCAGTAAAAACATCACAAACAAGTAGATTCCTTTGATTAAAATGTGCACGTATGAATGATAACACCAGGATCGGCCTTGATCGAGGATAAGAAAGAAAGTTTTCTTTTGCTTGAATTTCCATTTCATATTAATATTCATGCCTGGAAGCTTCAGATGGTCTTTCTGCCAATAGAGGCCCTGTAAACATGCACTGATTTTGTTGCCTGATTTTGTATGGAAGACTGTGAGTAGCTTTTGAAGCTGCTCGTGATACAGAAAACCTGACAATGACAATTCTGGCAACAACATACTTCTTTCCATTTCTAAGGTGTTTACTTGGAAAACCTTTCCTCTAAATATATTCCACGTGTGTGGAATATAGTTTGTATGCATGTGTGCACATGCATGTATGAAGGATTCCTGGAAGAGGAAGCAGCAGTTTGTGTGAAAGAAGAAAACAATATTTATCACTTGAAACAAGTGTATGAATAAATCCACCGAAATTTTTGCAGAAAACAGCAGCACAGATGCTGAGACAGAATATAACAAGTCACAAGTAATCCATCAGAAATGCTTGTTTCATAAGAAAAGGGATTATATTATTATTTATTATAACTTATTATTAAGTTATAATCAATTTTATATAAGAAAATTGACAAGTTTATGTGAAACTGGTCAAAAATAAGATTATAGTAAAGCAAAAACCTCTATGATGCAACATTGACTTTACTGTTGTGAGAGACTACTCGTCTCTACTTTCACTTTTATTAATAACATCATATTGATTTTATCCATATTACTCAGCTCCACTTATTTCTGTCCTCGCTCTGCTCTCTTAAAACTCTGCCTCGTTCCTCAAAACAGAACTTAAAGGACTTAATTGTGTGGAACGCCTCAATCGATTTGCAGGTCAGATGAGTTTGGACGTCATGTGAGATATGAAATGGACCTATGACTTTCCCTCTGTGGACTGTTGGAAGTTCTTTTCTGAGCTATAGTTCATCACTAACTTAGAAAGATGCAGCGAGCCAGATTTCAGGAAAAATGGTCCACCAACAGCAGTTTTTATGATCAGGAATGCTTCGAAGATCTCCTTCTTTTTTCTTTTCAGACATTGCATGTAGCTTTGCATGTATTACAGACATAAACATCTTGATGGCCTCTAAATTTTTTGTTCTAAATTTGAACAAAACTGAGGCTATTATAGTCAGCCCTATAAATGGCATTAGCTTGACCACTAATGATAACACTGTGAAAGATTTTGGAGTCATTTTTGACCAGCATGTGTCCTTCAATGCGTCTCAATGTGACACTTTTGTATTTCTTTCTGGCATTTTCTCTTCACTCGTTCCCTGTTAAATCTGAGAGGAAGGATTT
>NW_005187468.1:803389-804980 GCF_000239375.1 Pundamilia nyererei | reverse complement strand
GACACTTTCTCTGCATTTAAGATAAGGCTTAAAACTTTACTTTTTATAGTTAGGACCAAATCAGGTAGAAACAATTCCTTATTTTTCATGCATTAGGCCCAATCTGCAGGGGCAGCGGTCCCCAACCATGGTCTGTGAGTCGTTTGGCACCGGGCTGTGAGAGTTGAGACTCGGGTGTGAAGTTGATGGTTTTCAGGGTTTTTATCAGTTTTTACCATCATTTTTTTAACCGTTTTTATAGTTAACTCTGTTTCCCTGGGTCTTTTCCCGTGTGGTATGAATAAATCTTCTTTTTTTTGGTACCGGTACTGGTTTTATTTTGTTGTATTTATCTGCGACACCTTAAAGGAGGGTTCGTGAAAATAACTTGTCGAGCATGAACTGATCCGTGGCGCAAAAAAGGTTGGGGACCGCTATGCTGGGGGACTTTTCATGATGCTGGTATAAGTCATTAAATGGTGCCGTCTGTCTCCCATCGTTTGTTCTTTGTCCTCTGCCCTTTTCTCCTCAGAGGCTTCTTCCTGTTAAAAGGGAGTTTTTCTTTCCCACTTTTGGCAAGTGCTGCTCATAGTCTGATCATTCAATTGTTGGGGTTTTTCCTTCTAATATTGTAGGATCTTTACTTTGCTTTATAAAAGTTTGTAAATCAGTGCTTTATAAATGAAAGTGAATGAAATTTGACTGAACTGAAGGGGTACTTGAGTAAGAAAGCAATGATGCGTTATTAGAGTTGCAAGGCTTCAAGTTAAAAGACCTTTGAAGGCACGCTCTGTGCCCCGTGAATCGTTACGGACATTTTCCATCAGTATGCAGATTAAGTGATAATGAAAGTAATTATTTGGTGCAGCACTAATATGATAACATCATCACTAAGATTTGCCTATTAACTGTTCAGGCATCCATGTATTTGATCTGCAGAAAATCTGAAACGTTCACTGGTTTCAGCTTTTCCAATGAAATTTGAATCTTTGTTATTTGAAGTGTAGAGACTGAATATGTCAGACTAGGCTCTGGGAACCTGACATTTCACACTTAAAAAAACTTGATTGATTAAAATAGTATTAGAATAATGCAAAAAAAAGAAAAAAAAAAGAAAGGAGGAAGTTTCTGTGATGAGCAGTCAAAATGATGACTAACTCCTGCACAGCAGCTCAAACTAATGTCAGGGGATTAGTCACAGAGTACTCAATCACACCATCTTAATATGCCTCTTAATTGGAAGGAGTGCATTTTTAAATTCGACAAGCTGTCTCCTGTTGAGATGTTCCCGCTGACCGTGCATGCTCTAAATTCTGAATGACACTGTGAATACCTGGTGACGTGGATTGGTAATAGAAGCTGGCAGCTCATCTGCTGCTTCCCAATCTCTTACTACTGAAGTGCAGCTTCTGCACTTCTGTCATAGACTAGATGAAACAGCAGACGAGTTGTTCTTATTAGCAAAAACAGAAGAGTGAACTTCATCAAAAACCACAAGCTGAAAGCTGCAAGTGTTGCCAGAGTGTACGATAAAGTCATAGCTGTAATAGAAACAAGGTCTTTATTCATGACTATTTTTATTTGTTGCTTAATCTGTAGGTTATTTGAATGA
>NW_005187468.1:739515-801886 GCF_000239375.1 Pundamilia nyererei | reverse complement strand
TTGTCTTGGTCTTGACTCGGTCTGTCTTGGTCTTGGCCTCGATACCCTCTGGTCTTGGTATTGTCTTGGTTTAGGCGGTCTTGACTACAAGTCTAGACAGACAAGTATGTCTGTTAAAGCTGCAACATAAGAAAAAAAAAATCACTAATCATAGCGACTGGTTATTTATTACTGAAGTAACAAAACTGAATTCAATGTGAAGTCTTTTCTGCTGTATTTCATTTTGATTCACAAATCTTTGTGTTTTGGACTTTTAAATGGTCACATTTTTTTAATGTCACATTGGTCTTTAGAGAATTGTATTTTATGTGTTTTTTTAAATTTGTTTTGTTTACAAATTATCATCGAATGCTCGACCTTTTTTGTATTGAAATATGCAGTAGTTTATTCTCTAATATCAATTTACTGTCTCTATCGTTAGTGACACAATGGAGAAAACATGCAAATTAAACGGAAAAAAACTGCAATATACGTATTAAAAAAAGAGAATAATATGAGAGAGATATTGAGACAAACCTAGAAGGAAAAAAAGAGACAAAATGAAAGAAAAAAGATGGCGGTTATAATAAAATGGTAACATCCATCTCAGCTTCTGATGGTAATGATTTTGGTGCTGGCAAATTCTTTGTCCTTCTGCTTAATTTGTTCACAGAAGTCACTTGTCCTTTGGAAATGAGGGCTTGATTGCAGATTACCTGTGTATTGCTCAGTGGTTTTGATTTGACTTTTCCAGCATGTACGTCTACGACAAGTCTTTCTGTGACCCAGATATTTACTCTCAAAAATCTCTCTTGATTGCAAATTGCTGTCTAGCGCTGTAATTGTGGTATTGACCTTTTGAGTTTGTTTATGCCACAAACAAAGCAATAAATAATCCAAAATTGATTTGCCATTTTTTAACAACTTGACAACAGACAAATTATTATTTATTTTTTTTAAAGTCAAACGAGGAGCAGTCAGGAAAATTAAAGTGATCCTAAAACATAAAAATAAAGGCAAAATATGGTTTTCACCCAAATGTTCTGCCTTTCCTTATTTTACATCACAGGAAATTATTGTTTATTATTATTATCATTATTATTATATTTTGGGTTTATTAGAATAGAGGGTAACACCAATTTGAAACTTGAAAAAACGATTACCTAAGAAAATAGTAAATTTCAGACCCAAGAATTACAACCGCCAAGTAAATATGTCCACTATCATAAAACCTACTTGGATAAAGAAATGCACATGACATACCAGTGTCCTGTTGTCATGACCTATGGGCAATATGTCTGTGCACTTGACATCAGTTTGTCTGTAGATGGCATGAATAGGAAATTATTAAATGAAATAAATTTTTATTTATTGTTTACACTAATGTAGAAAAATGAACCGATTAATTTTGTTGTCAGAATAGTAACACTCCCTGCAGCACCAACTTCAAGCATACTACTCACCACTCCCACCTCCTGGTATCCTTTCTCTCCTGCCCTTCCAAAAAATAGCTAGAAGGTCACAGCAATGGCATTAGTTTATTTTAATAGCATTGTTGACTCATATTTTAGACCTCAAACATGTCTTATGTGTTACTGTAGTTGATTCTTTTCCTTTTGGTTCTGATGTTAGCCTGTTTTGCCTTGCTGTTGGTCCAAAGGTTCAAACCACCCAAGAAAATATTTTTACACCAGAATAAAACTAAACCATGGTTCACTTTATTTTCTGACCTACACTGCCTCTTTTCATTTGACCAAGGTTTGATGGTTTACTCTGGACCACAATCCTGGCATAATTTGAGAACTGCCATTTCAGATCCAACTCAAAAGTCCTAAAGAACCAAATGAGATACAGTACATGTTCAGGGCCTTAAGGAAAAGTAGAAGATGTGGATTCTGTGAAAAGGGTTGACATGTACCTGGTGAAAGAGTGAATCACTGGTAAATGAGTTAGTGTCTTTTTGGATTTATCTTTTTCCTCTAAGGCAGTTGACTGTCTGGTATATTAACAACTGCAAAAATTCAAGTCAGAGACAGAACTAAGTCTCCTTAGTAGATTGGCTTTTTTGGCTGCTACTGGCAAAAAACAAAAATATGACTTTTCCTTATGGCAATTGCTACTGTTGTATTACAACAATTTTATACTAGCTCACATTTAATTAATAAAGAATTGAAAGCCTTAAAAGCAATTTTGTTGCCTTTTTGAATGATGATTATTTCTCTTTTTTTTTAAGGGGGAAACTAAAAACAAAAATAAACCGACAGTACATCGGTATCAGAACTGGCTGCCAGTCAAACTATTAAACATTGTTGGCGACCTAGAATTTTACAGTCGATGCTTCCTTGCTCTTCAGTACATTGAAATCAAAGTGACAGCAAATGTAAAAAGTGGTGAGAATATTTTTAGTAAGACTTTAAAGCAGGCTATGAAATATGCTGTATGTTTATCATAATGTCAGATTCACCACATATAATTAGGTTATATATGTAATGTATCACTGGGGACTGCCTGTCCTTTCTTTATCACTCACAAAGCAGTTTCAAACTGTTCTGTGGACCGGGAGGAGCAGGAAGCCCAGGCTAGCTGCTCCGGATTCTGTAACGTTTTCACATCATACAATGAATCATTCTTTCATCCTTAATAAGACCAGTGGGGATTTTAACATTGAGCCTTGTGGTGAGGGTAAACACACACTGGGATAACTGCAACAAGCCTCAGGCTCAATTTTTCATTGCTCTTAAAAAAAATCTCTTTAAGTAAGGTCTCTATCATTATTGTGATAAAGGAGTCTTGTCTTTGCCTTACTTTTTCTTCTCAGGCAATACTTGCCCGGCAATTCCCACAGTATCCTTTGTGACTGATGATATGTCAGGGTTAAATCTGCCATCAATCTGCAACAGCCAAGAAGAAAACAATATCATCAAGAAGATTAACTTTAAACTTAACAAAATACCTTTTTGTCTTTCAGTTGACCGAAGTACTACGCCTCTAGTGGCCATGTTCACACAGAACGGACGGTAAGAATCAGTGTGCACCACTTGTTTGTGTGTCTGCCAGTGTCTGTGGTCATAATTGTGGTTTTATTGTTGGTCTTTATTCTTTTGTTGTAAGTATGCCAAGAGCTACAATAGTTTTACAAAATCGCCATTTTTTGCAAAGTGACACATTTCTGACAGTTATGCACTTCAAGATAATCTAAAAAAAATAAATAAAACTTTCTTTATCAAGATATAACTAAACATCTCACAGCCGTCTCATCAAAAATGAAAACCTCACATCATGTGTCTCACACTCCGTTAGGCAGCTAATAGTGTCTAATAGATGCTTTTTTTGCAAGCTCCTTTGACTGCATACTCTAATGTTTGCGGTGAGTCACATTTTTACGACTAAAAACCAGATGATGTTACAAAAACCAAGACGGCCCGATTTAGAAAACATATTCATACATTTTAAGTACAGCATTCCATATTGTAAATAATAGAAATATTTGGTAAAAAAAACAAAAACCTTTGTGCACCTTTTATATTGCATGTATAAATTTCATAAAAGTTTCCATACCCATCGTCGTAGTGTTATTCTCTGAACGCATAAATTGTTCAGTTTTGCTACATAACATATGCTTGAATAAATTCAGTTTTACTTATCACAACAACAGATGCTTCAAGGGACTTATCGCCTATTTTGTTAGATACACCTGTTATTGCAGTATGCTAATGATCCAATCACATGGCAGGAACTCAGTGCATTTAGACATGTTGAAATAGTCAAGAAAACCTCCTGATGTTCAAACAGAGAATTAGAAAGGGTATTTTAAGTGACTCAAAACCAATTTTTTTATGGTTTACACAGAATGGTCCAAAAAAAAGAAAGTATTCAGTGAGATGGCAGAGCTAAGAGGAGAATGGCCAGAATGTTTCGTGCTGATAGGAAGGCAACAGTAGCTCGAATAGCCACTTATTTCAATGCAAGTATGCAGAAGAGCATCTCTGAATGCAACACATATCAAGTTAGAGTCAAACAGGCTACAGCAGCTGAAGACCACACTGAGTGGCAATCCTGTGAGGAGACTCAGGATCTAGTTTACATGGATTCACCAAAACAGGGCAACAGAACATGGAAAATGTTGTTTGTTCTGATAAGTTTTTATTTCTGCTCCAGTATTTTAGATGGTACAGGTAAATATGGTACAGACAACCATATTTTTGTGTCAGCATTTCAGAATGATGGTACTGGTGATGTTGGGAATATTAAGGTTATTAATTTGTGCACCATGTCTGTCCCTTTATGATAACAGCGTCCCATCTTCTGATGGTTGCTTCCAGCAGGATAAAGGACCTTGCCACAAAGGTCAAATCATTTCAAACTGGCTTGTTGAACATGATATTGAGATTGCTGTACTCAAATGGCCTCCACAGTCACCATATCCAATAAAGAACCTTTGCGATGTAGGATATGACAAATTTGCAGCATCTGTGGGAGGTCAGTATGGACCAAAATCTCAAAAAAAACCAAAAACTTGTTAAATCTATACCCTTCAGAAAGCAAAAGAAAGACCCAGTAATAGCAAGGTGTAACTCATGAAGTGTTGACTGGATTTGCCAAGCACTTCTTAAGAACATAACTCATATATGTGAGAATCAAATAAATATAATTTATTTAGTCTGCACTGTAAAGAAATGCAGCTATTACCAGGCGTAATCAATTGTCAACAAAAATGGTTGTTTACATGCCAAATTTGCACACTCACAGTTATGAGCTAAAAAGTCAAGCTGTTGCTAATGAACCTAATCAGTTGACACCCGTGAGCTCACAAACCACTACACCACTTCAACCTGAATTTACATTTTGCCATCATGTTTTATTCTGTGCTCATTCGAAGGTAAAATCAAAGCCTATTGAAAAAGCAAATTAAAACCTTATCACAGTTTAAACGTAATCGTGTTGCCAGTGACATTTACGATTTTCTTAATCTTCAGTCAGTTTCAAATGTTTTGTTCAGTCAGAAGAAGTTCAAATAAGTCATTATCTCAGCTTAAAATTTTATAGCTTTCAGGCAGTCGCTTGCCAGTACCCCAATATTAAATCAAACACTATGAAGATTAGACACAGCGAGTACTGAAGCAGAAAACAGTAGGGGACATTATGGTCAGCAGTCAAATGGAGCATATAATTGCTTAATTGACTCTGCTGAATATAATTTTTGAGACTGTCCAGAACAAGTTATTCTTGATAGAGGATTTGGATTAAGTAATGGAGATATATGGACATTCTCAACTTCTTAGCAACAGAGAAAAAAAACGTTTTATTTTCCAAAAAGTCGATTTTGTTCATGTGAACATGGCGTTCTCAGTGGGA
The DNA here is from genome assembly GCF_000239375.1 of Pundamilia nyererei. Taxonomy (NCBI): domain Eukaryota; kingdom Metazoa; phylum Chordata; class Actinopteri; order Cichliformes; family Cichlidae; genus Pundamilia; species Pundamilia nyererei. Next base: position 796,552 of record NW_005187468.1, on the reverse strand, counting down.
GAAGTGTTTCGTCACTCATCCAAGTGACTACTTCAGTCTCAGCTGACTGCAGGTTTCTCCAACCTTATTAAAAGTACATTTGCATAATGACTGAAACAAGCACCACTGATTAACTTTAGGGCTGTGAGATCAGTTTCTTGATCATTAATCATTAATATGCAAATTGTCATGACCACTGATCAAACACAATTTTGTTGTAAACTTGCGTTGTGTATGTATGGAAAATGTTGCATAACTGCAGTAAAAGTCAAATGTTTGGTCATACTTACCCATTATCCAAACGTTTAACAAGATAAGGAGAAAAGTTTGTTGCAAATAACACAGGAGGAAAATTGAGTAGAATGAATTCTCTGATGATTATAAATATCAAAACTATAATTTATTCAATATTTCAGTCTGGACTGATGTCGCTCTGCATAAAATGCTGCAAAAATGTCTAAAAATAACACACTCTGCATTGATGTTTGATATAAGGTCGAGCTGGAGTGAAAACATTACCCCGTTGAGATGATTGGTGTGTAATGAGCTGCAGATTTGAACTTCATTTGCGTTGCGTTGGAGTATTCCAGTATAGGCCTGTAAGTGCCATTACTCAAAGTCGCTGTGCTCATTTGATTACTCCTGTGTGGCAGATGGGGCCACTGTAATAAACAGGAGCAATTATTTATGGAAATTACTTCATGGGTAATTAGCAAAATGTGAGCGTGGGCTGATATTCACCAAAATAATTGTATTTTCTGATTCAAGCTAAACAATAATGTTTCTGCCTCCCTACGAAAAAACAGATGAACTTGGAGTGTCATTGAAGGCTCTTGGCTGACAATGTATAATTAGGCTTGTGCAAATTTGTGTGTTTCAAAATATGATTGATCTGACAAACTTCTCTGTTTTCCATGTCTGATATACAAAGACAAAATATTAATTAATTAATCACCCACCTCTCTCTCAGGAGAGCCAAGTTGTCATTTGTTGCATGCGGCATATAGGAGTAGATAGTCTATGTGTGACAGGTTCTCAGTGCTGTAAATAATCCATTGGTTTTAGATCAGGTTGCTACATGGGGAGACTGTGCAGAAGGCAGGACACATAGCACATGACTCTCAAATAGGTACAATGATAAGAGATGCAGAGTTTGTACCAGGGAGCTGGCATTAATGCACAGCTCAACTGTGATGCACCTTGGCTGGTTCACATCTAAAAAAGTTTCGAGCTGCAGTCTATGTGTGTTAATAGCTTATTTGGGGAGTATGAGATCATAATTTGGCATTGTTTGCTTAGATCCCCGCTTATGTCTTCCCTGGATATCCAGTCAATAAGATGCTATTGATAAAAGGAGCTTCAGGGAAAACATTGTTCAGTCTGTGCACCCACATGAAAACCTTTATTTAGATGTAGGGCACATATAAAAGCATTTGTGTATTCGGGATAAAAAGCAATGGTTTGTGTGTGCGGTGAAATTGCATCTTTGAATCCAACACGATTGACGTCATTGTTCTTGTAATAAGACACAAAACACAGCAAACTTCAAAGAAATAACATTAAACAGCAACGGCAACGGCAAAGTAATGAAATAGACTTGTGACGGGTCAACACAAGTTTATGAAGTAGCGATAGATATCTCCTCTGCCTATGCTTTATAGTCACAAATACTTGTTTTGGTTTGGATCAATAATTAAATATCTTTAGAAAATGTATCAATTTTAAAACCTTGTTTGTGACTTGAACATTTGTTCTGAGAGAGGCAGCCAGCTGGTTACCTGTCTGTCTAAATGAGACACGTGGTTTAAATATACTTTGGCTGCATTTAGAGTGGACACTAACAGTGCAAACCTGCCAGCGATGGCACTCGAGGTCTGAGAATTACCATCTGCTTCTGGAAAAAAAGGACTTTATTTCAGTTAAGTCCACAAGCAGCTTGTTAGAACCCATGTATTTCATTTATTTAATTGTGGCAGCATACTGTTGTGACCATGGTGGATATCACAATAGTAAAAACGCCTTAAAAAGTCTGTAGGAAAGAAGTTGGAATAAATGGACGGGATTCAACTGATCCAACTTCTTCTGTTCTGATTTTTTTTTTTAAACTTGGTTTGGAGTCACTGGCTATTGTACTGATCCAATGCAGGTGTAAACAAATAAGCTGTGCTACTTCCTAATCAGTGTAAGGTTTCTGCTTTAGTACAGGTTGTGTCAATATAAGTATATTTTCCCGACATCCAAGTGACTTCTTCAGTCTGAATTTTTGGAGACTGAAGAAGTCATGAACTGATGTTAAGTCAACTTTTGGGGATTTACTTACCTGGATGTTTGAGCATGCATCAACACACAATGTCTTATATCCTTTGTCTCTCCTGCCCTGATTTGTCTTTTATAGTCGTGCTATCATCTCTCTTTTTCTGCTCTCGGTGTCGCTGTGTGAAAAGAAATGTGCAGAAGACGACAACCTCAGTCTAGCTGACAAAAACTTGTTGTGATAGCGTACGTGTGGTTAAAGCTTCACAGCAAGTGTTAAATCTAATATTCAGAGAGAGACATAGAAAGAGAGAGCTTTTCATTTGCCTTAAATCAGAGATAAGACACCACGTACAGCAAGCAAACAAATAAAACTTGTCAGCATGAATTGTGAAGTACCTACACACCTTTGAAGCTTTGCTGTTAGTTTCCTCCGTGCTATGGGAATATTAAGGTTCTTCATTCAGTATCTGTCTGATATGCAAGGCAAAAATTGGACTGGTGCATTTCTAGTGATTGGATGGGCTTAAAAATAGCAAATTTTATTCTTGATTAAACAAAATAAAGCAAAAAATGTATGAAATGTCAGTAAACATTATTCCCTCGGGTGGCTGGTTTTGTCCAACAGATATTTAGTTTATCGTTAAATAATTTCAAACAGTTAAGAGCAGCTTTCATCTTGACTGCAGCCAGTTAAGTAACATTTAATAAATTCCACCAGTTTTACTGTAAGAAAAATAACAGAAGTCTGTCTGCAGCACTGTTTTCAATATTGATTCGTCTACTGAAGGATCTGTTGATGTTGGCACTGGTGAAGAGCAGCGAGCAGTATTTGCATGTATATACGTTACTCAACAGGTCAGCCTCAATGAAAATAACATAATAAACCTGCTTTAAAAAATGGATGACTTTAAATCTCGAACTATAAGAATTATAATTGATTTTTACCAGCATTTACTACCTATGTTTGTTTGACGGATGCATAACAAGGTTATTATGCCGCTGGAATTTACAAAGCTGATGGTCCCTTTGTGAATCTTGCCATCTCTCAGGGAAATGTAAGCACACCCAAGTCATTTGTTAGCTGTAAATTAATAAATGATGTTTAATTGCAAAAGCTTCAAAGCAGACAAGCAATCAATTCAAGCTGAATGTATTGCTCTTCTGATAATTCAGACGTCTCCAATCAAACATACTGCTATGTCTGCAGTGTGAGGAGGAAAGAAAAACAAAATGCTATTTAATACAGCCAATCAATGTTAATATTTAAGTTATTTATTTAATCCCTTAGTAGCAGTAAACTGAAAGTTTTAGTAGGGATATTTCTGAATATTTAAAGATTTCTTTCTTGCACAATGCTTAAGAAAAAAACACAATAAATTAATCAAGTTAAGAAGCATAAATCCTTTTCACCTGTTCTGGTGCAAATGGTGACAACACTGGAGAGGCAACAACAAGACAACCCAATAAGGAGAGTCATCTTTCAGGTGGTGTCCACATACAACCATACATATATACTGTCATAAGGTTTGCTGTGTCTGCCAGCACACAGTCTCAGACAGGAGGCCCTATCAACAACAAAACTGCGCACACTGTAATGTTTGTGGTCAGTTGTGGGACTACAAACCAAATAATACTACAAAAACCAAGACAGCCGGATTGAGAAAACACATATTTTTGTGTAGAGGAGATACCAGGAGATGCACTATTACACAAGGAGAATTTGTGTAGAAGGGCATTCAACAGCAGCAGGACTAGCATTTGCTCCTTTGTGATCAAGCTGTTGCCAAAAACAGTGCAAAGATGAATAAAGATAAATAACTTAATGAAGACAGCGCCCCCTGGGGGAAACAGGCCAAGAAGACTTTGCAAAAGACATGGTTTCAAGATGAGGTGAATACAAACTTTAAGATGAGAGAAATGAAGGTTTTATATAGTAGTTTAGTAGCTGTTGCACATACATCTACAACTAAGCAATGTTTCTGAGTAACAGGGACAGAGATTGTCCAGGGAGTGAGGACACAGCGAGGACAAACCTCCTTCCTTCTGCATTTATGTGGTAGGAGCGTAGGTACCGTCTCATGCTGCCAGCAGTGAGAAGGACATTAGCAAAGAGCGAAACTAGTGAAAAATCAGTCAGGAAGGATCATGACAGAGCAATGGTCTGAGGCCACCACCTCCAAAACCATTCTGTTTTGGAGATTTTTATCTTGTTGGAGCATTTCTTGTGCATCCGTTTTCCCTTTCATTTGCACCAAAGCAGGTGACAACAGTTTATGCATTGTTACTGATTGGTAACCAACCCTGAAGTTTAGTGTTCCCTTAACATTTTTATAGCAGTTTTTTAACAGTCCTAGTTTTCACAACATCTGATCTTTGCGCAACATACAGCAGCACCTTCACACTACTGTACCATTAAAGCTGCGCTGACATAACTAGTTCTCTTTGTCCTCATGTAACTACAATTAAATTTGCAGTTGTTGTTTTCCTGAGGAGAGCAGCCTATTATCAGGTTTACTTTAAATGTTTCTTGTTGAATTTGTTCAGTAGTTTAAAAAAAAGCCTTCCTAATTAGCATTGCATTGGGCACTATTTCAGAGTGAACAAAGCAACACAGTCCTTGGAGACACATGGCAACATGGTTAATGTAAATTTCTTTCTTTCATCAGTGCGGACAGCTTGGAGCCTCAGTCTGTGGCTTGGCTTCATGCCCGTTGCCCATGCCCCTCAATGGGCACACCGAATATGGACCTGCCAACCAGGTCTCACACTTCTTGCAGGAATCTGGCCTTCCTGTTGTGCTAAAGATGCTCTGGGGAGCAGGGACAGGCATGATAATACTGTTTGTGTCCACAAAATATGTCTTGGAAAAACTGTGTGGTTCTTGTCAGAACCAAGGTCAGGAATGAAATTGTTCCAGACACCGAGTGTCAATTTGTGTACGAAGTATTCTAAAGGGAATACACAGGGACACCATTTGCAGGTAGCTGTGATCAGCTGTACCTATCCAGGGTTTACCCCACCTGTCACTCTATGGCAGTTAGTATAGGCCAATGACACTGAACTGGATAAGCGGAAGAATAGGGATGGATCTGAGTTTTATAAAACATGACTAAATGATAAAAAACAGTTCATTTGTATTGTAAGGGAAGTCAAGAAAATGACTTTCAAACTAAAAATAATGTTTTTAAAAAGACAACACTGCAAGGTAGACTTTTAAATCTTAATTGGCTTAAATTAAATATCCTGTAAACATATAAAATCCTGGGGATCTCAGTCTTTCTTAGGAATAAAAGCACATAATTGAGATGTAGTCAAAATAACAAATGCGGGTTTCTGAACAACAGACTGGACTGGCTTCAGCAAACATCCCTTCACCTTTGAAACATAATGATTAAAGCAGAAACAATAGCAGCACACCTGCTGCAGTACAAGCCAGATTTTTTTCCCCCATATGTGCTATAAATAATAGACTCTATCAAACTTCCCCACTTCAAACTTCGTTTTTTGTTTCCAGCAGAAACCTTTTTTTATAGCAGCAGTGCTACCTCAAACCCAACTAAAGGTTCCATTTAAATCTCACGCGATTAACACTTTGGCTACACACCTTTGTGACAGCTATTGTGTGATAAGTGATGCTAAATAAGCCCATGAAAATACCAGAGTTTATCAAAATTCACCCTGCCACGTGCAAAGTCTAAGCAACAGAAGCATAAAAGATCAGCTTACTGAAATTTTACCAAATAGATTTTCTAACTTACCCCCTAGTGGTATCAAGAAGTGCACGTAGTTTTATTTTTTATTGACTTTTTTTAAATTTCTGCTGCTGAGACTTCTGCTGCCAACCCAGTGAAATTGAGAAGAATGGCATTTCATTCACGCGGCTCAAAGGATCAGAAAAAATGAAATTGCAAAACCCAATATTGCCTTTGTTACCAGTACAAAGAGTCTTTCCAGAAACAATGTCTCAGACGCTCTGTGAACGCCGTCAATTATTTTAACCTTCAAAGCAATATTGAGAGGTATGTACATAAAGTTAATGTGTAAAAGCAGCAGGGATCCATTGTAGGTATGATTATGAACTGATGTTAAAGCGCAAACTTGGAGGAAATAAGAGACTTTATTTTCTTTAATAAAAGATGGAAGTATACTGTGCTTTTCAATATTTCATGTACTGCTAAAATAGAGCTCCTAACAAATCCTAGCATCTTCAAAGCTGCAAATCTCCACAGAGAGCACTGAGTGGTGTGTCACTGTGTTGACAAATGAATATTTATGATGGCAAGAACCATAACAATTAGCATTAGCTTTCATCGGGATTCTGGGTTAAATTACTCCACTCGTGAGGCTCCTCAAAGCCTTTGATCAGTAAAACATGTAATTGACGAGGAGGATGGCCTGCTACAAAGCAATCACTCTTGAGAGACAGCAAAATCTGCATGGGTGTTTAAAACAGAGTAATTTATCTTTAAGTGTCAACTATTAAACATAAACACACAATATCCATTAAAATTCATACGTTTTTGAAAGCTGTTTGCATTCTTATCTTTAAAATACCCAGCAAGCTTACACTATAGATACTTAGTGCAAATACAAAACCAGCCATGCAGGTTTTATACTATTTCTACACGTCAGTGTTTTAGAGTGCAACAAAAGCTGTGCACCCAAGCTGCAAATGGTTGCAAGTTTACAGAGAGTCTGATTTACAACTTTGGAAAGATGATGCAAATATGAAATGTGACATAAAAATGTGACAAAATACCTTTTTCAAAGAACGTCTCAGCAACATCTGCTATTATTTTACCTTTACCATCTGTAAGGTGATCCAGGCTCCTTTTTCTGCATTTCTCACAGCATGTTTGGAAGTCAGTGCATACACTCACCAGTCACTATTAGACAGAAAAGGGTAAAGGCCAGCAAGTAGTGGATTTGACCCCCATTTGCCTCCAGAAATGCCTCAATTCATTGTGGCATAAGTTCAGCAGGGTGCTGCAAAGACTCCTCAGAGATTTCGGTCCATATTGACATGATAGCATCACAAACTGTAGCTGCTGCAGATTTGTCGGCACATCCATAATGTCAATCTCCAGTTTCATCACATCCCAAAGGTGCTGTGTTGAATTGAGATCTAGTGATCGTGGAGGCCGTTTGAGTGCAGTGAACCAACTGTGATGTTCAAGAAACTAGCATGAGATGATTTGAGCTTTGTGACATGGCGTGTTTTCCTGCTGTCCATCATGATGCCCAGAGGATGAATCTTATATAGCTATGACTCACCCCGTAGTGCCACTACGAGACTGATTCATGATTTTCTGTGAAAAGTCTTTAACCTTTGGATGATACTGCTAAATATCTCTTTGGTGAGTCTTAAACATTTCCTGTAATTTCACTGTCAACATGTGCTTTGTCCAAAATACCTGCATCAGCTCTAATTTGTGTTTGGTAATAACTGGGAAGCAATAACACTCTCTATCAAAATGATGAACATTAGCATGTCAGCAGCGGGATCAATTGTCAGTTAAAACCATGTGAGCATGCTGATGTTAGCATTTATTGCAAACTACTGCAGATAACTACAGCTATATGCTGCTTTTAAGATAGCTATACATGAAAATCCCTGGACTATAATTTGGTGCTAATATGATTAGTTGAAAAAGAAATTGTAAGAAAATATCACGTTGAACTCTGTAGACTTCCGGTGGAATCCCTTTTTCAACATTTTCCTATGCTATAAGAAATATAAATAATTTGAGGCCCACAGTGATGCAGCCTTTTTAAAAACCTCATATGTGACCTTCATGAAAAAAGCCCCAAGCATGAAGTTCCCACACACCAACTCTAGAGTGTGTCTTTATAGATTATGCATGCTGTCTACCTGTCAATTCTTAGCCCTCCTACTTCTGACCCTGGAGCTTAATGTGTTATTTTTAGAAATATTAGCAGCTGATTATGCAGCTGCGCTTCCTTCTGGGCTCTAACAAGGTGTAGGGGCAGCAGATGAGGCCAGCCTGGCAGACCTTCAAGTGCTGGCAGTGCAGAGTAGCACAGGGTGTTCTGACAAGCCCAGACTGGAGCTACATAGTACTCTGTCTGAGGACTGGGGCATCTGTTCTGTGCACACATTGGTGAATATACAGAAAAACATTCACACTCAGTTTCACGCAGCCGGCTGTGCCAAAACCATACTGCATAGATTCACAGCTATTCAGTTGCTCATTTACTTGAAGGATTGCTTTAAAAAAAATCACCACCAGAATAAATGATCTGAAAGAACTGCTTCTAACATTACTTTTAGTAATCTAATTAGAATCTATAATTGAATATGAATATTAAATGACAACAGGGCCGGACTAAGAGTTATCATTTCCATAAATCAGTATAGTTAATGATCACACATGGTTTAATAATTATGAAATTAGATAATGACAGGGGACAAACCAGCATGGATTCCTGTATTGCCAGAATTATCCAATCATCCGTCTTTATGCTAATCACATATACTAATGACAACTTTCTCATAAAAAAAAAATCTTTAGAAGAAATATGAGTATAATACAGCCGACTCACTCAGTGGAATTCCCTCTGCAGTGTATGAACTTTTCAAAGTCAAAGATGAAACCAGACAGAAAATCTCCCCTAACAAATGCATCATCTGTGCTACTTTTCCCCCACCAACAATTCGTCTGCATCCAGGAACGCTACTTTAGTTTCCTGTAAAGAATCCCTGTGTCTGTCATTTTCCTGAAATAAAATATAGATTTATATATATATATTTAAAAAAAAAAACAATTTATGAATGAGCCCCTGAAAAGAGATTCGTTTAAAGAAAAGTTCATTGTGCAGAAAGAAAGCCATTTATATTTCCCTGCCCTGGGCCCACAGTAGACACCAAGTTCAGTGTAAAGCTGAAGTGTGTTGACAGGAAATAACAGTAGGTGGGGGAGACGTATTGTTCCAGCAGAGCCACACTTGTTGTGATTCCTTCAGCATCTTTGTCCAGTGTCAGTTACGTCCAAACATAAAACTTCTAGCACAAAATGTTTGGAGATTGATGTGTTTGAGTAGCATTATTATCTGCTTATCTGTAATCATGGTTGATTCTAAAAGTGTGAAATCCCTTTGTCATTAAATTTATGACAGGCAGAAATCGAACTTGCGACTCCCGCTCCAGCTATACATACCGGTACACAGATTTTCTTAATTTTCTCTTTGTGACCTCACATCAGTCAAAAGGATTAACTCAGTAAGCAGGCATTGAACTATTTTCCAAATCCTTTTGTATGGTCTTCTTTTTCTTACCTTTTATCAGCAACAAAAATAATTTTGAGTAACCATAAAAATGTGGAAACAGGAACTGAAAGGAAGGGGCAAAAAGGAGGCGGAGGGAGCATTTAAAAATTTAACTTTCAGTACCTGTAAAGATAAAACAAAACAGTTACTGGGACAGAAGATGTCCAACTCCCTAAATTATTTGTGAAGTACTTTTCTAACTTAAAACTTCTGTATCAGATAGACATGATTCAGGTGAGATGTGTTTGTTGAGAAAACTGCCTAAGATAACATTGTTGTCCCAGAATACATCTAAGGGATTTTGAAGGAAGTTGTTTGATTGCAACAAAAGGTGGAAGGAGGTGGGTGTAGGATAGGGGATACAGAGACTGAACCTGTCACTCTATTGTTTTTGTTAGTGGAGAAGAAAACGCAGTGCTGCTTTTTATTTTTATTTATCTGCTTTTTTTTTGTTTGTTGCTCTGATATTTCTTATATTTCTGAAGTCAGCTTCTACATTTTCAAGGAACCGTTAAGTATCTCGTGTTTTAACTGTACTATATTTGCCTTATCTGCAAAATACATCAACTGTACCCTGTAATTAATTAAACCAGACATTATTTTTCACTTTTTAGAAATTCTTATTCCTCTATTAATAGATTAAAGGAGTTTTGCTTCTTACATTTTTGAGTGGTAAGATTGTTGTGTTATAGGTCTTAGTCCAAGCACTGAAAGGAGCTTAAATAGGACAAAATCACAGAAAACAGCTGAACTCTGACATAAAAGCAGATGAACCACATGTGGAGAACTAGTGCGGCGTATAAAGTGCATACCTCTGATTTTAGAATTGTTATTTTGAGTTCAGAAATGTTTTCACACTGACAAATGTGCCAATATGAGATGCTTGGATGGTATACTCACATCTTTGAAACAGCTAATTGTGGGTGGTGATCCTTCACAGTGAACTTTTTATTATGCTTGTCTAATACGAGTAATGCCAGTGTTTGGAGAGTGCAGCACGACCAAAATAATGTCGACATTTGTGCAATCCAGGCAGAAGAATTCAACCAGAACTTTATAGATTTGGAACAGAAAGTTCTTTCACAAATAGCGACAGAGTTGTTGCAGGGCGGCAATTTACCTGCAAAATGGCATAGGCACCCAGCAACCGCACTTTTGTATAGGATTATAACCAGAATACATCCAATTGAGTCACGTCCCCTATATCAAAGAGATGCATTGCAGACAATTGCGTTCATCGGTGCAGACTCATTCAGATCAGTTGTAACTTGTTTGTAGTCAGCGGACAGCAATGGTTTAGATGTTGTGCCCAACACCAGGCAACTTGTGCAACTGGCTTGTGAATCAAAATGTTTTCTGCAGCTACTTGTAATTGTTTACCAAATACCAATAATCTTTATTTTTCTGCCTGTCACAAAGACATTGCTGTTCTATTTTTACTCTAGTGTGACCGAGCCATAAGGGAAGGACCCACCCTCTACCATTCAGCCACTAGCAGGAAGAGCTGTTGTTGGTGCAGGATAGAAAGCTAGCTAAAAGAAACAGCAGCAAATTTTAACCAGATATTGACACTGCATGTGTCAGCCAATGTTAATTTGTTAATTTTTTGTTAATTAATGTGTGCTTTCCTCTGAAAGCACACGGTTGACACTGTAAACGTTTGCAAAATGCAACAGTAGATGCCAGGATCATGATCAAATCATCATTTTGGTTGACATGACACTACCTTATCATAATTCACACACTACGCCAGTGAGTGCATAAAAATGTACATAATGCACTACATGAATGGTTAGTAATAGATGAAAGCACTTGGAATCGTAATAGTAATAGCTGGACACTTGAAGGCTTTGAAATTTCAGTTGAAGTGCAAAACTGTGAGAGCATTTGAAATGTCAGGTGAAAATTAAATGCTGAAAGCAGATCGACTATAAGTAATGAGTGCAGTTAAAAAAAATCAGTTTATGTTGAAGTGGTGGGAATAGTCAGGATTTCAGTTAAGTGGGAGATTTTAAGTAGTTGCTATGGCAGTTTTTCCTCAAATCATGCCCACTGAGTATTAGGACATTTTTGCTTCTGGTCACAATCAAAACAGATCTGATAATTACAATCAAACAGTGACTGAAAAAGTCCAACTACATATTGAACTGGATTTTTCAGGTCAAACCTGGTGCCGTTTTTCTCTCAGTATTCAAGCTGGAGAGAAATGTTGATGTAAAAGAAGGATGCCATCATTAGGTAGAAAAGAACAAAAGGGACCAATCAGAGAGAAACGTCAGGAGCGGCCAAATCAACAGTTTAGTACATTCCTAAAACAAGGATGCAGTGATGGTGCTCAGCAACAGCTCTGGAATTTTTTTCTCGGTGAAGAAAAACGTCCTCACAACATTTAGCCAAGTACAAAGCACTACTGTTTCACTGTAAAGGCCTATCAACAGGAAACACCTTTATGAATGTAAACAGAGGGTTTACATGAAGATCCAAACCAGTGGTCACACTGAAGCATGGTTACACTAAAGAAGTTTCCTGCTTCTAACCAGATGAGACGAGATTAACTGACAGTGAATCTCATGATCCAAAGCAAATTACATCACCTATAAAAATAATAATACTAATACCAAAATTGTTTTTGATAATGTTAAAGCATAGGGCTACCATTAGAAAACTATACAATGTATAGTATAGGCTCTGCTCACACACAAACAAATGCTGCTAAAGTGATAGGACAATATAGATGGAGAAACACCCAAAACACAGATTTGTAAGCCAAAGAGAAAAAAAAGCTGTAAAATGACAAAACAGTCACCAGCAAGTGAAGGCAGATGAATAAAAGGGGCAAATATTTAGTCATGGCTTCAATAATGGTGACTATGAAAAATAAAATGGCTGTACTTTAACAGTTTGACAATTTCCTTAAACATCTTGAATTAAAAACTGAAAATCTGCTCTTCAGCCGCATTTTAGCTGCTGTCACTTACGGCAATAAAAATTTTCCCAGTAGTGACAGGTAAACCATATTCACAGCACGTTTCTTTCATGATGTCAAATATGCTGCAAATAACAAAAAATGCATTTTTTAAAATTAAATAAACATTAAAACATGCTTTTTTTGCCCTTCCGGAATGGCATAGCAAACTAAAATCAATGTTTTCTTGATTTCAGTGCAAGATTGCACACTTGCTCTAACTGAAGGTCAAGTGAGTGACCTGAGAGTAAATCTGTGATAATACTTTGCTGCTTTGCTTTCTTTGACTGTCTTGAGAACCTGACATTGTGTTTTTTCCCTTGTAGCCTGAATTTATTCACTTGATAGCTGAAATGTGAGAAGGTAGAGTGCAAGAAGAGTTATGTCAAAGTGCTGAATAATACTTGGACCCAGATATCAGTTACTTGCCAGTTATTCCCTATAAAATTATTGTGCCGGTTGAGACAGCTGGAGGACGACTGTGACAGCGAGATAGCAATGGCTCTTTCTCCTTCATTGCACATCAACTGGAGGTTTTGCCAAGAAGGACAGCAGCCCTTACACTTCTGTCTCAGCTGCCCTGCTTGGCTTGCTGGGGACTTTGGGAGCAGCAAAGAGGAAAGAAAAAGAGGGGAGGGGATTATGTGCAGTGTTTGTCCTTTGCTATCAGTCTCAGGTGCATTCAAATGGACAGTGATCCCCCCCCCCTATTTAAGTCACTGGGAGAGATTAGTACATGTTCACACGTACACATTGTGCCCTTCATTTTTTGCCCCCTACTTTTTTGCATTACTACAGGAAGAGGGTCCTGCACTGTAGCTGCAGGCTGCAACAGAGATTACATTTGCATGCTACACTGTTTAAACCTTTGCACTGGTTCTTATTTAAGGTGTCAGTAAGATTAATGTGACTGGATCGGTGACATTTAAAGCACCATTTTTAAAATACCATTGAATGTCAATCATGTCAATAACGCATGCGTGTTCTATTTAAAGGGAAAGTGAAATCACTTCAAGCCATCATGCCGAAATTAGGATTCAGTTGACAGCAGGTAGAGTTAAATCATTTGGGGAGGACGATATTAAATCTTGCTTTGTTGGCCTGACACGCTGAAAAAGGTGTAATGGCTAAAGCCCATTAGTCATTTTCTGGTTGTGATTGCTGGAACGTTCCATAACCCTGAGACGTCCCCATTTAATTAAATCTGTGATGAACTTCCTGCAAGAAAATCCTGAAACAAATCTAAGCAGCAGATGACTCCAATCTTCTTTTATCTTGTTGTTGCTACCTGCTGTCGAAAATGAGCAAAAACAAAACGTTTTAGACTCAGTAAAGCAATAACGACAAGGCAACCGCGGTCGTTTTAAATGTACAAAGTTGCACAGTTTTTAATCAGTATTTGAAAATATTTAACAATGAAAGTTAAAATCAAACAGTAAGAATAAGTAATAACAATAATTAATATCAGCAATAACTAGACTTAAAATCAGAACTTTTTAGTTTTTTTTCCCCTTTTTTTTTACTGAAACACCTGAGGGAAGCAAATAAAAAGAGAACCCAGAAAAAAAATAATCACTGAAGTTTAAAAAAGAAAAAGACACAAAATAGTTGAAAGAAAAACGTCAAGACAAGCTCATATGGGGTCACTCAAATCATCCGTTATATACAGCACATTCGCTCCACAACTGTGCGGAACAGCAGTGATGAAAGATGACGTCTCTGCAGCCTAACTGCCTTTAACATCGGTATTGGCAGCCATTTGGATTCACATGTAAAGGCAGAGTGAAGCAGAAGAAACTACAACAGAAACAGGAAAACCCATTTGGAGCTGGAGAGCAAATGTACTCTTTTCCTTTATGGTTCTTTTACAGTCACAGAACTGACATTACTGCGTTTGTCACTTTGATCTGAAAGGACAGAGAAAGCACTGTCCTGATGGGAAAAAACTGAATAAAATAACAGCACACTGTGGAAACACAACCCAACATCATTCTTTAAAAAAATGGTCCCTGGATGCATAAGACACGACCACTTTCCTGATCACCTCTGAACTTTAGAAAACTCATTCGAACTTGTTTCCGTAAGAAACGTGACATCAACATCAGTTTAGAGGTGGACTTCAGAGTCAGATATCATGTTTGTACATTAGTCAATATTCAAACCTCACTGTAAATGTTTAACTTTCCACTAAATCTCACCAAAAACACATTAAAAGAGGGAAAAAAAGCAATGCAAAGAAACCTTTGGTCAAAGAGTGTGTACTCACAAAGGAAAACAAAACAAAAAGCACTGAGAGGATCTCAGGAAATCATTGATTACTGAAGATTAACTGAACAGCAAAACTAAGGAGCAAAACTTAAGTGGTTTTCTGTGTGTTTCTTTCTTTCCGACAATATGGCCCACGCTTCATCCCCCCTCTCTCCCAGACATTTGGGTCTGCAAGTTAAACCGGTTTCCTCATAGAGGAAAGAAGGAAAGAAAAAAAGGTGCTCGTTTCATGAAAGTCATGTTCGTCTTGATTGTCCACAAAATAGAAGTGCCAGCAGGAAGTAACTCCGGCAAAAGGATTTACAATCACAGCGTAAAACGACAACATCCTTTACTGGAAAGGAATCGAGAGTCCGTAACACGCTCCTGAAAAGACTCGGAACCTGCACTGAATTGGGGTTTTGCGATATTTATGTTTGTGTGTGTGCAGATGTCTTTAACTGTCCCAACTGTTCGTCGGTGTTCAGTCTTATTCGGAGACCGTCTTTTCCTGTGTTGTATCATCCTGCAGGCAGCTATTGCGGATGATAGGCAGCGGGTGGGCTTCTGTGTTAAAGACCCAGTCCTCCAAGGAGAGAAGGTCATCGTCAGAGAAGAGAAGGTACAGATACCTGAACACACAGGAAGAATGCTCATTTAATTCAGTCAATACTGGATAAATAGAGATCTGTTTTCCAAGAAACAGCAGCTTGTTGGCAATAACTTATTTTTAAAAAACAAAAATTATATTTTTATTTATCAGGCAAATAAAATGAGTTCACATTTGTATACCTGCATTTGAGTCGGTGCACTGCACTTCCCTGAGAAATTAAAAATTAATCATTGATAACGTTCCAACACTAAAACTTCTTTTTTGTTCAGGAAGACAAAGTAAATGTCATGCTTTACTATTTTTTCTACTGCTTTGTAAAAGCCTTACATTGGGTGGTGATCTAATAGATCAGTAAAGCACTGCACTGATAATCTCAGTGCAGATTTTGTTAAATTTGTTTGTCTCTCCGAGTTAGCGTCACATTCCCTTCATGGACATTAGAGTGGAATCAGTCTTCTCATGTTATTCTTTGTAGTTTCCAAAATGATTAACCTGTTTTTATGTGATCCTTTGTTACCCTTATTGCAAGTACAAGAAAGTCAACAGTGCAGTACAAAGTGCAGTTAAAAATCTTCCAGTACTAAATTATTACACCATTACCCTGGTTTGAATTGAAACTCTCAGAGGGCCTTTAAGTTTGCAGTATAGCTGTTTCTAACATTAAGATTTGAGCTGAAAAAAAGAAGAAAACAATCGTGCTCGTTGTTAAATAACCCACATTATTTGGTGTAGATGAGAATCTTGATGAGCTACTGCAGGCACTGTAAACATACTAACTGCACCGGTATGTTGCCATTATTATGTTAAAACAGTTTTTGACAATGCACTTTGTCTGACAGAACCTTAATGATTCCTTATGCACCCGAGGAAAACAGGTCTTTATCATCTGCTAGCTGCAGTACAACTTTGGATCCCGAATGGTTTACTTTGCTTAATGACCCAGGAATGAGGGGAGGTAAAATTTATTCATCCTACTGCACACCACCTATTTATCATCCTTTCTTATGCCTGCAAAAAAATAGTGTGTCTCATTCACAGCATTTGTGTGCTTCATGGACGGAACAGGTAATGGGTTATGATGAATTCCCAACATCCTCTATTACTTTTAAACTGACAATAATTTATGCATGTAGATTGTAAAATGCCGGTTCTTTCACCAGTGGGGATATAGAGAGGAAAAGGGGCTTACTTAAGTGTCTCTG
The DNA here is from genome assembly GCF_000239375.1 of Pundamilia nyererei. Classification (NCBI taxonomy): domain Eukaryota; kingdom Metazoa; phylum Chordata; class Actinopteri; order Cichliformes; family Cichlidae; genus Pundamilia; species Pundamilia nyererei. The sequence continues at coordinate 780,003 of NW_005187468.1, read as the reverse complement.
AGAGGAAGAAGCTCTGCTGCATGTTATCATGGCTGACACTCGTGGTGTAAACATCGCGGATCCCAGAGAAGCCAGACTCCACTCTGCAGTGCTGCTCCAGGGCCTGGCAGGAGGCGGAGAGGAACATGGCATGTTTATTGTGGAAAAAAGGAAGACCATCTCCAGTTTATCTCACAATGGGGCATTTCACAAAATCTACTTCAAACAAATCAGAGCATAGAAGTAAAACAATCAGTTATTCTTCTCAAATGTTGGAGCAGGAGTAGAAAATCCTTTACTCAACAACACTGTGTCCATGTGCGCCTACAGAAAGGCTACGATTGAGCATGCCACGGTCTTCAGCCAGCTGCACAATTGAAGCTTAAGCAATGCTAAATCTGACAAGGGCTAATGGAGAGTGGCTGAGCTAGCCAAGCAGATTAGCTCATTATTACCCCTGCTACAAAGGGCTGCCTTATACGTGCTAATTAACAAAGACCCTGACGTGTTAATGCTTGATGTTCATGGAGAGAAACGTCGTGCGCCGCTTTCAACCTTTGTGCCCGATAATTAAAGGCCCGTCAAACTCGTCAGCCTGATCTCTCCACTTCTGTGCGCACTAAATTAATGCTAAATCTTTCATGGCAGCCCTTTACAGTTTACTACAGTTAATGTCCTGTCTATTGCCACATTAATAATAGTGATCCCTGCACAACCTTCACCTCCTGCTAGTGGGATTGCTTGATCTACAAGGTAATGTATAGTGCCACACAATATCAAGGAAGGCAGTTCGGGGTAATTGAGGGTGTTAAAGGGGCTTGACATAATAGGCGAGTGCAATTTATAAAATGAAAATTCAAGCTAGTAATAAGACAGGATCTAGGGGACAAAATTACACTGTGCAGTTTCTGACGCTTAAATAAACCATTAAATTATTTTTGTAGTGCACTGGCCTCATGTGTGCTTTATAGTTCAGTTGTTTGGAACCAAAGAATAAATATGTCTTCATATCGACTTTTAAAGGCTCTCTTGGACTTGCATTTCCTCAGCTTTGAAAAGCTTCAAACATTAATGATGACTAACTAACAGCGCTGGGGATCACAACAGTCATCAACATACACCCATTTTTATTTATTTTTTAACCCCCCTCTTCAGCACTGGAACCACATCTTTTTATCAGCAGTCCTATAATATTGCTCAATATTAGCTATTTGCCAATTTGTCCTTTGGAATTTATAATGGCTGATAAAGAAAAGAAGCACCCTTCAACATTCTGAGTGTCAATGTTGCAAAATTTATCCACTAGAGGGCACTCTGCATGCGGCACATTTTTGGGATTTTTACTTTGTTTCCTAAGGTTCCACCGACAAAATGCAGATCTAATTTATCCATCATTGTTTATTTTCTATCAGTTTTTAACTTGAAGATGTAAAACTGTCTCAGTTCTTTGAATTATTATTATGATTAAACTCCCTCTAATGACACCATTAGGTTTCGAGAAAATGATTGCTCACAATCCACATAACATTATAGCTACAGGCTAAAGGCAGATAAGTCCTATGATAGGACTTATCTGCCTTTAGGCTGTAGCTATGGATAGGACTCCTATCCATCACTGTAGGGCAAATTTCACTGACTGACTGGCCATGTTGGACCCACGAGTGTCCGAGCGGGGTTTCACCTCCTCACAACTATTCACGTGATCAGGTCCCAGGGCAAAACAGTGTGCTGTTTATTTGCAGTTTATGCATCGAAAAATGTTCAATAGACACATTTTTTTGGACATATTGTAATTTTGAGAAATATTACAGAAAATGAAATTAATATAAACAAAAACTGGAAATACTGATAGTTTGGTTGTTGATGATTGCTTTCTCTTTATCTTCATGTTTGGGGTCTCAAGAAGCTTTCCAAGGGGAATGTTTTGTAACTGCAACTTTACAGAAGGCATTTGAGTGCTACAATGGGAAGAACGGTATCAGGAAAGGTTTCTGATGTAAAACTCTGCCAAATCAAATATGATGAGCTACCTGCTGTTGTGACCCCTTTGTGACTAAGGGAGCAGCTGAAAGCATTTGTTTTTTGTGTGTTAACAGCTCACTTAGGTGTTTGTGTAACGGCGTTGATACATTTGCCTCAGTTGTAAGGAGGGAACTGCACAGATTTAAACAATGACACACAAACCCACCTACACATCTGTTTTATTCCCTGCATTAGACTTTCTGATTGATTAGGCACATGTGTGTTACCATGGTTGCAAAATTATGCTATATAAATTCATGATTTTTATTGTTGCCTGGCAACTTCTCAGAGGCAGGAAATAGTCTGGCACATAGCCAGCTCCAATATGGAAAACCATCGCTTTTACAGTGTGATCTCGTATTCATACAGATAAGGCAAATATTAACGCTGAATTGATGATCCCACCTCAACAGCCTCCCAGCCCCACTCTCTGTACTTGGGGTCGTGGGTTAGCCTCCACATGTACATGTAGCTCTCAATTACTTCTGGTCGTAAGATGTAGTATCTGTCGCTCAGTCTGGTTGCCGTCGCCTCGGCTCCGCTGTCGAATCTGAACGCTTCAGGTCCCAGTTTAGTAGCTGATGAGACAAATACACAGACAAGACGAGGGATGATTTTCCGCCAGTACAAATGAAAAGTTTTTCAACAGATCTGTGCTTAGTTTTATAGTCTAAAATTGTTCAGAAAAGACGATGAAAACAATGATTCAGTGTTCTTTCTTTGCTGTGCATCACCTTCATACAGAATTCAGTCCTTATTCTCAGTTTAAAAAAGGCTTGAGGTAAAAATTAAATGAGATCCTCACAGCTGGTCAGATGGTCTGTAGGCTTTTCTTTATCTTCACTTTCATTATATCTCAACCACAATTCAAGACTACATAGCAAAGAAATTCTATTTAAGAAACAGCACAAAGGAATCTGTTCTTTCTCGGGTCAGGACAGGAGCATTGGCATAGCAACATCTTAAATTTAGAAACATTGCCTAACGTGCTTATTTTGCTCTATTTTTTTTCTGCTATTCTGGCATATTTTAGAGGCCGTGTTGCCATTTAGAAAACATGAATATGGTCGGAGAAAACAGGTTCTTTGACGTGTTGGAAGTGGCAGCATTCAATTGGTCCCAAAAAACTCCCCCATCTTGTTGTAAGACATTGCTGTGAGAGCAGCAACAGTAGGAGCAGAGCATTCTGGGCCATTATGGCTCATTAAAGTGTGCAACACATAAAAACATCAAAGTAATAAATGGTTTAATGTTCCACACAAACTTCACTAAAGGTCTATCACTGTATAAAGGAAGACGAAGACAACTTCAAACAAGAAATTCTTCAGTGTGTTATGACACCACCTGCTTGGGAAAAGGGAAGCAGAAGAATTAATAACTACATGGATGCTGCTGAAGCACTATTTTCATTGGTAAAGCTTTCAAAGTCAACAGTGTGAGGAGAACTCCAGTGGATGCTACTCAATTAAAAAAATAAAGCAAACTGAAAAACAGACTCACTACTTCTCTAATTAAGCATAAAGGAGCAAAATCAAGTCTGAAGTGATTTGAGCTGCACTGTAGCAGCAAAATAAAACCCCAAAAACCCTTAAATGTAGATGTATAAACGATGTTTGTCACCTCCCTAAAGTCTATATGAGGTTGAGCAGATGCGTGAATAGTGCAGGTAGAAATAAATAAATCAATAAAAGCAACCTCTGATGCAAAACTAAACCAGAAGTAACATGAAGTCAAGCTGCTCACACTAAATCGCAGCTGCACTGAGTGACAATCTTACTACACTTTCAAAGCATAAAGGTGATTATGACTGCACTTGTGGTACATCCATCTATCTATCCACACACACACACACACACACACACACACACACACACACACACACACACACACACACACACACACACACTCCGACCTCAATAACCTCTTCATCTCCTACTGCTTCCTTTGAGGTCCTCATTTCCCTGCACCAGCTCGATGCTGTGAAGATGACAGAGATCCAAAAGTAGGAGCAGGAGGAGTCTTTATGGTATCGGTATTTAAGACACAGCTTAACGGCAGCCACTTTATGTGCATGCAAGAGCAAATCTCACTTCTCTCTCTTTCCTGTAGACAGCTAATCCGAGAGCTTCTAAGCACCATTCAGTTCCTGTAATGAGTGAAGAAAAACCTGGTGGCTGACTATAGAAGAGAAAGCCAGAGAAGCCTTGCGGGCCTGCAGATCAAAATGCGTTCAAAGCGTATCGAGGAACCTGTTATGTGATGAGTCACATTAGCTTACTGGCGAACGAGCACTTGAAGATGAATCCTTACAGCCCACCCAACAGAGGAAGGATAAAAAAAAAAAGCTTGAAATTAGAAGGGGAGATTATTGTCAGGACCAAGACGTATACTGAGGCATAAATCAAACAAGGGTCTTCCCAATGCATGTGGGCAGGCTTGCTTATATGATTTTTTTTTATTGCATTTTTCCCCTGGGTGCATCTTTAGAGTGCAGCCATATACATTCTCATTCATAGGCTGGAGCCAAAGCAAATTTGCCATTGGAGGTTTTATCACAGTGTTTACTCTTCTAAACTTGATCCCTATTGCCTCTCTTATTCTCTCCGTTTTTCTTTCTTCCAGATACATTTCAACATGCTGTTATTATCAGAATCAAACAAACTCCGAGGCTCCCTGGCTGCTGCCCTACAGCTGTGAGACATTACAGAATAACTGAAGTTTAATTCTTTGCTGCTCCTTATTAGACCTGCCGTCGCTCCGCTGAGGTGAAGCCACCAAGAATGCTTCTCCTTTTTTGTCAGGTTAAACGCCCAAGGCTCTTTTAATTTACAATATTTCTCCCCTAGACTCAGTTTCGTTACTCTGAATGCTACCATAAACTCTCCTAACAAGACAGATATAGTGCGCTACAGCAGTGAATTCCTCTGGCTTGGCTGTAAGGAGAATGAACACCAAATTGAGAAATAGATTTGGGATAAAACAGTCATTCACCTCAGAAGGAGATTCTCTTCGGCAACCTGACAGGTCAAGACGGGCGGGAGGGCTACGGGGTCTGCTCAATTATTTCTCCTTTTTGCATAAGTGTTGGGATTTAGGTTCATTGTTTCATTTAATTTAATAGGAAAATTCTCGGTATCCCTCTTTGACAGCCAATCAGTGGCCTCACTAGGAAATGGTCACTAACAGAATTATTAAAGAAGAAAGCTCTAGAAGCTGAGTTCTCACTGAGATTTAAAACCTATATGATTTTACCTGACTGTGACTTGGTCACTGCTGCTAAAAGTTTGCAATTTTCCATTTGTGCAAAAGCATCTCCAAAGCAAGCAGACTACTTTGCCTTTGTGGAAATTATAAAAGTATACCCTCTGTCTTTAGATATGTTCAAGATCTGCATAGGCAGTAAATGGTAAAATGGTAAATGGCCTGTATTTGTATAGCGCTTTTCCAGTCATCCCACCCATTCACACACACATTCACACACTGGTGATGGCAAGCTACATTGTAGCCACAGCCACCCTGGGGCGCACTGACAGAGGCGTGGCTGCCAGACACTGGAGCCATCGACCACAGTTGTGCCTTTCAAACCCAACATAAACCCTGCAAGTGCTACTGTATTTGACACTATTCCAAAAAACCCAGCTCTACAGCAGCCCTGACATTTACCTGAGCGAGTATAGCTCTCATGGCATGTATGTGTGATCTCTGCGGCAAGGTCCAGGTAGTGCTGCCTCTTCTCCGCTGCGCCATCATCTGCCCCAATTCCGATCATGCCCCCGGAGAAGCAGGCCAGGTGACCCATCTTGTGGTCCAGGATTCCTCCTCTCCACTCAGCCATGTAGGTGAGACCACCAGGCGACTTCTGTACCAGGTTGGCTTCGATTGCCTGCAATGACATACGCAGTCGAGAATATTTAAACCTGATGTGCCCACTGCCATCATTCACATACTGTTTGTTGCTGTGATCAACATCGGGAAACAGGTTTCTTTCACCAGAGATTTTACTTCTATGTATAAGAGTTCACAATTAATAGTGATACGATATGGACAAAAGTACATACATATTACATACATATTACACACACAGGAGCTGCTCAGCTTTACAAACTTATGCCGCAAAGCTTCCTGCACAGTTTTTGTGCTGATGTTAATGTCAGAGGAGCTTTAGAGTCAGTTATTGAGTCAACAGAGCATTGGCGACATTTAAGCCCTTGTGCTCCTCTCTGCACCAAGGCTTAAAATTGATTGAATTCAAGCATGGTACTATGATAGGAAGACACCTCTGCAACAAGTGAGCTCTTTAGAACGACTCATTCTTTTACAAGTGTTGTAAAGGCAAGCTGCATGGCCAAGTGCTTGATTTTATACACCTCTGGCAAAAGATTAAAAGGTGTGACCCAATACTTTGTCCATATAGTGTACTTAAAAACCCAATTACTTTTAGTCTGATTTAAACTGTACAAGCAGACCCCTCACAGTTCCAGAGAGGTACTGAGGAGAAAGGTCTTCTCTCACATCTCTAGTTTTATTTCTCCATGACCCAGAAATATTCTTTGCTTCTTTTGAGGATTTTCATAAATGAATCTCTAGGAGAGACGAGCCTTACCGGAGGATGCCTTTACCGCACTTAAACTTCACTTGGGTAAGTATAATTTTTGTGACACAAGTTTGACAGACACAGACAGGAATACAGAAATCAAGTTGAAGCAGGACAAATGATAAGTGTTCATTTGTATTCATGAGTTGTATTAGATATTTAAACGATGGTCAGCTGTGCAACCAACTTTTCTACCCCTAACTGTTTGTGTGCGTTAAATAAATAAAAGCTGCTGACATACCTTCATTCTTGTCACTGTGTGTGTCACATTATGAATTCGACTGAGAGTAAATGCCTAATTTTTCATGAACTTTATGCTCCTCTGACAGAGGTCATAAAAAGCAGCAGTAAGCAGCTGTGCCACCTGTCATCTTTAATAGACAATGTTTTAAAATTACTGCTCCGAAGCAAGGGCATCTCATTTTGACTCCTATCTCCTTGTGTCTTCTCCTTGCCTCCTCTGCTCAGACCTTAGGTCGGAAGGACTGAGACATGAAGAGACAAAGAACAGCATAGAGGACTTACAGACATCTTAGAAGAGGAGGCTGAAAAGTCTTAAAGGTCTGAGGAAGACATTTTTTATCGTCCAATATTGGCTACGAAGACAGTACAGAGACTGCTGTGCAAGAATGCAGGTGGGGACTTTCATACTACAGATGACTAGCTCAGATAATTAGCTGTTTATGTAGCAATGTCTACAGTGATGCTTCAGCAATATTTAGAAATTAGAGCAATCAGACAGACTTGTGTGTTTATGTTGACTTATTATGTTATTATCACAGTGGATTGAGAGCTAAAAAAATGCATGTAAAGAGATTCTCTGCAAACTCTATGCACTCAGTATTATTTGAGGCATAACATTTGTTATTCACCAGTTTCTCACCGTCTGTCTCTGCGTTTGTTCCAACAAACCTAGAACTGGATGCTACGATAAAACCTGACAGATGAAAACGCACAAAGTACTATTAAAAGATTATATCTTTTACTTTGACATTAAATCTGCAGCAGCAGAATTTTTTGCAAGTCCAAAGTCATGTTTACTTATCTGTAGATGATTTAGTGCAGCCAAAGTTATAGGAGAAGATGCAAAAGGATTGATAGCTAGCAAATACATTCAAATATGATGCTTTGCACTCCATGCATGCATATCATTCAACTGGCTGTTCACTGAAACCTGAAAAGTGTTTATACATAACACCTGGTAAGATAGCTGCTTGGTTCCCTAAAAGAGTTCTTCATGACTGTTTAAAGTAGAATTGCTCAAGATGTGGTGTGATACATGCAGTTTAGATTAAAGTGATTATTATTCACCAGTGCTGTATGTGGGTGGTACTGGAATGTGGACTAAATATGCATACTTTTAATTTGGCACGACAAACGTAGTTGGTGTCCACCAGAAGTAATAACATAACAGTGCTAACAAGACAGGAGCCACAGCCGACCATGCAAAGACCGTGACCTGCAAAGACCCATTCTGCTGCCGTCTCGTTAACACGGTCCGCAGTAAGAGATAAAACGACTGATTATTTTTTATCAGACACTGATAATTCATGATAATTGCGTTACAATAGAATATATAGACAATCTTTCCTCCTATAAGGGATTAGTCCAGTGTGGCTACTGCAGTGCTGCACAGTAAATGTATTGCTTTTGTTGCAAATTAATTAACTGAAGGAATCAAGAATCTTTTTTGTACATTTCTGCTTCTTTGCAGGTGTTTCTTGTCAGTACTTTGTTTCATAAAACAGCTGTTTCCACTTGCAATTCTTGTTTACAGCAAGGGAATCACTTCATGCTAAATAGGGGGTGTTATAAATAGTTTATAAATACCATGTTCTCTGAAAAAAAAAAAACATTTTTCTTGAGGGTTGCGGCTGATGATTTTCCTACTAATTAGCTGTTGTTAGCAGTAATCATGGCATAGCATAATTAGAAAATGTTCTCTCATTCAGCACCGTTTTAATTAGAACTCTACTTTTATTTGGATGCCAAAGATAATGAGTTGTGCCATGCCTTCACCTCAGATCTCTGTATAAACATGTAGCATATAACTTAATCTAAAAGCGCGGGGGTCCTTTGCCATTTAAATACCAAGTCACAGGGGAGAAAGAAAGTCTGTAATTAGTAATTCTGCCTCTGGCTTGACCCTCTGATGAAAACCGAGGAATTCTCAGTGGCAATCTTAAATTATTTTCTATGATATTGTAATTGTAGCCACAGGCAGTGTGGTTTACTCTGACATTATCTCCATTAAAGAGGAAATAATAGTGATTTTATACATGATCATAGCACGCACATTCAAGTATACGGATATTTTTCTGCTGATAGTGGAAGAGCAGCTTTTAATATTGCACCACATGAAAACATGCTCCATTCGGCTGATTACAGCTCAGTCCATTCTGTGTCAGATAAAGATAATTTACAGTGTTGTATCCTTTGCTCAGCCTTCAACTAGTCCGTAAAAACAACATACTTGCTTGTCCTGCTGTTGATTGTTACAGGTGTAAAGCAGTTTGTGGGCTTTGCTTTATTAAAAGTGTATGCTAATTACTGTAATTATCATTTAATCTAACTCAGCTATGCTTCAGCAAGTTGATTCCTTTGTTTACACCGAAAAATAAAGATTTCCATACCTCCAGTGCAGTGTAATACATCTTCTTCGCATCGTCGTCCGTCTTGTCTGACATCAGATATGATTTGATCAGATACTCATAAAAGCTATCCCCAAGGCCACCAATGGAAACATGATCTACAGGAGAAAATAACAGGTAAACTGAGTTATTCAGCAAAGTCTCTCACACGCACAAACCCATATGCATGGATACAGATTTTTTTATTCATGATTTTCTGCAGGTGCTGTAAAATTTTTAAACAAATTCAGAATTTCTTGAAAAGATGGCAAAAGTATTTTATATGTTTCAGGAGAACAGTCACAACCACACTTTAAACAGGAGACTTAGTGGTCAATAATCTCTAATCTTTAAGCTTTTACACCATAGCTTACAAAGTAGACACCTTATTGTTTGAGATAAGTTGTGAAATTAGTGATTGAGATCATAAAACCACCAAAAACCTTTGATCATAGATCAAGTGAGCATTAGGTCTGTTTGCACTAGAATCAATCAGCACAACTGCCCCCTAAATGAATGCAGTCACTTCTGCATTGGCTTCTTTGTTCATTTTAGATATAAACACTTTGCTGCTAATCACAATAAGTACAAAGCTCATGGCGATTCCAGTACAACTAAAATGATTTGATTATGTAACCATGAAAAGTTATTCAAATGTATTTCTGCTATAAGTTTTGATGAAGACTTTACAATTACCGTGAACTAAAACGTGATAGTTGCAGTTGAGACATCGTTAGTACTCTTGTGTTTTCTGGTTATGTAACGCACTTCAAGCTTGTCAGTGGAAACTGAAACAAACGCCTGTTGATTTTCCACTTGTCTGCTATAATTTGAATTCAAAAGTTGAATATGATCTCACATAAAAGGCAACTCTTCATTAATCCACTCATACTCATTGCATGCACATACACCTTTGCTAACTCCTCTGCAAGGTTATCACAGTGCTGCTGTGTTTGTCCTTGACACTGACAAATGAGAGAAAGCTATGAAGCCAAATGCACCCCCCCCCCCCTTTTCTGTTGATATTCATACACAGTTTTCCTCACCTCGTTTACATCCTCGCCCACAACAGTTTGCTTCTGTAATGATTCAGATTGCCACCTTTTCAATTCAGGCACCGTTTGATCACCTGATTTCCCCCAAGCTTCTTTCAGGTAAATCGGAAAGATCCAATTTCCTTAAGTAATTGAATTCATTCTCATTTTAATAACCCAGAGCAACTGGAGTCATATAGCCCTTGCTACTGTAGGAGCCCGGTTTTACAAATGAAAGGAAGAGGGTGGATAGGTGGAGGACACAGGCGAGCGGCTGAAAGAGCTTTGACATGTGAGGTGATTCAAGGTCTGTCAGTAATGTGAAAGCTAAAGAAAAGAAAGAAATGGAAAAGGAAAGAAATGTGAAACCACATTCAGCAACCTCACACTCCTGTAGTCCTGACCCACAGTGGGTACACATAATTACTGTAATACAGTGAATATCAGGAAACAAAAATCACCTTCCCAAGTGGACCTGTGACCCCAATTTCAATTAAAACATTTTTTTCTGACTTTACCCTTCATCACAAAACTTGTATGCATCCTAAAATATCTGCGCTGATATTTAAGTATTATGCACAGTACAGTACTTACGCTGGACCCAGTTGCCACTGACTGGACTGAGAAAGTTTGGGTACAAGCCATGGGGTTTCTCAATCTTGTTCAAGAGTTTCCTGATGTTCATCACCTGCAAATCACATGCCATTAGGTAAGGGGAATTTGTATTATGCCATCCCCTCAAGGCTGAAAGGCATTTTGCACAGAAATTGTGGTAATAGGAAATCAGAACATTCTGTTCAGCGCTGTAAATTGCAAAGGAAGGGTTATTCATATACTGAACCTTCTCCGTGTATACTGGATTGCTGGACAGCTCAGTCAGATGCACAAATTCGAGGTGAAGAGTCCCAAACTCAGCCAGGATACTGCTCCCGGCTGAGGCCCAACCCCAGCTCCAGCTGGTGCCACTACAACAGGGATGACATTCAAACACATCCACTAAGTATCGCGAAATAGACAGTTCAGCAAGAAAGATTCATAATAAATATCACTGATTTTTCCATGTAAATAATAAGAAAACGTAACAAAATTTGGTTTATCTGTCTGTGCCCATGTTTGTGAGTGGTTAGATATGCAATGCCCACTGGGAAGTGTTAAGGAAGACAAGAAGAAGCCGGTTCAGTTACCCCGTCTGATGTTTGTCACCTGTCAGTTTTACTGTTTTTGATTCAGTTGATACTTAGCTGATCCTGACATTTTTTTTTATAATTCTGAGAGGCTTACCTGCTGCTATTGCGCTAGAGTTTGAATATTTTATGTAAAGCTGTGGCTAAGTCATTATCCTAATTTGACACTGCACACATAGCCTGTGTTTCTCTTTGGTTATATATAGTATGTGCTTGTTTTTAAATTAGTAAAGCCTTATTAATTTAAGCCACATCACCTTATCTTTTTGTAGCATCAGGTATATGTAGTTGAGCCTGTAAAACATAAATATTGACCATGCTCAGATCTTTGTTTTAGGATCGGGTCTTTGTGAAACTGACACTGCTAACTGCAAATGCAGATTAATTACATTCACTGGTGGCATGCTGTGAACGTAATGGGTTTAATCGCTGTCCTAATCTTTTTGGTTTTATTCATACAGTCTAAAACATGCTCAACAGATAAGCATATTCATTTGGATGTAAGAGGAGCTAATAAAGCGTTTAACTTTCTATATGCTCGCTCTTTACAGGATTGCTCTGGTTTTCAAGTGAAAGCACAACATTATTTTGTTTGTGATTGCTTACCAGGACAACCTTCTGATACCCATCAATATCCTCTCAGTGAAACAAAGTCTGATATAATTGGAATTTTTCCAACTGCAACTCCGTATTTGAAGCTAACAATCTACTCATTGTGCTGCCTTTGTGTACAACTTTTTTGCATGACATCAATTTCCTTGTTTTGTCTCCACAAAATTAAAGCACGAGAACTACTTTGGGACAACAATGTATAGTTTAAAAGGCATTTTTAGCTTTCTAGCTTTCCTTTCTGGTATACTGCCACTGCAGCAGCATTAAACCAAACTCCAGGGAAGAGCCTCAACACTTGCAAATCTCATTTTTTCCAAGGCCACTTGCAGACGAGATTCTTCAGATGTTATAGAATACGTCATATTCTCATCACAGTGCAGCTGAACAGAGCTGAACAAAGTACTCTGAGTGCTGGTCGGACCTCTCTGTACTCAGTCTCTGCTTAATGCACGAGGCTTTGCCTTTTATTTCAGATAGAAATCAGTGACCATCTCCTGCAATCTGTACAATGCATTCCATCCAAAGTGCACTGATCTAATTGAATTTTATATGTGGTTATTAAACTACTAATATCATAATGACAACATTGAAATTATAATTTCATATTTTTCTTCATTTTTATGCATAAATGCCAAATGTTTACCAGTTCCTGTGATGTAAAGATGTTACGTCTTTGGCTGTTTATGTGAATACAAACAGCCTGTATCACATAGTGCTGCACATAACCATGACAGGCATTTTTCTGTGTATTTTGACATTTTGTCGACCAGTCAATAAATTAATAAACAATACAAATGTTAATTTCACTGACAATAAAAATCGGGTTATGTAATTCCAATTTAGTCAAATGAGTTTAAGAAACTCTCTTTGCCCATTAAATCTTGTATTATTAACCTAAGGTCATCACATTTCTGTGCTTTTTGTGAACGGCTTATGACACTGACCTAAGAAATAAAAACTGCAGCACATAACGTTCAGACGTTTAGAGAACTATTCCCAGTAGTTACACACTCCAAGTGGGTGCATTTTTAAAAATCTTTTTCCGATGGTGGTGGTAGTTTTAAAATCCATAAAATTAACTTGGCAGCTGATGTGGGCTGGCCCTCTGTCTGGTAAAAATAAACTAATCAAAAGTCTATAAAAAATAGCCCTCTCCATCATCTAACATTAATTTATGTTCGACTGCTGTGATTGATGTTTGTTTAAAGTTTCATTATACTCAATGTCAAACTCAATGCCTTAATATAAACCTGGAAAAGTGTTTTAGAAACTGCACACCAAGGTCAGCAGTGCTGGCCCATTAGTTAGTGCGGGTAAGATCACTCAACAAATCAAAGCTTAGTGTGGTGAACTGATGCTTGCCAATGATTAGTTAGTCCATAATACATTAAAAGAATGACTTTACATATCCTCTACGAGTTGCTGGAGGATATGTGATATCGGATAATGAATTGAGTTGAAATGTTGAGAAGGTGAGAAGAAAGGGGAGAGAAATGGTGGGAAGTGGCTGGCGAGTGAGAGCAGAGAGGAATCAAAGAGTCTGGCACTCTGATAAATGCACCTATTAAAGGTTTAGGGGCTGCATCGTTAATACTTCTGGCTAGAGTCATATCTGATTCCCGCTTCAAGTGGAATCAATTGAAACTCGGTACAGGGCAGCAGGTGTTGCATTCATTTTTAGAGGGAGAGGCATAGGGTGGTAGTCTCTGGAGTCTCTGTTAAGCAACATCACTGGCACGCATCTGTTAACCCGTTCACCTTCTTTAACAAACACAATCTATTCCATATCAGTCAGAAATATAATCGAGTGTAAGAGAAAAAAAAACAGATTAAGAAATGGAAATCAATACCACGTGTTGGGAATAATGTGCTTGGGAAAAGTAGGATCTTTTACATTTTAACTGCAATCATTTTAGCATTGTTTACGCTGTCATTTTAACAGGAAACATAAATTAAACACTACATGTAATGTTGTTAAGGGGTTTAAGGGCCGTTAAGAACATCTTTAGCACGTTGAAGGGGTTTTTGGCTACAGAACAGGAAATGTGACATTGTTAATTTGTAAAAGGGGAATCTGTGAGTTATTGCATAATCTAAATTATAAGGTTGAGAGCAAAAAAAACCAAACACAAAATCAAGAATTTTATTAGCTAATATGTTATTTTCTCACGTATTTTCTTCCTCTAAATATTCGACAAAGCTGAAAGAAGGCTCCCTGGAGCGTATTACTATAATGATAGTGATCATGACCACGTTCAAACTTTCTGTCAAACCAAATTTAGAATATTTAGTTTCTGTCACAATAAACTGAAATAATCTGAGCGATTAAGAGTAAAAACTTGTGGTGTTTTTTTTGTAGAAAGTCTACATATGCACTTCCTGTCAATCAGTTTTACCATACCGTTTTATATAATGTACACACACTAACACAGTAGTACACGCACTATATACCATTAAACATAAGAAGAATCTATCACAAGGAAAAAAAATCAATTAATGGAAACTCCCCTGAACTGACTTCCCCAGGGTGCACACGTTCTCTCACACGCTGCATATGTTTACTTCCAAAGTGACGTGGGTTTGTTTTTGTGTGATACACTATGGGTAGTATGGTTCCTCCTGCCCATCTGTAGGACTGGCACTGTTTGTAATGTAGAAGGAATTAACTGTAGACTGAGGTAATTAAATCTTCCAGCAGCTGTCCAGCTTGGCTGGTAGGTTAATTGGTAGCAGGTGGAAGACAGGGGTGCCAGGAAGTATCTTATAAGAAAATACGATTAGTTAATGAGAAGAAGAGTCTGAAAGTTAAAACTTGGTCACGTAATTTTGATCCATATTCACATCATGATGTACATTTTACACTTTGTTGTTCATACATCATACGAGTGATGACAAGACAATAGTCACGTTGCATGAATGTAGGCCAGCAATGATAATTTGCCTGTCACAGCCGACCGACACAGTGCTGTTATCATTCATCAGTTTGTCAGATTTCTTTATTGTAAGCTTTTCAGTTCCGATTTCTGTCTCACTATAAAACTGTAAGCCACTTTTTTCCCCTCTTTATTTCCACTCCCGCCTAAAAAGGGTCAAACCCACATCCAAACAAGCGGAGAAGCAAAACTCCACGCTGGAAATTGCTCTGAAAATGAGAATAGCTCAAAGTTGTGCTGCATGACTGTGGCATTAAGAAGATCATGTCAACACAGATTCTAGATTAGAAAGGCAATAGTTTAGAACAGATTGAAAAATTAACACTGTTCATTTAAAAACGTGCAAATATTATTCAGACGATCTTCTGAAGTGGTTATGAACACAGATTAATTCTTATCTAAATGTCATCTGCATTATGAAGCTTAGCCTGCAGCTGATCCGCTGTCAGTAAACAGAGCCTGTGTGACTGGGATGTTTTTCGCTTTCCTTAATTGATGTTATCGCTACATTCAAACAACATCTATCTTACTTAATGACAACCTGCATGTTGAACTTTGTTTTTTTTTCTTCACAAAAGCCAAAGTTTTGCTCACTCCTGAATGTCAGAAAAATGTGATAGCTTTCAATCGTCTTTTATCAGAGAAGAAGGACAGCTGGACGCGATGACTTGTGCTGAGACTCACCTCCCGAGATTGATGACTCCTCGGGGTATTCCTGTCGGTGTGTTGAAGGCAGGCAGTAGCTTCTCTCCCAGCTCCACTGCTTTATTTTTGAACAACTGAAGAGAAAACACAAAATACAACTTGGTGAATATTAACTGACAAAAATACAGTATGCATACAGTCATGCAAGTACATCTATGTACTTCCTTACTGCTTCCACAGGGATTAAAATGGTAAGTAGCAGTCAGGCGCTGCTAATCAAATGCACTTGATTAACTGATCATCAGCAAGTGTGAACACCTCTATAAAAGCAGAGGCTTTGACTGAGCATGTACGTGTGTGTTATGATGACACCACAATCTTCCCAAGAGTGCTCAAACTGTGCAATACTAAGAGAAACTACCCATCCCCCATCAGAGAACAACATCTCAGACTCGAACATTTAACATGCTGACTGAGCTCTGTAAAGTTCATGACATAGCAGCACAGCTTAGATTTGCAAAGTTGCATCTAAACAAACCATAAAACTTGTGGAACACTGTTTACAGGTTTGGACAGCGCCATGTTTTGCAAAAACCAAACAGCATACCAACGCAAACACCTCATCCTGTCAAGCATGGTGACGGAGGTGATTTGGGTTTGTTTCACAGCCACAGTGGCCTTGTTTCTTGGAGTCAGCCATGATCAAGTTGACCATCAACACCTCTGTATACCAAAGAATTAAATATGACACCATCTGTCTGACCATGAAAGCTTGGATGAAACTGGGCTATGCAGCAACACAGCGACCCCAAGCACTTAAATGGGTGAAAAGAAAAGAATCAAGGTGCTGCATTGGCCCAAAGTCTAGACCTCAGCTAGCTATGCACAAATTAATCCCACAAACCTCAAAAACCTTTATCATGAAACAACACTGTATAGAAGAGTGGGTCAAATTTCCCCCAATAAATGTGACAAACTGATAAAGTAATAGATTAAATTACTACTTCAGGTTATTTCTGCTAAAGGTAACTCTATAATCTCAGACTGGATGTACTTTCACAGGAGTACTAAGAGTTATTTTTTAGATGACTGTAAAACATCCAGTGTGTGTGAATTAGTTTCTTCTGTTTACTCATAAATAGTTAAACACGTTGCCTCTGACCACCCTCCCCCCTCAAAAGACAAACAAATAAAACAAAACCAATAATGTAAAAGCATTAACACAACTACTGTAATATTAAAATAACTCTTAGTTATGTGCTCTACGAAAGTCTATTTAAAACTGTACTCCCTTCACATCTGCACTAGCAACAGTCTCACGTCGAGGCAGTATCATCTTATGAGCTGGACTATCTTTCATCAAATCTCCATTCATTCTCCACCATTAACCAGAGGGAATAGTGTTTGGGGGGGAAAAAGGAAAAGAAGATAAAAGAGTAAGACATTGAAATCTCGACAAAGAGAGAGATGTCTTAGAAGACAAAAAGGTAGCTGAGCAGAGGTGAGATTCATAAAAGAGAGTGAAAACCTCAGAGGCTGGAGACAAGAGAAAGTGACTGAGGAGACACTGACGTGTTATATGGAGAGAAAACGGTGTAGCTGAGGACAAAGCGCAGTCAGAAAGAGCTCGTGCAGGAGAGCAGTGACTCAGCAGAAAAATCGAAGATGAGAAGAGAAATTGCAGCCAGATAGCTACAGCCCACTTGTCTTTAGCATGATTATTATTGTAGAAGAGAACTTTGCAGAGTCTAGTTTGAAGTGTGCAGTTGTTTTGAAGAGAATTTCAGAGTTCTATTAAATATTTACAACTGGCCCGTATATTCTTCACTCCATAACTATATAGGGAAGAAAAGAAGTTTAAAGCTGCCACAGAGCCATTTGTTTGGTAATGGTTGTTTGTTACTGACTGAATCTGGTTCAGAAAACAATCACTGGGTTATTTTAATACTTGAGGACATTAAAAATATTAATGAGTCTCATATTGTTTTTACTTTTAGAAGAAATAACATAATTAAAAAAGCTCCCATAAAACTAAAATTAAACATGAAAGTAAGAATAAGATTTTACTACAATGTAAAAAAATAACTTAAAATTAACATAAAAAAATTTAGTTATTGAGCCTTTAACTGTGATTTACAATAAAACACTAATGAATGAATCTGGATTTCCGCAGCGCATGTCATTTAACAACTTAATTACACTGCAAATGAATAAATAATGAAAGCTACTAATTAGTTGCGACCCCATCAAAAAAAAAATTCAAAACTAAAACATTGATGTTAAAAAAGAAAAGGCGAGCCTGTTTCACAATGTCACCTTGTCCTTGGGACCAAATGGCGTCTCCATAGCAGACAGCATCGGTAAGAAAAGAAAAGTGCCATATAAAACCATAATTATATCTATACCTTAAATGTAAACTTTGCACAGTGGGTTATACACGTAATGTACTCATTTAAACTACACTGTACATATCCTAGTAGTATGTGCATCACAAGAATAGCCAGAAACACAAGAAACTGCATCACAGAATATGAATGGTATTATTTTTTACACCCTTGAATACAAGGACTAACACAAAAACAACTGCACTTATGATGTCAGAAACTTTATACTGATAAGGACAGCAGTAAGAACAGGAATACATCCTACATACATGTAAAAAGAAAGTTTAAGATTAGCAATACTCATCAATAGAACCTGAACGATAAGCTGGTTGATATAACCTGTTTGCCAATATCTCCATATCAGCATTTAGAATGTCTGATAAGTGGAGATAAAAGTAAAGAAATAAATGGTAAATGGCCTGTATTTGTATAGCACTTTACTAGTCCCTAAGGACCCCAAAGCGCTTTACACAACATTCACACGCTGGTGATAGCAAGCTACATTGTAGCCACAGCTGCCCTGGGGCGCACTAACAGAGGCGAGGCTGCGGGACACTGGCGCCACCAGTGTCCGGCTGCCACCAGTAGGCAACGGGTGAAGTGTCTTGCCCAAGAACACAACGACCGAGACTGTCCAAGCCGGGGCTCGAACCGGCAACCTTCCGATTATAAGGCGAATTCCCAACTCTTGAGCCACGATCGCCCCATATAAAGAAGACATGCAAGAAACACCCTTCAACCATATTCTGAGGGTTGATGTTGCATAGTTTGTCCACTAGAGGGTACTTTGCAACAACATGTATTTTGGACGCCACAAACAGCTACAAGCCTAACTGAGGACAGTCGGCCAGGGAATAACTGAGTAAATAAATAACTACACATTACTTATGTAAGTGAAATGGAAAAAAATCTCACCCTATATGTTTAAATATCAGACTTCAACAAGATCTATGAGATCTCTCTTAGATCAGACACCGAATATGAGTCATAAAATTCCTATATCAGTAAGGCTGATATTTATAAAAAGAAATTTAATTATTATTGGTTTCAGACACTGTATTAGTTTAAGAATGTGTGTCTATTGAAAGATTTTATGGGACCGTGGTGGCAACAGTCACTTGTTAATTCTAGCTAGAACAGCCTCCCCCTTGACGTGTGTCAGTGCACATCTGTGTGTGTCACACTCGCTCGAGTCCCCTGGTTCTCCATTTTATCAGAGAGCGCGGTAATGACCCTCCGCCTGGTCTCATCTCTCTTCATCGCCCCTTTCTACCGCCAGTGCTGCGCGAGCAAACTAGAAGCCCAAAGGCACAAACACACACACACACCCAAAACCAACACAAATGCAACTCTGTCCTCGTTTACGTTTTGCATTTGCGTCTATTAAAGCTTCACAACAGAAAGATACTTTAGATCATGCAATCAATCACATTTAAATTAACTCCCTTTACTACATTAAGTAACAGACAAACATGAAACAGAAGCTGTTGATTATATTGCATTCATTTATTATTGTTTGCTTGTTTATAAATTACATGATTAATTATAGTAAAACCCCTTTGGCAGGCATCGTCTCAGTGCACAGCACACAATCTAAATGAAAGGCCGTGTTCGTAAATCTATCTTTGCCGACACGCCACTGCTCTCTTGTGCCACACTCAGAGCCTCCTCCAGCACACGAGCTTCCATCCTGAAGTGCTACTGTAATTGCACTTGCATCTTGTCCAATGTGAAGCTATGAGTAAAGTCCATGATTGGCTGGATTTACATTTCTTTCTGTGTTTTTTTTTTTTTTATATTTAAGACTCCCTGCAGGGATGAAAAGGATGGACGGATGGTGGAGCAAGGCAAAGAGCAACGCTGATAGAATGTGACAGCCGACAGGTCACTTTCTTCTCTCTCAGTTGAAATTTTCTGTCAGTTGGCAGATAGGAGGCTGGACACAAATGGCTTTTCTATCAGCTCTTAACTGCTGAAGACACACATCAAGCATGGAGTCATCTCTCTCAAAACAAACATCATCAGAGCCCAGTGGAGAGAAACTTTTCTTGGTCTGCCACTTCTGTTTACCACTAAAAACTTCTGAGTCCTCACTCCAGGGAACATGGCACATGGAAAAAAGAGGTCTATGCACTCTTCCACATGCCCAGATTTCAGTGTTAGTAATTTTGAACCTCTGTTTCCTGCCACTCTCTGCCCCAAACCCCTTTGTTCTTGTAGTTGTGTAACATATTTTTCTGTTACAGTTATTGTGGCACAGTAGATGCTACAGTCACCACAGTAATAAAGCTAATATACAATGTTGATTCACATAAACATTCCCATCAAACTTAACTGAAACCAAACAAATATTTAAATTCTGTTGGATACTAGAAAATATATTAAAAACACAATCAGGACCATTATAGTCCAGCAATTTTTTTTCCATCTTCAGTAATTTATATGGGTTTGATGGCTCTATGTGGAAAGCTGGATGTAATAAGAGCAGCACTAACATCCTATACAGAAAAAAGCAGGCACTGTGACCGGCATAACAATGACTGCGTCAGCTACAGCGAGGAGAAGCTAGGGTGTAAGTGGGTTGCAAAGCTGCTTGCAAATGCAACCGCGAGCAGGCTAATGCAGTTTAAATATTGCACGCAAAGCCATCAGCTGATGAGGGGGATGATTATTGATCTTGGCTGATTCAGAAGGGTTTTAAGACAACCTTAACGTAGCCTCTCTGAACTTATGCTAAGCTTAGCATTATGAAAAGTAGAGTGGGCTAAGAGCTGCAGCATGTTTGATCACAGAATATATATATAAACTGATCACACCTTCACTAACAAATCAAACATGGACAGCAAACATTTGAACTCTGTCGCATTAAAGAATAAGACATATTTTTCCTGTGTTGCAAAAGTTTGATAACTGCTTTCATCCCCATTTATCTGAGAAGGGAGAAAAATAGAATTTTACCAACCTCATTCTTCAATCGTAAGCTAAGTCCCTTATTCATGCATTTTTTGACTCTTCTTAATGTTTCTTGGCAACTTTCCCTTTTCTTCTTGTCATTTAGGACACATTATCATGGGTGATTAGACAGGTGACGCACATGGTGAAAATATAATGTGGCAATAAATGACTAGGACGGCGTTTTAGCAGCCAGCAAAGAGCATCATCAGCTGCTTGAATCCCTCACTCTCTGTGTCACTGGTGCTGAAGTGAAAATGGGAGTCTTTCGATGTGAAAACAAAGCCTTGTCTCTTCTACACCTGCCATCATTTCCTCTTTACTCATACTACAGAGATGCAGGAGACAAAGCTAACTGAAAACCTGACCTGCGTAAGATGACACAGGGGTGGCATGCAGCAGGGTCATCATGTGCAATTTGAAGGCAAATTTCATCCAGGGGGCTGGTTTGTGGCTCCTTGGATTCTATCCTCTATTTCTGAGAGCAAAGCGTATGCAGAGTGCATGCATAATCATATGTTGATTGCAGTTCAACACGGATATTTTCATGCAACTAGTTACCTATTTAAGAAGAGTTCATTTGAAATCACTTCAGGTTTCCTTTGATCGACAAGTAACAATAAAATCTAAGAAACTCAGTGGGTGAGTATTGGCGTTTTGAGAAACTTGGTGCCTAGCTGAGAAAAATAAAGGCATTTTCCTTTAGACCAGAGATCTATAATTCATATTCTGGCAGCTTATGAGTACAGATCTTCAGACTAATCTCCTACGCATCCCTCAAAGCTCAGCATTGTGTGAGTCTGCAGTAGTTTTCTCACAGATTTTTCCCTTTGTTCTGACTTGCAGAGGAGAGCTGCTGGTCAAAAATACATGTATAAAGCAACTTGCAGGCAGCAGGGAGCAGTTGTGATTACTTTTGTATCAAAAAAATTGTTATTTGGATGGGTTTTTTGTGATGCAGGGACTTCTCATGTGGAAATATAAACCATCCCTCTCACTAACAGCAGTGATCATTATCCTCAAGTTAACCTAATGGTTGGGACTTTGTTGCAAGATTCAGCAACTTTTCAAAGAAACTTTTTTCCACTTTTTTATACAAATTACAGGTGAGGCACACATCTCTCTTTTTCTCTACGGTTTAGCGAGCTGTAGCAGCCAAGGAGAGTCTGTGCACTATGCAAGACAAGCTTTTAACTTTCTTTTTTTAGTCATTATTTCACTTCTAAATATAGCTAAAATCTCAACACAGCCACTCGCAACTTATGTGTATGGTTAGATCTTACATCTTGTTAGATGACATTCCAGTTATAAGAAAATCTTTGAATACCGTTTGCTAATTAGGACAGAATTTTAAGTTCTGGCAACACAACAAAGGATGCTTAAAACTGAACCGTCTCTAACGGCTTGCAATTAACAAGAAATGAAAACCTTGTAATGACGTCAGCCACATGATGATGAGCCAGGGACAAAACAGAAAATCGTGTTTGTGAAATCACTTTGTAGGCAACACATCACTGTACAGCAAAACGTGTTTATTTTCCAATTCTAATTCATCTGCTAACTATAGATTACATTGTCATAACATAAAATGAGCAATGGCAATTTTCTACACTAAGGTGACATCTTCAGCATTGCAGAATGACTTCATGTATTCACATTAGTAATATATCTAAAACAAAGTGCTCTTTGTTTGAACTAATGCTCATGTTCTGCTTACCTGTAGTAAATTTTGTATCTACTTAATAAATATTCTGATACATTTCCATAACCTATAGAGGTCAAACCAAAAACAGCTTTTGTTTTGTAAATTTGAAAAGAGATCAGTGTTAATAGAAAAAAAAGGGACACTTTTGGCTGCTGTTTTATTCATAAGGGATCGCCAAAGCAGGTAGCTTTGCATGTTTGATTTGGCACATTTTTACACCGGATGCCTTTCCTGGTCTAACCCCCAGTGGGATTTGTCTCTTCTTCAGGGATCCAAACAGATCTTTCACTTTTACTAATCTTTCACTTGTTAGTCTTAGTATAAATATACCATAATTTTCTTTCTTTTCCCATTTCTCCTAAAACAACTTGTCAGCCTCCAAATCCTACAATGAATACCCCTATAATCTGTTTTTATGTGCACAGGTTAATTATGCTGAACATACAATTTACAGAGTCAAAGCTGGGAAAAGCTTCAAATAACAAAATCAGGACTTTTTGAGCCTAACGTCAGCTAAAGTTGAGCTTCATGCGACACCTCAAACGATGTTTAGTCAGTAAATGATGGTGCTGCTTTTGCTGTGGAAACAGAATCCACTTTCACCACAGACTTAGTAAATCACAGATGTAATACACAAACACATGCAAAAAGACATCTGCAAACGAGCAAATTGAGCGAATGGTTGTAAAACATATTTACATGTTTCATCATAACTTGAACTCTGCACCCGTGGGGGTGTTTTAGCTGTGTTAGATGGAGTAATTATTTTGTTTTGGAAAATGGTCGTCCTACAGTTGAAAGTTGGAAAAAAAAACAAAACAAAAAAAACAAGAACACATTAAAACAAGGTTCAGGTTTGCTGCAGGCTGAAAGATAGCTGTGGTTTAATTCTACTGAGGCTCCAACAGGACACTCATTTTCTCAGCGCGAGGCGAATGGAACGCATTCTTTACAATTCTTTATAAGTAGCGGGTGCACCTTGTTTAATTTCTCTCCCAGCGGCATTGGTCATTAGTAGGATCCTTTTCTGTCCTCTTTATCTTAATGAGCCTGATAGGGGAACATAGAAATATCCAAATAAAACAGACACCGTGCAGGTATCTCAGTGACTAGTTGCAGATGTCACTGATTGAAAGGAATATTACAAGTCTCAGCTTCAATAGTCTTCCCCGGTACATCTACCCTTTCAACTGGATCTGACAAGACTGACAGGAGGAGACCCTTTGATGCACATTGATTTCGTTCTTCATTTCACAAGCTGCTGGTGCGAGCTGACTGAAAAGCAGACAAGTCCACAGCTCACAGCACCATCATTTTACTATGCTTCAACAAGTCCAAATCTCACTACATCAACATTGTTGCCTTTGACCAAGCTTTACCCCTACTTTGAATACTGAGCTACAGATGGTAAGCTATATTTAGCCACAGTGGTGTGTAACATTCTCAATGAATATTCAAGGTTAATTTGGGCAAGATAGTAGAAGGACTGCAAAGTGTTCTTTTGCTTCTCTGTAAATCTTTACTATTGCCAATGAGGGAATTGTTTTAAAAGCCTAAACGTTATCCGAGCCAGTGGTTTCACTGCAAATTCTTATTCCATTGTTGTACCCCACTCACGTTTCAACATCTCAATCTGAAAAGCTGGCACAGTGACATAGCAGGCTGGGTTTAAGACGCACTAACTCGCAGCACGCAGTCTCACATCAGCCCCTGATGTCGTAAATCAAAAGTACTCTGCATAATTTATGCAGCATACCATCGCCTGAGAGCGAGTAGGCGAACATCCTAAAACAGATCCAATAAATTAGACATGAGGACTTGCCGAAAACAAACGCAGTGGTAAAATGGAAGTACCCACCAAAGCCCAAATTGGAAAACAAACAAGTGGCGGCTGCTCAATCAAGCCCCCACTGGAAAGAAGCAGCTCTAAATGAGTCCACATTACAGCTATACTGTTAAGCAATGTTCATCAGCTTAAACGTTCCTCTCTCAAGTGCACGAGCCGCCCACAGACTTTCTGCCCCTCCTTTTGACCCACTAAACTGGGCTTATACAAATCATTCCAGTGTGCCGGCTACTGCCTCTGTATTATGTAGCAAACACAATAGCTGTTCTTTCTGTCAGCTTAGTGATGCAATTATTGAAGAAGATGTGGGTGCTGGTTGTAAAAACAGAAGAGGTCATTATTCAGTTGTTTCAACTTTAACATGTTCTTTCCATATTACAGGATAACCACCAAGTGGCAGTATATGCTTCAGTTTTGATTTGGGAACCAAAATGGTACGTTTTATCATCCAAAGCTGCTTATTTTGTGTTATTGCAACACAGTGTCTGCATGAAATGAAAAAAAATAAATAAAAAGAACAGCCAGAGGGAAGACTTAATCCTACTCATGTTTTACTGTGTTTTTTAAAAATAAATACACAGAGACTCCACATGTTCGATTTATGGAGCCATCTCCAAGCTAGCCGACGGCAAATCACTTTGAATCATTGTCTTAGCACCTTGAGAGATAATAATATTGGCACACTCCCCACCTGTGGCATACAGGACAAATAAAACAAGCTTGTCCGTCACATAGCAACGCTGTTATACCCGTTTACGTATTGACAGATGTCATAGATGATCAGTCCTCGCTGTACCAAAGGACCAGACATCAATAATTCAACCTGCAATTTGCAGGGTGCCACAACCTTTCCATCATTATTACTATGGAAGAGGAACAGGAAGAAGATGGGGCTGATGGTGTCAGATCCAATTCTCATAAGGGCCTTAACAGTCTCACAGGCTCGGTGTAGGAGGACAACAGGCACCTACTGGCCCACTCAGCTAGACACAAGAGCTAACAGGTACCTTCCTGTGTGGGCATCGACAGACAACGCTCCCAGAGAAACTGTAGGAAATCTAAGAGCTCTTGTTAAAGTGTAAGAGAGAAAAACTGTCTAGGACTGCGCCTGTGAGCTACATGCAAATGGTGAAGACATCACAACTCTGTGTAGGAGATGGATTAAAGTTTTCACACATACTTTGTTATATCCTGTGAGAAACTTGCAGGCTGCAACAGAATGTAAAACATTTGAGACCCAACAGAATAATGCAGAGGCCGTAATGTTCATTATACTCCCTCAGTGCGAAAGTGCTGTAATAGTACTGCATTAAAAATAAGTTTCAGGGAGGTGCTGGAGGGCAACCCAGACTGCCATGAAAAGCGGTTTACCCCACTGAGAACATGAAGGTTCTGTGGCACAAGAGGAAAGCTCTCAGAATGATCACAATTAGGATGGTCTAAGGTAAATCTGCCCACCGGATTTAAAATTCCCTTGGTGAAGTCTTTGATGTTTTGGAATAAATGGAGTAAATTTTGCTGAAAAATTAAGATGCATGTTAGGTTAGGTCACATTTTACTACACTGAGCAAAGACAACGTGAAAACAAAATGCCAGGTACAATTTATTCTCACATTTCATTAACTTGCAATATACAATTTGTTTACATGTCAAATTCATGCAAATGAAATATGTGTTTGAAGTGACACTACAGCACTCTTCCTGAAGCATGAAGTCTCTGGTATTTGGCACTTTGTTGTTCAGACAGCCTGTCGTTATCGGATAATAAGAGAGAAAAATGTCCTGCTGGTGCCGCTACAGAAAAAAATTCAGTCACCAGTTTCATTAGGAATAATTGTCTGGACACCATGAATGTTTCTACAAACGTTCGTAGCAAGAGAATTGTTGGAGTATTCCTAAAGTATTTCCTAATATTCATGACATTCATGACCCTTTTGTTTTGCACACAAACAGGATGTACTTGCCTTTATATAGGGCTTCTCTAACTGACCACCCTAAGCGCTGAAACATCCATCTCTTGTTTTAAAGAGTTCACACTTCTTAATCTAAGATATTTCTGAACACTGAACAATAATACCGTATATACCTGTTGCTGGTTCTTCAAAAGAGATGAAACGATCTGAGAGAAAAAAAATGCAATTTCACGAGTGGTAATGAGATCTGGGGAATATAGCGCGATGAGGGGTTGAGGATAAAGTGCCTCAGTTGAAAAGAGAGAGCGAGAGAGAGAGATGGGGGTTTGTGGTAGGACTGGGATGAGAGAAGGCAAGATGAAATGAGGAAGATCACTCTGGCCTAGTGCGGATCAGTGGTTCAGCTGGCAATATGTGCTAGTTGTTTGTGGAGTGTAAGAGAAAGATGCAAAGAGAGAGGCCGGGTTTCTTTAAAAGCCCCTGATGGCAGCGCCGGGCTTCAAAGCATCGGCTGCCTCATCAAAGACTCGACTCAGTGAAGGATATGGCCACTGTGATGCCTTGTATGTGGGGGAGCGACTGTGTGTGAGTGTATGTGTGTGTGTAAGCTGGAGTGACAGATGCTTGCCTGAGAATGTGTTTCTCTAAATTAAGAAAGCACATATCATACTTTTAATGATTAACGAGTCCAACGTGAATCTTCTATTGGAGCTTCAAACAGTGGTTGCCAAGAAGGAAGGGATATCAGTCCAAGTAGCACACATGTTATTGTGTAGCTTAGCAGTTACCTGCTAAAACCACTAACCCATTGAGGTATAGATCCCTGTGGGTGTCATGTGGTGTGTAGCAGCTCAAGGGTGGCAGTAAATCCGCTGGGGTCTTGTGGATTGCGGGGTTGGGTCTGTGTGGATCAGAACTGTTTTAGCACATTCCCACAGATGATTAGGATCTGGGCAGTGGTTCGTCTCCATGGTTGTAAACTCCATGGAATTTAAACCGGTGTGAAAAAAGACAAGTCTGTGCTCCATGGTATTGCTACAATAAAAGATGATGACGATATCACTGTATCATCTTTTATGTACAGTCAAAATAACCCTAACCACACAAATGCAGGGATCTATTGTTTTCTATATTGTAATGTAACGATTAATTTTACCTTTCATTTGTTTTAATGTTGTAGCTGTTTGGGGTTTGTCTTTGGAGAGCAGTTCCTGTTCTGAATGACGGAAACTCTCTGTAATATATCCTTGTTGAAATAAACAAATAAATAGAGCCTACATAATCACCGAGCCTCTGTGGAGTCTGGAAAGAAAAGGCAATTCAGTTTAACACAGTGCACAGGCTGCTTAGGGTAGATAACTGCCATTCAGGCCCTCAAAATTTAACTGCTTTTCCTCGAAAATCGAAACATGTAAGACACTTCAGAAACTCAATTTCACAAGTTCTTCAAAAGGGGTAAGTGCACAGGCAGCAAGTCACTTCTTATAATGATAGACATTTTATCAGCTAGCTGTAACACCATATATTTTTTAAAAGCAAGAAAGAAGTTGATACAAGCTCGCAAAGTCAAACTGGATTCTTTAAGATTAGAAATGGCGAAAAGTGGCGTAAAAAGCTAAAGACTTCATGACAGTGAAAAGTACTGCAGATGAGAAAATGTGCAATTATACTGTATCTTTGTCAGTGCTCGTTTTATCTGTGCCACACCCTGATACAAATACAGAGTGGTTTTAACAAAGGTGATTTATTGCTGTTGAGCTTATCTGCAAATGCAGAGATGACTTTTTCTTTTTTGGGTATATGTAAATGGAGCACAGGCTGCACAGAGTCGGAGAGAATCGAAGAATAGGGTCACGCAGGGGTCGTGCACAGCTTCAGTATCAGGCAAGCAGACCTTGAATCTAATAGAAAAACTGATGCTTTTTTCATTTAACATGAATTCAATAATAAAGAGATTTCGACCTGAGTTTAAACATTCACTCTAGTAAACATGCTTCACTTTTTTTAATGCAACAAGAGTAGTTTAGTGATATTTCACTTAGCCTCCTAAAATATAACATGTAATGATTTTTTCCCCCATTGCAGCACAGAAAATACAAGAGTGCAAGAATGCATATTCTCTACAGTCTGGTATGCCAATCTTCTTAAATTTCAAATCTTGTCGCAATTTAAAATAAATCCCTCGCTGTAAATTCACCTTTCAAAACAGTCAAACACAAAAATGCACTGTTTCATTAAGAATGTAGTACTGTACTTTCGTTCACCTACAGAGCCTGAGCTCGAGCGTGCTCCTTGTGTGTCGTGTGTCCTTGAGCGAGACATTTAGTTTCCATCAGCGGCATGGCAGCCATTCAGGTGATCCTCTGCTCTGAAGAGCAAAGTCAAATGACAAATTCCCTGTGGGCAGCAGCAGTACGGAAATAATCTAACAGGAGGGTAAACGAGTTGAATTCACACTGAATGAGTTGAATTCAGACATCAACCCACTGTGTAAACTCTCAAAAAACATTAACCATGTTTTTAGACGTGCCTTCGGGCTTCAGTCAGCTTCTGTTCTATAACAGTACGGAGGCTTCGCTGATGACATGTCATTTGTCTGTGATCTAACTCGCTCGTTTCTGCCTATATAAAAATCAACCCCTTAGGATAAAAAGAATAATGTGAATTCCACCCGATCTTCCCTGTTATGATGGATCCCCCCCCCTGATTCTTTCAACACCAACCTCACATCCATTAGGCAATCATCATCTCTGACTCTACCTCGGGGACCTGCTTCTACGGCACTGCATTCTTCTCTGCGATTGGCCTGGCAGGCTTTCTGTTGCCTCGCTGTTGCCATGGTTTCGACTTGAGCTGCGCTGCAGTGTTTGCTAGCTCCATCTGTCTTGGGTGTCAGCTGGGTGGAAAATGCTGTGATTCCACTCATTTTCTCAGTAGGGGGTGGCATCCATCCTGCTGCCACTCCTCTGTGTCTGTGCTAGCACAGATCAACACGGTGCCTGACTCAAGTTCACGCGCAGCTCGACAGCAAAGAGGATTTTTGTTTGGTGTCGGACATGCTTCGTCAATTTGAAGGCAAAATAATGTTAGGGAAGCTGAACAGATACGCTTAACTCCTGCCAAAACACCCAGGCGCATGTTTCAACCACTGGGAGTGAGGAATACAAAGATGTAAAGTAAAGCTATTCAAATTCCAAAGAGAAACAAGGTCGTTCATATCAGAAAAATGTTAAACCAGATCAAATTCCATAATCAAAAACTCTAAACTGCAGCTTATTTCACATTTCAGTCTCACTTTAAATCAGCAGAGTGGTTTCCAGCATTTTCCATCACTGAACACTACATTTCTACTCACTGGAAAATTAGCTGGTCTAAGTCTGAAAATAATTGACACAATATGAGAAAATACCACCAGCAGTATAGCCAGTTTTGCTAACGGTGAAATAGCTTATGTGCTCAATGAGCTAATGCCAGAGTACAGGCATGCTTGAGGGCATGATGCTTGCCTCTTTTCCACCTGTGGTTATCAACACTAACTGTGCTTGCTGGCTCTTAGCCATTTATACCAGAGCACACCAGTATGGGCCCAGTTTCTCCTCAGGGTGGTGGTATTTTTTGTTGAAACAGCTTTGTCACATTAAAAATAAAATCCAAGAAAAATTAAAGTGGTAGTCAGATCACTAACTCAAAAAAAAAAGAAAAAGAAATTGCACTGCACTACTAAAAGATAACTACAGGCAGTAGTGACTGCATAAATAACAACGAATCACTCTGACACTTCTCATTGTAAGAAGAGCACATGGATTTTTGACCTCTCGCAAGAACTGGAACATCTTCAGGCAGAAGATTTTAGGCTGAATATTCTTACAAGATGGTGAGTAATAGTGTCTGATATTCCCCAAGACCCTTTGATGTGTGAAGGCCTGAGGTCATCTGAAGGGTCCCATCTTGCCATAAATGTCACAGCTCATAGACATTGCTTAGGCCTTAGTTCTTTGATCCTAATTAAATGTTACTGCTCGCCAACTGCCAAGACAAAGAGGAAGTGCAAGAGAAGAAAAAAGGACTGTAAGGAAAACAGGGGAGGGAAGGTCCGTGTAACCATGTGTGACACGCTGTTTGATTTGCAGTATCAGAGTAAATTAAATAACTTTACAAATAGATAACTGTCTCTAAATTTGTTTGTCAAATCTTCACGTGTAAAATTATTGTAATGCAATTCAATTTCATTGACTTTTCACCTGTCAATTTCAAATAATTGACAGGTGTTATGATCCTGTCAATTATAAAAAAAAAAAAGACCTGAGGCCGGACCCAAGACATGCATCTGGGTTTTCAGTTGGTCCATCTACTCCTTGACAAAAACTCATGGTCTCAGTGGAAAAAGGTCTGTCAGAGAGTCATTCTAAGGGAAGGGAAGGGAAACGAGGAGAAAAGACAGAGGTATGCCAAATAACGAAGAACTAGACAGAAAATCATTGGCAACAATTCTTACGGAGTGATGACTTCATATTTGAAATTTTTGGTTCAAATTGTTGTTGTCAATATAGGTCAGGAGAGAGGTACAGAGAGTTTCTAGAGCCATCAGTAGAGTACTGTCAGATTTTGATGCAGTACCATCTGGAAAGCATCTGATTGGCAGCAGCTTCATATTTCAGCTTGACAGTGATCCCAAACCCACTGCCAATGCAGAAAAGGGATACCTGGATGTAAAAGCACTCAATGGAACATTATCATGGTCTGGTATTGGCCTCCCAGAACTTAAAGATTATTGAAGCAGTGAGTGATTATGCTGACAGAGAACAGAACAAAAGGCAGCCAAAATCAAAATGGTAAATGGCCTGTATTTGTATAGTGTTTTACTAGTCCCTAAGGACCCCAAAGCACTTTACACATCCAGTCATCCACCCATTCACACACTGGTGATGGCAAGCTACATTGTAGCCACAGCCACCCTGGGGCGCACTGACAGAGGCGAGGCTGCCGGACACTGGCGCCACCGGGCCCTCTGACCACCACCAGTAGGCAACGGGTGAAGTGTCTTGCCCAAGGACACAACGACCGAGACCGAGACTGTCCAAGCCGGGGCTCGAACCGGCAATCGTCCGATTACAAGGTGAACTCCCAACTCTTGAGCCACGATCGCCCCATTCTTCTCCCAGAAGAAACTTTGAATGTCCTTCAAGAAGCCTGAAGACTATTTAAAGATGATGCTTTGTTCAGTGAAAAGACTGACTTGGGGATCCATTTGAATTATACACACTTTGCCTTGTATATTGTACGAAAGTTTTAATAAATCTCTGCACCCATTTCCCATTTTCCAACCATAATATAAAGAAATGAGGGGTGGCTTGAGACTTTTGCACTTTTACTGTATCTAGCCGTTCATTTTATTTATTAATTTAATATGTTAATTTGAATAATTTATGTACATATACACCCTGCAACTCACATAGATGATTTATATCTGGGGAGCGATGTATATGTGGCCATATTTGAAGGCTGCTACTACTTATTTATTCTGAGCAACAACAATTACAATAGACTGGAGCCATAGGCCAATTTATATGCACTGTTCACATATGTCTCCAAACCCTCCCAAAATAGGTCACCGCAGCCTAAAAGACAAGCGTAAAACATTTATACTCAACTACAGGCTGACAGCACCAGACCAAAGGCTAAACTGCAGCAGATAAACGCTGTCCATCATGTCTGGAAGAATGAGTGCAATGCATTTGTCTTCCGTAAAACTTGAGCTTCACTCGAGACTAGCAGAGGCAAGGTCTGTTCAATAAGGAATACAATACTATACAATACAATACAATACAATACAACTTTATTTGTATAGTACGTTTAAAAAAACTAGCGGTACACCAAAGTGCTTTACAATAAAAACGGGAAAACTAAGACATGATTAAATAAAAGACTATTAACAAAGTACCACATATGTCATCAGGTTGAGGGCACTAATTATACAGCAATAAAAGGGAATATAAGAACAAAGTTAGTAAGAACAGATATAGCTAAAAGATAAAGTAAATATAAGTAAATAAAAAAAATTGAACCAAATATAAAATAGGGACACTAACTAGATGGAAAAGCTATGTTGAATAAGTGAGTTTTTAAACGGGATTTAAAAGATAAAATTGAGTCTGACGCACGGATAGCGATGGGAAGGTTGTTCCACAGATTAGGTGCAACCAGGGCAAAAGCATTAGATCTAGGCTGAGCCAAGAGGAATTGGGCTGAAGACCTGAGGGCTCACCCAGGGACATATAGACTAAGAAGATTGACAAGATAACGAGGGGCTTAATTATTTAGGTGAGCAACAATATTTCAAATTCAATGCGATATTTTATGGATAACCATTGCAAATCAATAAGAACAGGGGTGATAGAGGCATGCTTTCTAGTGCCAGTCAGGAGGCGAGCCGCAGCATTTTGGATGAGCTGGAGTCTATGAAGGAGAGCGGAGTGAAGACCAAAGTAGAGAGAATTACAGTACCGGTAATCCAATCTACAGGGTGGGCCATTTATATGGATACACTGTAATAAAATGGGAATGGTTGATGATATTAAAGTCCTGTTTGTGGCACATGGGCAAAACAAAAACTGGAACAGGACCCTCAGTTCACGCAGAAGATTTTGTTCAGTGATGAGGCAAACTTTTATGTGAACGGTGAAGTTAACAAACAAAACCACCGCTATTGGCCTGACACTAACCCACATTGGATGGATCCCTCCAAGACTATTGGAACAACAAAAGTGATGGTTTGGTGTGGTATATGAGGTACAACGATAGTGGGTCCATTCTTCATCAAACACCACAATTTCCGTTTTCTTTTCATTCAGGATAAGGGAATTGCCTGAAAGCCATTCTCTGACTTCTCTCATGCACTCGAGGAAGCAGTGTTCCGAAGGAGCAATGTCGTCATCATCTAATTGAAAATATATTTGTATATCATCGGCATAGAGGTGATAAGAAATTTAATATTTTTCAAAGATTAAGCCTAGGGGGAGATAGGAATGGTAAACCGCGTATAGGAAAGAGGAAACACTGCCAGGCTCTGACGGTGAACAGGTGTACTTCAAGGGTGTGTGTATGTGGTGTGAGTATAACTGCTGGGAAAATCTGAGGCCTTTTGTCTTCAAGTGATTTTCTTTCAATAGTTTTCTTCATATTGGCAAAAAAAAAAAACCTGAAGTAAAACATAGAACATGTCAAAAAAAAAAAAAAAAACCTGAGTAAAAAAGTGAAATTACTATGAATGTCTATCCATATAAAAATGTCAACTTCATTAAGAAATAAACATTTGACTCATGGAGGAACAACAATAACAAATGGACATTTTGCTGTCAGCAAAAGATTGTCTGATATTCAAGAATGATGACTGATGTATTACAATGTTGTTTTCCAGCTACTTCTATTTATTTCATATTCTGTATAGTTTTTCATATTTATATCCTGTTCATATCCTGTACATAGCTTGTACTCACTACAGCCTGTACATACTTATAGTTATAGAATATTCACAACATACTTCATACCGTGTACATTATAACATACCATAATAGACCCATTTCTGTAATATACTCACATATCTATATTATTGCTAATATATATTGTAATATATCTATATCACTAAAGCACTTCTGGATGGATGCAAACTGCATTTCGTTGCCCTGTACCTGTGCAATGACAATAAAGTTGAATTCTAATTCTAATTCTAGTCAATTAATGACTCAGCCACTTGTCATTAATTGCAACATCGGTGCGGCCAGGTCATTACAGCCGCACCGATGTTGCTGGAGGACTTCGATAGCGTGCCGCGATCAGTAATAATGCAGTTCTTTTTTTTTTATGTGACAGGGCTAATGAGTGGTGTAGCAGGCAGAAGCACTGATATGGAAACAGCTCATTAAAGGTGTGTCTACAGCCACAAGTGGAAATGGGGCCAGTAAATGTGCGATGATTGATGCATGAAAAAGAACCATCTGTTTGCCTAACCCTGATGTTCTGTTAAAAAGTAGGCAAAAGCAAATTTCCATCTTGAGTAAAACAGAATTATAAAACTCTGAAAGCTTTAGGAAACGAGGAGAGAGTAAAAGCACACAGAGAGAAATAGTTAGGCCTCAATCAGTAAAGACCCTATCTGTCTGCAAGGCCAGAGAAACTTTATGTCCGTTGAGCCAGGAAGGGATTGAACCACCAGCTCTGCTTTACCATGTGATTCCCAGCAACCAACAATCTTGCTGCTATTCAGCAAAGAAGCCCTGCTGTCTGAGAGCATCAATTACTGTAATTCAGCCCAGTGTAGAAATGTGCACCAAAAAAAAAAAAAAAAGACAGACAGTGATGGGAGATGTGACCTTGACAGGGCAACGCTGAGGCAGAACAACACCAGGCGGCCACTCAGCTGAGGGACAGCTGTTGATCGCATCAGGAGGTCCTCAATCGATAAGCCGGCATAACAACACTGAACTCCAAAAGGGGTCTTGTGCGCTTGAGTACTTGTGCGTGCATTGGCAGGATTTGTCACATCTGAGTGTCAGTGCTGCTGCGTATCAGTGGTTGGCCCTGCGTCGAAGCTCAGATGTTTAAATGCTATTTATGGGTGCATGGAAAAAAAAAAAAGGTTTAACTCAGCGCTACATTACAAACTATTTGCCTTTTTTGTAGCAATTCCTGAAGGACGATCTGATGTGTGTCGGTGAGGGTAAGCTATGTTTTACCCTACCGGGGTAACAAACCTAAACGACGGATATGCTTATTTACACAGCGGCCAAGTCTGTGCATTGTGAAAGTCAACCTGGCATGGTGATTTCATTTTCCCAAGCCAAGGTCAGCTGTAATCAAGGGAGAGCTTTGTGCAGAGTGGCATTCGTTAATGGCCCAGCCCAGTCGGGACATCCAGGCTATGTTGGGACAAGTCACAGGTTCTGTCACCCTGAATGAGCCAGTTGTCCACATTGAGGCGGAGAGAGCAGGCTGCTGGTCAGCTTGTATTAATTTCAGAGGGAAGCAGGAACTTGCTGTGTCCACAGTGGTGACAATAGCAGAGCCAAGGTGTCTCCTGCGAAGGCATGCTGTCACTCCCGCCACAGTAATGTCCACACAGGAGCCTTAACATTTCTTTCTTCCCTTTTCCTTTCTTTCTCTTCAGCAGCACCTGGCACTAGTACAGCTCATTTCAGAGAGTAGCAGCATGTGAGAAGAGCTTGCCTGGTTTGTAGGAGTATGACTGAAAGAGCACGAGAGAGAAAAAGCAGGATTGTTGGTGGTTGGCAGCTCCTCTGTGCTCCCATTTTGAGGTGGCAAACGTGTCACATTGTGAGGGCCGCTACCTGCTTGGCAGCTGCGAACCCTCTCCCTGCAGCTCTGTTTGTCACTTGCCTTCTCTTTCCCTCTTTGTCTTTGCCTCTCAGTATGACTCCTTAGACCAATGATCTACCAATTTACCAACGCCTCAAACATCCCAATTAGCAGACACACACAGAAGCAACTTAACTGCTCACGCCAACTTAAAAAGTCAGAATATAAAACATTGGAGAGGCCATTAGATGTCTGAATTCAGTCAAGTGCGCAGAGGAGAGAAGCTGTTTTTACCTGTGGATGGCAATTAAAGCGGCTTGAGTGTCTGGCAATGACTGTACCTGAGTGCTCTGCTTTGCAATCCAAGCTTAATTATATAAAAAGAAACACATTCTCATGTTCTTGATTGGCATTTTTTCCTCTCACATCTCAGCGTCAGTCTTTGTCCTCTTAGTACATATGCAAGTGTGTATGTTTAGAACAGCTTAGTACAGATCGGGTATTTCCTTTTGTTCTATTCATTCCCCCAAATCCACACCGCCACCATTTATTAGCAGTATTAGATTACATTTACTAATTACCTGAGACATTTGAGTACAGGGTTGATGGACTTTTAGATCCATTTAGATTCTATTTTAGAATCAAATATATTGCACCACATTTATAATAAATCTAGACACTAGGTTGTAGATTATACCAGGGGCCTTATGCCTAACACTCTATCCCACAATCTTTTTTTTTTAAAGCGGCAGATCCCTATTTTCCTTTTCAGTCACTTAATGTTCAACCAGAATCTTTATCTTTCTTGATGAGAGAGAACACAGCCGATGTCATTTTGAATATTAAACCTTTCAAAATCTCATTTCATGCTCTTGAAGCATTTCAGGTGTGTTCATAATGTTTTGTCCCAGTTGTAAACACTTTTTCTTTTCAAATTACCAACAGCATCCGATAAACAAAGGTCAGCAGTTCAACTCCTGATTATGACATATCTAGACTGTCACTGTGTTTTTGGTTTTCTCTTTTTTTTTTTGCCTGTCCCAATTACTAAATTAGTCCGATGCCCTTAGATTACACCCGACAAGCTGACGAGTAGTTTTTAATGTTTATTTTTGAAACTTAGAAGCCATAAAACATGACAAAAACATTACAACAAAGTCAACTTTTAAGAATTAAATGTTTTTCTGCAGTCTGCCTTATGCTGCAATCACACCAGAGAAAACAGTGGTTGAAGACTCTGGCACAACCAAAATTATTGTGACAATGTGCGATGAACTTACAATCTTGTTGCTTTTGAAAATGGTTCCTTTGAAGATGGGAATGAGGCCTGCAATCACTCACAGTCAGCTGCTGTTTTCAAAGTGACTTTGGTCCATCAGGAAGGCAAAAAAACAGCAGTGATACAGAGTCAGGCTCTATCAGTTTGCAATTAAATAAGGTTAACTTGGCAATCTGATTGTGATATTATGGCAATTAAGTTTTCCATACGAATCATTTTATGTACGTCGTGCATTAAAAATAATCATTGATCTATTCATTATATTAGTTTATGTTAGCTCATTATTGATCTTTGAGGCTGAAGTTTGACCAACAAGTTTCAGTCCATGCAATATTCCTTTTAGAGAATACTTGTTAGGACAAAGAGTCGCAGTAGAGTAAAAATTGGTGGTTGCCGTGTGATGCAGGATGGAGATCAGTTGCAAGTAGTTGTAGTGAACAACTAGTCACTGCAGAGCTGTTGCTGTCTTCAAACACAGAAATCCAAATTATCTTCTTAGAATAGAAATCCAGCCAGAACCTTACAGATCTGAAATAGACAAAAAAAAAATCCTCCGCAAATGGCAATGTAGCTGCTGCAGGTTGGCAATTTAGCTAAAAAAAAAAAAAAAGGGCACAGGTATTTGGTAACCTTGCTTTAAGAGTATAATCAGGACACAACCAAGATGGCAACCAGATGAGTTGAATCCCTTATAGCGAAATGATGCAATGCAGATGAGTTGTAGTCATCAGCACAGGTAGACTCAGATCGAGTGTAAAATGTTAACAATTAGTCTGTGTTTTTAAATTATTACCTTCGTTAATCTGAGTGAGTCAGGCTGTGATTGTTTGGAGACCGGTTGCCACCCGCAGTCGCCTTGCAACTGAAAGTGGCTGGTCAGCTTGCTTTGCAAGAAGTCACTGCAGCTATTTGCAACTTGTCTCCAGCAGCAAAAGAAAAAAAACAACAAAAAAACAAACAAACACTCAATGCAATCACTGGACAATCACCAATTTTTCTTACTCACAGAAAGGTTTTTTTGACTCTGTGACTCAGCCACTATTCTATGTTTTAACATGTATGCTTCACCACTGTTTTCAAGAGTGGACATTGCATGAATTCACTGAGACTAACTGGTACTACTGCGACTTCAACAGTCAAAAGTAAACGAACATAAACATATATAACAATACAATCTTTTTTTTCCCTTTTTTAACGCAGGAGTTTTTCAAAAAATAATTAATATGTAAAAGAATTCTGTGGCACCGGCAGATTATCTGACTACATGTTGTTGCCAACTCACCACATGGCGTGTCGCACCTGAAAAGCCACAGTAGTGAGAGGTAGGGTCAAAAGTTTAGGAACTAGAGAAACATGATAGCCCCTCCCCCTCCCTTAGCGTAATACCTTGAGCCAATGCCAAACTCCATGTCCGTGCTCCGTGGGTTGAATGTGAGGATATAGATGGTGCCAAAACACTGTTTGGCAGAAAAAGAAAGCAGTTGCCAGCCCCACTATACTGGCACTAAGCCCAGTCACTGCAAGCTTTTGCCAGTTTCAGACAGATTCTCTGCTTTGAAGCTGTGAGGACATTTTCTCCCCATGAACGTCTGACAGGCAAATCAAGCATGTTCCCCCCACTGAGTTACAGTGCAGGTTAACTTGATCAATGCAATCACAGAGCTGGCGACAAAGCATACTCAGATGAGGTTCATTAAGGCCCAAATTAGTATGCAACTTCAATGGGGAGCACCGTGATTGGGTCTGATTGATATGATTATGAGCAGAGTGTTTGTGCAGCCACAGCTTTTAGAGAGTTGGTTGTTTAAAAACCCCCACATTTTTTGATGAAGAGAAAAGAAAAGAGGAAGTCTTGACCTGATGTGGGAGTGAAGAGCTGAGCAAAGGTCACCATGTGTTCAATTTTTGGCTGTAATGAAATGTCGTGCTAGCTACAATTGGCTCAATCTCATCCACCAAAAACTGTTTGGACGATGGAAGAGGAATTGGCGGCAAATGAGCTCAAGGGGAGCAGAAACAGTGTGGAGGAATTGGCCACAGAGAATTGACACGTTCTGGATTCACTTGAGGCAATGATGTGGAAGAAGCAGATGGAGTCGGGCAGAACAGCAGTGACGTTCCCTGTTGTCTCTGGGACGTAATTACAGGTTAATGAAATGATCATGTCTGAGATTGGCGTTTTACACATTTAACTTTTTAATCTGAGCGTAACGGTACAATCTTTTACCACAGAGAGTTGGATAATGATTCAAATGGACATGAAAGATGCTTTTTATCAGCTCAGTTTTCTTATGCTTCTCTTACAGATTCCCTTTAAGTTTCCCATTTCATCAATCAGTTAATCAATCCTTCACAATAATCTTATGCTGAATGGAAAAAGTAAGTGCAGACACATTTAATGCCTGCCACATTCTTTCATACGCTGTGAAGAACAACAAATATGCCCCGTCTCTCCACCTCTAGTTCCCTTAATTTGGTATAATTGTCTGCCTTCAGGGTTGCCATGGATACAGGTGGACCAGGGGTTACAGTGAAAAAAAAAAAAAAAAAAGGAGAACAAGGCGGGACCTGAACTCATTTTCACTCTACTTTTCACAATTTGATAATTAGATCATGCAAATTTCAAGCATAAGCACTTTTGGGAATAACAATGACTGTTATTCTTTGCTACAGTAATTACAATAAAAAAAAAAGAAGTCAATTTTAAATTAGATGTGCAAACAATCATACAATTATGGCTTCAAAGCAGACAGACTAGAGAAAGTGTACTGGTTTTACTGAAGAGTTTTAGGATAAAAGATTTTTTTTTCAACATATTAAAAATGTCAGGATTTGATTCAATTTAGCAGCTGACCCAGCTAATACGCTGCCAAACACTTCTTCCTGCTCGGTGAATTCATTATTTTCGTCTCAATGGGAACATCGGACTGACACCTGCCATCTTAAGCTGCAGGCGCGTCACATCAGGTGCAATGGTATTCACTGCAAGAGCAGATCTGTACTGTATTTCTGCAGCTCTTTAAGAGGCAGTAAAAGTTAGAAAATGAGGAGAAAGTCAAACTTTGTGTTGGGATAATCAACCATGTATGAAAATCATTTTATCTGTCACTTAATACCATCTTCTGATAGGTCCCGAAATCATGTGCAGCACAAAAACGACCTCCAACGTACAGCCAGAGTCAGAGAGCTATTTTCAGCAAAAAAGAACAAGGAGTCCTGCAACAGCTGGTACGGCATCCATCGAGTCTCAACATCACAGAGTCAGTCTAGGAATGCGTGAAGAACTAGAGGTAGTTCAGACAGCCCAAAGCCACAGAAGAATTATGGAAAGTTTTCCAAGATGTTTGGAAAAACCTGTCAGTGTGAAACTTGGAAAAACTTGAAAAAGAATTGGTGCTGTTTAAAAAGGCAAAGCAAGCCTTCATCTTCTCCGCTAAAGCCATTTATAATATCTCAACAATAAT
>NW_005187468.1:713779-738816 GCF_000239375.1 Pundamilia nyererei | reverse complement strand
AATACAATGAAACCTTTGTTAATGTGGACTATTCAGAAGGATTTGTCTTAATTTGCCCTTCTATGAGAAAAAAAGAGCAAGAAGTCAGACTGTTCTTTTGATTGTTTAAAATAGTACCACATCTAAAAACCTGAATACACCTCAAGATTTAAGCTGTGAAGCATATGGAGCTTTTATAAAGGACAGCAAGTCTTCGAGTTCAAAGCTGCAGGAACTCAAATGTGTTTTTTAAACTACCTGCTACCAAATCAGATTTACATTTAGCAGGTAGGAAAATGTGATGGACCTGAGACCACTTGCACAAAAAGGTAGGAAGAATGACTCAAAAGTATATTTCGTATCAACGTTCTATTTTTAACAATGACTGAAATCAGTTCTTTATTCCACACCTGTCAGACAAAGAGGAAAAGCAGTCAGGTAGCTGTAATGAAAGACAAGACAACTGATTTTTCCCTCCTTTCTCCTTCGATGGGGCCCATTTTCGCAGAAGAGTGTGTGTGTGTGTGTGTGTGTGTGTGTGTATTCCTGTCATTGTATTTTATATTGGCTTGTCAGTACATGCATCAGCCTGCCTAAATCTGGGCTCTCACACGCTGAGGTCTCATTCGTTTGTACCTTATTTGTACCCACTAAATGTGACATCTACCACCTGGTTACTGTCACCAGGTGATAAAATACCTTCCTGCAAAGATGGCAGTTGTCCTACTTTCCAGAAAAGACCACTTCTGGCCATTCAGCAGAGTTAATACCTGATCTGCACACCTCTCCATGTGGGAAAAAGCCCAGAGCTGCGGGGGCTTAAGCCTGCATGCATATTAATCAATGTATCAAACTCTTTTCACCCCTGCCTGCTCTGTAATCCTGTTTCTAACCCACTCAGAGTAATGGGTCCACCAGAGAATGTGGATATGACATATTTTTAAAAAGTCACCATTGATCGTTACATTTAAACTACAAGAGAAAGAAGGAAGCCAAATATAACCTGATACCAATGCCACACATGTCCTTAGGTTTGTTAGAAGAAAAAGTCTTCTGTTAATTAAAAGAAAAATTGTGGTTTTAAAAGATTCTTAACAGAAAAAAGAACAGCTATTTCCCTTTTTTAACCTGAAAACTACCTTTGACATATTCCTGTGCAAAGTCCACAACTCCCAGCTGGAGAAGGCAGGTTATACTGGGGAGCTCCCTGTGGAAAAAGACCAGGCTGATCATCCATATGAGGGAAGATTAGACAGACTGAGCAAAGGATAACAAGAGAAGGATTAATGAGGGCGGTGTAAGAATTTACCAAGCATTTCCACATGAGAACCAACTAAATACAGCACACGTCTCAGAGCTGAGCATGATAAGTGTTTGTATTAG
The DNA here is from genome assembly GCF_000239375.1 of Pundamilia nyererei. NCBI lineage: Eukaryota > Metazoa > Chordata > Actinopteri > Cichliformes > Cichlidae > Pundamilia > Pundamilia nyererei. The sequence continues at coordinate 737,454 of NW_005187468.1, read as the reverse complement.
CATATGGAGATAACATGCAAAAACAGTTCTTGCAGTTGAATGCACTGCATATGGGATATGTATCAAATAAAAATGATGAGTGTATGGACACAACAGCAACAACAGCTTCATGAAATGCAACAGCCTAGCAATCATATGATTGTTGGGCTTTTCTCTGTACCTATGAAGCGCCTTGAGGCGACCGTTGTTGTGATTTGGTGCTATATAAATAAAACTGAATTGAATTGAATGATACTATTAACATTTGCTGATTTCAGTTTTTCCATATATGAGCACCATATACTTCTCTGATTTATAACAGCAGTAAAAACACAGCAGATATGTCTGAGTTATAGACTGCTGGATGAACAAAACATGACAAACTGCAAAACATTTTCACTTATTTGACATTTCATTTCTGATTAATCAATCGAAATAATCCTTAGATCCATCTGTAAGAAAATAATCTCAGTCTGCTTTACCCACATTTGACAGTATTTCTTTGCTCTGCAATTCTGTTAATCTGCTGCTTATTTTTTCTAGATTAATCTTCTGGATCTTAAAATGTCAAAAGGGTGAAAAATGCCTTTTGTAAGCCTGAGGCTGATGTGTTCAAATGCTGTTTTGTCATGCCACCCCAACCTTTCGAGGCAGATGGCTGCCCCTCCCTGAGCCTGGTGCTGCCGGAGGTTTCTTCCTGTTAAAAGAGAGTTCTTCCTCTCAACTGTTGCAAAAGTGCTTGCTCATAGGGGGTCATATGATGTTGGGTTTTTCTCTGTATGTATTATTGTAGGGTCTACCTTACAATATAAAGCGTCTTGTGTGGTGCTGTATGAATAAAACTGAATTACTGTGAGTCTAAAACAACGACATGCACTTTACTATCACACTGTTAAAGGAAACTCCCGAGCCCTTAATCCCCGAGAAGCTGAAACTGATGTAATTTGGTGATTTTGAAAGAAAGAGTGGCTAACGATTCATTTATAAGTATGAAATAGCTGTAAGTTAAAAATTCAGTCGTTCAGCTGATCAATTTATCGACTACACAACAAGAACGTAAACAACGGCATCGGAAAGTTGCACAATTAGCATCACTCTTAGATGACAAGCTTTATAATTGCAGTGCAGTCGGTTTGCGATTTGAGTGTTTTTTTTTTTCACACCTGTGTAACAGAGCATGCAGCAGCTTGTGTGAGTATGTGTACCAGTAAATGTGAAACTGCAAATTGCTGTAAAAACACATGTACTCTACCCTTCAAGCATCGACTGGAATTATAAAGCACAGTGTGACCACACAGATATTGTATTTCCTGCATGACTAGGCAGACAAACTACAGTGCAGGCTCAGACATTGGGTTGTGACTGATGTGTGACTTCTTTTCCCCCAAAACCCACCAGTGGCTGTTGCAAAGAAGAGTTGTGAAACACTCAGGATTGGTTTTTTTAAGCATGTTTTTTCCTAGGGAGAACTTTTTTTCTCTCTCTCTTTTTTTGCCTTCAAAGCACGGCCTGTGCTTTGCCATAACTAACTGTGTTCTCTGACTTGAATCAGCCCACTCACAGAGATGATGCCTACTGGTGCACACAGACTGATCCTAATACAAGCTGCATGTAAACAGCAGTATCGGTGAGCCACATGTCCACTGATGGTCATGCCTGGCCCAGTCACAGCCTGCATCACGGGACTGTGAGTATTAAAAGCAATCTTCCTCTTCTTTTGGCTGCTCCCTTTAGGGGTTACCACAGCAGAGAATCTGGCTTCATCTCACCCTCTCTCTAGCATTCACTCACCACGATCATGACTATTCCTGTTTTCCTTCTGCCTGGCAGCTCAATCATCAACAGTCCTCGTCCAATACACTGTATCCACCATCTCAACCTGAGCTGTCCCTCTGACATACTCATGCAACAGAAAACTTTAATAAATACCAGTGAGATTCATTAGCTGATAAAAAGGACTGAGTGAACAATATTTCATTTACATATTGAAAGTGGGCTATAATTTATCATTAGCTTCCATCTGTGCATCTTTGAAAAAGCCTCCGATTTTCTGTTTGAGTAGTTCTGCTTATTCAGCTATGAGGGACCATGAACTCAGATTGAAGAGATATTGAAAGGAGGTTATTGGAGGCAGGCTGCCAATTGGGTCTGCCCAGCTTATTTACCATGGTGTGATTTGTAGTGCACTATGTATAATTGTGAATTGCCTGCAGAAGCACAGAAAAGATTGGGAGACCAACTGAGAGACCTGTCATTCAAGCACTGAGATGTATGGAGTTCCACAGCAAAAGGCGTGCTGTGAACACGCTCTTCCACCGGCCCAAGGGGACACTTGTTCCTCAGACGCACAGTGAAGCATATCTACCTCAGGCGGAGTTTGTGGACTGACTCCTGCATCCCAGGGCAATCTAACTTGGTGTGCAGCTAAGAGCCAAACCATTCCTGGAGAATACAAAAGGAAGGGGGAGAAAGAGAGAAGCCATGCATTCAGCTGGCAGAGAAATAGAGTATTGCTACTACCAAGATAAAGCTGAGTGCAGGAAAAGGGACAAAAATAAGATAACAACAGAAAAATAAGGAGCCAAAAGTAAAGTTTGATCAAGTTGTGAGTTAATGTTTCAAGGCAACTTTGTAGAAACTCTGTATCATATTATTTATTTTAAAGAGTAAATCATTACTGCACCTCTGAGGAACCGGTGTCTGGACACGTCCTTCTGACTGAAGGCTGAAGGACGTTTCTGCAGCAGCGAGACGTGGCTCCATTACCCACACAGCAAGCAAAAGGACATGTACTGCAGCCATAATGGTACATTTACGTCAGGAGAGGGCTATTTGTTAGTGCGGAAGAGCGAAGCTCAGCAGGCCCAACCGTGACGCCCATTCATCCTCCCCAATCATCAGCTCAGAAGGGAGCACTTCCAGTTCTATGCTTGTATACTTACAAAGATGCCCGGCCGGTTAGTCAAGAGTGTTCCACTAAATATGAAGAAAGAGACAGATTATCTCTGCCTGGGATCGAGATAATGCTCGTTTTTTGGTTTTATAATGGGTGTGGATGGGTGTTAATCTATACGCACCTGTGCAGCATATGTGTTAATGTGTGCGGATTGACTCACACAAGCCTATCTCTGGTGAAGATGTTAAGACAATAATTTACCCGAGCTGTTACACAGACATAGAGGTTCCTCGAGGAAAGAAATGAGGATGATAAATAATTGAATTTCCCCAGGCGGTGAATGAGGAGTCTTTTTTTTTTTCATTATTTATCATCTAATTGATTACTGCTTGTAGGCTTTCTAACTTGTCCCACAATTAATGTGCTGCTTTTTTTATGTCCTTAATTAATGGCCAGCGCAGCTTCATGAAAAACACACAGTCAATTACATGTGAAATTGAAAGCCTGTGCCATACTGCAGTGCTGGGGATGGCAAGGAGACATTAATCAGCCAAAATGAAATTCTGTGAGACAGATTTAGTCTTCTGCACCAAATTGGACTATTTTTCAAATTGTTGTCATTCTGCCCCTGTGGCAATATTGCAGCTCAAGTTTTCCTCTTGACCTAAAATACTCTTTGAATCAACTTGGCTGTCAACAATCTCTGCAGTTTTGCTCTGACTTGTTTATTCCAAAAGTGCAACCATCCTGCCCTCTGCTTGGGCTCCTGCTGGTGACACATCGGTGAGGTTTCATGTGTGTGGGACATCATGTTCAATGTGCTGCACCTGCCATATTTGGTGAAGAGCTATTGCTTTGTATACAAACAAAACATGTACGCACACAAGCGCAAAGATGTGCAAACTCACACTGGCACACGCGTTTTTCTCTCTAGCTCATGTTTAGAGAGGATGCCACCCAAACCAATTCCAAGGGGGGTCTCGGTTTGAAGGAAAAGCATTTATGGCCAACACTGTCTGAATTCAAAATACCTTCTTGGCAGGATGAGCCAGAGCATGTGAAAAACAAATAGTATCAATTCAGATTTCATTGTTTTCCATTTCTTTTTCAGCCTGAGAAAGAACAATAGGCATGTCCCCTGGCAGAACTCAGTTTGGCTACTGGCCTTTTTAAAATTATTTGTATTTTTTTATAAATAAAAATGGATCTACTGGCTTCTGTACATATCGACAGCTCACTTCGAATTTACAAAAATCTGAATGTCAAATGAAAATATGAAGTTAAAGAAATCAACCCTCCCAAAGTCCACAAATCTACAGTTTACTCCTTTAAATTGTCTCCCTTTATTTGACCTTACACTGAAAAAATGTAGTAAATAAAAATGCAGTTTCTGCATGCATCACTAAATCTCTACAGCGACAAATCAGCCACCAGTCTCACCAGGCACAGATCTCCATTTCCAGGACGATATTGATTAGAGTCAAAGCTGCCAGGATCAATAGTTTCACAGTTAAAAGCCAGCTCGTTGACCCCTAAATAATACTGCATAATGGACTGGGGCGGTAATCAAGCCCATCTTGCTTAATTCACATCTTTTGTCTCTTAGGCCTGAAAAACATCAGAAAGTACAAAGAACAAAGTTAAAACGTCATTTTACATTTCTGTTTGTCTGCCATCATTTAAAGTGCTTTTTGAAAACTTTAAAATTTTGTCGAGATGTCTTCAGTTCCTCCTTAAGGGCACAGATGAGGCTCTTTTTCTGCTTTAATTGCTGATGGACAGAGAGGAGCATTGAAGCCTGTAAAATAAAACCCCTAGGCAGCTGTGAGCTATGCAAGGACTCAACGAAAAGGCCTGAATACCACAAGGCTGACATCATTAAGAGTAGCCTAATGATCCCCTGGATTTGATTTGTTTGCCCTGTGTCACACTTTAAAAAAAAAAACATCCAAATTCCATGAGCCTGTGAACAGGGCTTCTGTTGAGGTTTGGGCTCATTTGGACCTTTGCCAAAGCCATCCAAGTCTGAATCCAATTACTCCAGCCAGAATGTTATGTATTGCTAAAAAAAAAAGACTAATTGCAGAGCTTTTACAGAAAGAAAACTATCGTACTGGCTGATGAAAAAGTGGGGACACATCAGGAAAAGAACCTTATGTTTTTCCTTTCAGCCTAAAAGAAAAAAAAAGATGTCTTCGTCTTCTTAATCATATAATAATTCAAGCAGTCACAGAAATGTATCCTATAAGCTCAGTCTGGCCGCAGGCCTCGAAAACAAGCTGCTAGCTTATTGTTGACTGACAGATTTATTCAGTGAAAGAGTTATTATTAGCTGACTGTACAGCACCCAAACAAATATTAAATAAGCTGCATGCTCTGTTGCATATAATATTTCAACAAGGTAATGCAAGATATGTGAGCTGCTGGTTATGGGATGTTGTTCTTACCCAGTGTCTCTTAATTCCATAATAAAACTGAAAGGTGTAAGAGTACAGCTGAGCACAGTTATTTTAACTCTGCACAAATGGGATTAGGTGTTTGTACACAGAGCAGAATAGGGGTTTGGGAATAGGGAGCTTTCCTTTCGCGGCTAAGCCTGCGGCGGGGACTACGGAGCACGGCAGGTTACTGTGCGATTATGATGATCCACTTTGATCTGAGGAAATGAAATTTCTTCCAAGACCACTTTTCTGCTCTTCAGCAAGAAGGGGGGCAAACAGATAAAATGCACATGGAGCCACACTGCTCATACACAAGCAGCAGAACTCACACGTATGTGAAGATTACGCAAGCACGCAAGTGCCATTTGTGGCTCATTTGCACTTTACTAATATATTTGCCTGATTTCAGTATTAAAACAATTGCAGTGTCAGAATGATGAAATACCACACTCTGTGTAAATTGATTATAGAATATTCCTTAATTAGTAAATATTTTCAGAGAGAAATGAGTATGGTACTCAGTGAAATGTTGAGGAAATGTATGACTTTGAAGTTCAATGAAAAGGTCCAAGTCTTTTCTCGAAGGCCTGAAATTTGCTCCAAACTTTACCTATTTCAGGAATAGTGGAATATACTAAACAGGACAGCTAGAATACATACATACATTTGTTCATCTGGACGTTTCAGAATGCAACGCCCAGATGAACACAGCACTGCGAAAGACTAGCAGACAGACAGACAGACACACAGTCAAGTAGCTGATGTTCACAACACTAAACACTTTCAGGAATTTTGACAGATAATTGGAGCTTTTGTTTCAACAATGTTACATATTAAGCAGTTAACATCAATGTTAACCTGGCCTGTGGAAGCCTTAAAGTTTAACTATTAGCAACTAGCTAAAGTAGTAGCTAGTAGTTTTAGCTGTTAAAAAAAACCTAACTAGGCAGCAATTTTGACCAGTTCTGCTAGTCTGTAATGTAGGCAGCGATCATTTAACAGGAGAACACAAATGTCAACATCAGTGATACTGGCTCTGTAAAACTGTAACTTGGTAGAGCAGTATAATGAGTTCAATGAAGTAATTAGCATACTAGACGTGAACATGCTACTTATGCTAACATCTTGCTCTTTCTTCAAACCAACAGCAAAAATAGACCCTGTGCACAAGAAAATGCTAATGTAGGGTTGTACATTTCTGGTAGCTTTACTTTGCGGTCAATCGCCACTGCGAAGATATACTCCAAAAATCATGTCCAAAATTCGAAAACGGAAAGATCGCGTTAAGTTACAAAGAGCAGAAGGTGCGAACACTCACCACTGTTGTGTCACAAAAAATCTAATGATCAATTTTGACGTTTAAAGAGTTTAGATCGATCAGTTGTTTACATCACTCAACACAAGCAGAACTGCACTACAAAATCAGAAGACACATCGTCCACATTCGGAAACACATCTCTGTATAGTGACTGCTCTTATGATTTTTTTAGTGCAAGTTTGCATGTTTTTTTTTTTTTTACATCACATTGTGTCCTGTGTCCTGATCGCTGCAGACGATCTCCTCCGTGACGTCTCTCCTGTACAGTACAGAATCGCTGCATCGATCACTAGCAGTGTGACTCTGCGATAAACGAGGGACAGCTGTTTACAGATACTGAGAAATATAACATTTGAATCCCTTTTCTCTTTTGCTCTGAGGCGCGTTGGAAAAACATCGACAAGTTGATGAACATCATTTACAGATATATTGGGTAAATGCCCAAGACATCTATTGAAATGTAAATCGCCGCTTGATTCATTCATTTGTTTTGGACCGTAAACAAGGCGCGAATAGGACACCGGAAACAAAGCTCCCCACAGGAGTTTCCATACAGGAAGTAGCATATGCTAACGTGCACATAGTCTATACCTCTGTCACTAAAGCCAAAGATCCAAGTGCTCACATTGTTAAATATATACCAGAAACAGACTCACCATCCAAATGTTCTGGATTTAAATTTAGTTCATGTAGGTAAGTGCCATGTAGCATGAAAAAGGTAAAAGAAACAATCCACATACTGTATTCTCTTAAACAAAGGGAACCATTAGTCTTTTACATAAGCACCATACATCTACAAAATATATCCACTCCATATGCAATTCCCACACCTGCACTGGATACCCATATATCTGATATTTCAACCACACTTCATCTTCCCATATTTCCTTACCTCTCAGCATAGCTTATGTAAGAGGCAGCCAGTATGATGGGGAGGGGGTGAAAAGACACTGTAACCTTCAACTGGCAAAAGACAACCATGTTTGTCCCTCAAGGATGGCTGAAAAGTGATCCTCTCAATGCATATTTCTGGTAACAAAAAATAAGCACTCTCTGGACTGCTCTGTCGCAAATTTATTCAATTGGATTCCTGCATAGAGTAAATATCTTGGGGGTGGGGGGGTTACCTGGCACATATTTATCTCTGCTACAACCTAACTCTTTGCAATGGTATGCAGGGTCACAGCAGGGAAGCTGATGCAAGTCTTGTTGCTGGCTGTTGCTGTGGGTGATGGCAGAGAACTGAAAGGAGCAGACAGACACAAAGGGCCATGATTGACTGCTTAGGCTCAAACACAGAGAACATTTTCCACAATCAGACTTGAGCAGCATGAATGCTGAACTTTTTTTCCAGATTCAGAGAAAAATTGCTGCTTTGGTGTGTTTGAACATTGTTTTTAAAAGACGTCCAAGCGATACCGGAGCGTGCCAGAACCGTAATACCATCGCGGCTCAGAACGAAGAGAGGGAATAGTACGAGATATCATTTGTGCAACAAAGCAAAAAACAGCTACCCCAAGACAACTACAGTAGGTAACTGATGTGCTTCTATAAAGAATTAATTCAGATCACATCTGTGAATCAGTGGCACACAGTTCAAAGCACATCTTCAATGCACCAGGGTGCAGGTGGGTATGGCCCAGCTTCTGCCATTTGGGAAATATTGTGGCCGGAAGCAAACAGTGCAATTGAAGCGTGGTTAGAAATGATGTGAAATAAGGACAAAACATCAGCAGAAGGTATTGTGAGGCCTGGCAGTCATGACTAAGCAAATTACCTCTTTTCTGTTCTTTTAATAGTGGAGTGTTTTATATCACAGCCCTCTGATGTCCCTGAGTGATGCAGAACCACCAGTGACTATCATAAATTATATTAGCTTAAAGGGGAGGTTTGATGTTGTTCTACTGCAAAGTGAAATGTTTAATGTTAGGCACAGGTGCTTATTTAACAGACCTTAGAATCCAAATGAGAAGGAAGCCTGCTTTCAAATAAAAATCTATAGTGGATAAAACTGATAAATTCACCAATAACACTGGATGGGGACATGTAACTATATTGCTGCTACTGCTGCCATATTCTATCCTCAGCTACACAATGTTTCACCTTGTAATGGAGTTATGTTAGGTTACAGGAAGCTGTGAAAATGTGCAGACTTTTATAGAAGACCCAATAAAATTGTTGAAAGTTGGGAAAATATTGGGATTACAGTTAAATAATGTTTTTGTCTTCAGTCAGGACCATAGTGTTTCTTTAACGGCATGAAAGCAATCTGATCTACTCATACTGAAGCTTCTCTAAACAACAATTAAGTATATTAAGAATATTATTAAAGAATATTAAGAGTAATAATTGAAAAAATTTGTTTTATACCAACACAAATACAATTCAACTATTTCCTTACTTTTATACCAAAAATGCAAACATGTGTTGCTGCAAAGTATCCATAACTCGAAAGTTCGAGTTATCTTTCTCGAAATTTCACGTTTCTTTTCTCAAAATCTGACTTATTACGTAATTCAAAATTTTGACAAAAATAACTCAAAATTTCAAGTTAGCGCTGCCAATCAGTGAATTACGTCATTTTCTTGTTACCTGGAAGGATATTGCGCAGAGGAATGCGCACTCAAAACCGGATCGTGAGCTACCAATGGTTAGCAACAAATTGGCGCTTTCCGTTTGCTGATAGTAACGCCATGTGATTCAGCGAATAACACAAGGATTTCATCATTTGTGAAGCCATGCTGAAAACACTCAGCAATTTGTGCATTCATGACAGGCTGCAATACTGGTAGCTTAGCTGTAGCATTTGTAGCTGAGGGCTTCAGCTTCCAGGTAACAAGAAAATGACGTCATTCATGTAGATTACTGATTGGCAGCTCTAACTCAAAATAACTCGAAATTTCGAGTTATGGATACTTTTTTTTTGTGGCGGAAATGGGCTTCCATATGAGAGAGTGTTATTGCATACATCTTGCCTCACACAAAAAGTTTGTTGACTATAATTCACATATTAACATTAGGCAACATTTGTCTGAGCCAAATTGGCCAACATATCAACACCAAACAGTTTAAAAGCTTTTCGGTAATTAGTGTTCATGCAATGGTTGTTATTATGGAGGATAACACTCGATTGCGCCATGGAAAGAGGGCAGCACAAACACAAATACCAGCAATCCTGTTTTACCTCCTACTTCAGGATAGTTAAGCTTATACATTGTTACAAGAAATAACCGATGTGCCCGTCATGTAGACAAAATTACTAATAATGCACCATAACAAGACTGCAAATATTCAAAAGGCTTGAATATTTATCAAAAGTACCAATGTCAAGTTTCAAAATACTTGCCTACCAGAAAAATATCAATTATTTTAAAAAAAGAAATGAAAGAAATCTTAATGTAAGCTGTTTAAATTCAGCTGCATACCCCCAAGCAAATGTCTGGGGAGTCAGAAATTTTCTGGAGGCGCTGTAACAATGAGTTTCAGAGAGGAAGGGAGAGGCGTACACAGGCAGCACATCTACAGAAAAAGATCATTTTCATATTTCTTCTGCATGTAAGTTTTGATAGGTTGGTTATGAATATTTATTTGTTGTGCATGATCTTCTCGTGCAGGTGAGAAAAGTTCGAATCACTCAATCTGAGAGACAACTGCACTGCTAATCTACACATTACATGACAGCAAGTTCCCCCAGACAATTAATGATGCTGAGACGGGGATACAAACAGAGAAACATAATTAGACTCTCATCGCTGACAGTATTTACAATTTATTGCATTTTTTCCGAGTGTGATGTGTGTGATATTTATATTGTCTTTATGGCAGTGCTCTCGAGTGATATGACCCAAAAATAAACCAATTTTCAGCGACATAAGTGGGTCACCCAAATTAGAACGACAACAGCATGGACAGATGCAAACACCATACCCCTCATCAGCGCATCCAAAAACACATGCCACGAGGACTTTAAATAGAAACCCACAGGCCGAAGACAAACACTAAAGTTTGTGAACCTGAGTAGAGAAAAATCTCAGCCTGAACTGTCACAGTAACTCAGTGTTCAGCTCCAATGTTCCAGAGCAGAAAAGGTTAGATTTGCGGCTCTTGCATGTTCTCCAAAAGTTCACAAACAGTTCCTCTGCATTGAAGTTCTTGACTGGTTACAGGCATGAATGTGATTGACCCAGAATAAAAGGTAAGACGGGACCAAGATAAGAAAATATTTTTTTTCCCCCTCAGTGAAAGAAAACCACAGCAGCGTGTTTCAGAAAACATGTCTCGATATCAGTCGCTGTGTACCGATTGGAGAAAGTTTATTTTTAAAATAAATACCACGACGTTCATTTGTTGGCTTGATGAGATTTGGCTGCATTAAAAGGGATTCATAATGTGGCTGCGACCAATGATTGTAATTTCAGACTCCTAATTTTTAGCTCACTACAACAACAATATATATATATAAACTGTAATACTATGTCACTTTAAAACTGTTTTACGTGCTTGTTCTTAATCTTCCCTATTTCCCCCCTTTAATATTTGAATCTCTTCCATATTGATCTGTATTTCTTTACCCACCATTCTGTATCTGTTATGTACTAAACATAAACAGGACATTTATAATTCGCCTCCCTCAGATGAATGAGACACACTACTGTTGTAGCACAGAGAGGCTGGCAGCTGTCTGTCACTACATGCAACAGAGTTCTGCTTCGTTTAACAACATGAGAACTGCAGCTGGAAACTCCGTGAGATGGAGAAAAAACTAAGATGGACTGTCATTGGCCAAATGACAGAGTTTGGATTGATTTTTTGACAGCATTAGATTTACATCCATTGTTTAGACCAGCGGTCCCCAAGAGTCGTTTGGTACCAGGCCGCGAGAGTTGAGACTCGGGAGCGAAATTTATGGTTTTTAGGAGTTTTATTGTTTTGTTTTGTTTTAAATCGTTAACTCTGTTTCTCTGGGTCTTTGTTTGCAATGTTTGGAATCTCCTCAAAGCCATCCCAAAGATGATCACTTTATTTTCTTCAAACACTGAGAAGGATTCAATCTCTTCTGTCCCCCATGAATATAACTGATAACATTACACTTCTTCATACAAACACACTTCTTTCCTTGCAACCTCTCCTGAGCACCCTTGCTCCATTTCCTCGTTTCCTTTTGCTGATGACCACATGAGCACGCGTCTTTCTTCACTGCTGGCTCGCTCTCTGTTTCAGCTCAGCAATTTTCACACAAGGCTGATTGAATTCATTCCTATTCCCCTCCACTTTTTCTCCTTTCACTGTTCTGTGCTCTTGATAAGGAAAAGGGATGAAGCCACAAAGTCTCATCGCCACACACACACACTGCATATAAATGGACACTGACAAATGAAACCCACTGCACAGAGATGGCTGGAAGAAGGCATGCAGCATGAATCCAAGCAGTGGTGAAATTCAGGCCGAGCTGACATCCAAAAACATGCATAGGTGTGCTTAGGAAGCGGGGAAATTCAAGGCATGTTTAATGAGAATGTCCAGTATGTGAACCCATGGAGAGATTCCCAGTTTAAGGAAGTTTTTTTAGGATAATGATTTATCAAACACAAAAACATCTGTTATATTTAGAGTCTATTTAAAAAACTATTGTAGTGAACCAAGCACATTTTAAATACAGGCTGAAGACTGTTTATGGTTGTGGTAGCAAAAGTTGTGATTGTATCAGGACAACACACATTGAAAGTTACAGTCAGAAAAAAGATTAACTTTTGGTGCACAAAGTCCACCATCGGGCAATAATGTTTCCTGATAGCTGCTGGAGTAGTTGCCACTGTTCTCAGAGCCATGTGGACTGCCAGAAGTGTGTGTTGGTGAATGATGAAAGAGTGGGGCAGTAGCAGCCAGACCCGATTGAACAAGACATTTAACGTGAAAACTGCTTCCATAAAAAAGACCAACCACAAGCCTTCTGGGGCTCCAAGAAAACACACGCACATAAACAATGCATTCCACTAGGTCAAAACAACAGGAGGTTATTAATGGTCAGGTGTTTCTCCAGCTCTGCTCCAAGCATTTCTCCAGCAAACTGTGTCCCGCAAGGAGCCATAATCATCACGCAGTTCCTGGCAATCATTTACAGCAGCACCAGCGGCCGAATGTCCTCTGGTCAAACTTGATGCACAATCTCGTAATAGTCCGCAACAGTGTATCTCAACTGATTTAAGTCTCTGCCGCAGTGACAGACCTTCAATCTATTGGTTTTATCATTCGAATGGAACTGCATACTCCTAAGAGAAGCTCCTAATGGGAGAACCAAAGGGTGACTCAGAGGATCAGAGATGGCTATCCATCTTGTTTTCCGGGAACCTTCACAGAGAGCACGCAGCCGAGTCATGTGATGGATAGCGGCACCAGAGTAAAGGGTATTGATACAGTATGTTTGTCAGGAAACGGAGGCCGTGTACTCGATCTCGTAAGAGAGACTGCGTACAGTGAACAGTCAGGCAATCCAAATGTGAAGAAAAGAAAGTAGTAAAAGGATTGGAGTCATTCAAACAAAACAGATTAAGGAAACTCGTGACATAGACTGAGGTTAAAAAGGGAAGATTAAATGACGCAAAGATAGCAGGAAGGTGTCTCTTCTACAGATTTGCTTCACCTAAGCTCCTTAGCAGCTATGTCCTTCTGTGACAAGGTGAGACAAAAGCAAACTTTATGAGGAATACACTCATATTCGAAATGTCATTCTCTGTGCCGTATATAGAACATTTCCATGGACCAGTGGATAAAGCAGAAGAATATTTTCTGCATGGCATTAATGGCAGGCAAATGTGGAATAATGGATTCAACAATATATTCTGCTCCAGTAATGTATTCATATTTCACTCATCCAGCAGAGCTGGACAATTTTATGCTGCTCTCCCCTCAGCTCGCTTGGCCTGCAAATCAATGTCCATTAAAGCGACAGAGTGTTCATATGTCACTGGATCCTTTCACATTAATTCTGCTGCCACGAAGATTTCCGCCTTTTCCTCTGCACGAAAAACACTACAACTGCAGTGTATGTCATGTGCGTGCTCTCCAGGGCTGCTACAGGCAGATGCTCATTATGACAACACCTTTACCTCCAGTGATTTCACACTGTACTGATAATGAATCGGCCCATTTGTGCAGCGTGGCTGTCGCAGGCTATTTTTAAACCTTTATTTATTCAACCAAGGCTTACAGAGCATTCATACGTTTTTTTTCCTGACATGGCCGAGCTTCACACTCGTGCAGTTTCACAGCTTCACACCTGGATGCTGTCCATCGTAATCTCGGGCCTTTATACAGAGCCACTGAACAGCTTCACTGGAGCGACTGGAGCTTTTACAAGGACGCAGCTCTTGTACTTTTTCAGCAATGGGAAAAGATTTCCATTCAACTTTGCCTTCTAAATTTAATCAAATCGCTCAGGCTTGGCTCTTTAACCTCTAAGCAACACTTCAATACTACAATGACAAAGCAAAAAAAAGCACATTCTTAGAGGCTGATTAAATTTAAAATTCAGGTTAAATCCCCCCGAGAATCCAGTGAAACATTGAAAAGCTAAAGAAAAGCCTCCAGAAGTTCCAATTTATTTATATCTAATTATAATTATCATTTAATATGAGTTGATGTCTTGCAGTGTTTCTGTGATGTAGTTAACAGGTTACCGGAAAGCCACACAAACCATTTCAAAGCTTTTGTTTGCATATGTTATAGGTATTATATTAAAAACACACAGAAACTGAAACAACAGTTTAATATTATCATTTAGGAAGGATTTACTGGACATCAGCATCTAGCCTCGGGAGCTACAGCAGTGTGCAGTTTATAAGCCTGAACCTGGCACTGCAATATTGCCTTACAATCAAGAAACGCATCATGTAGGGCAAGTACGATGCACTGGGAGATAACAGGAGGCGCATTTCTGCTTCTTTAGTAAAGAGTAACTGGCTCTCCACACTTTCAGCATCTGTGACTGGCAGATTAGTCAGTCTAGTAAATTCACAGATGAATTTGACATGAAGCCTTCATTAAAACTCACATTACCGTAATATGATACTAATTAATTTTATGCTCAATGCAGCTTACATGCCATACATTTTACATCTGCTACTTCTTCAAACCCTCATTCTCATATGCAAGTGAGGTTGCTTTACATTTTTTTGTGTCTATAGCTCAGAAATATCTACATGTCTACAAACTAAACAGCTCCAGTTCAAAATGAATTTGAATGTGATCGTTTAAAGCTGGAAATGACTAAATGTGATGCATTTTTTTTAAAAGATCTCATTTTTTAAGAACTTGATGAAAGATTATTCGGTTGTCAAAATAAGGCCTTGATTACCATGAGGTGCAGACAAGTTGGACATGTGCTGACATCCAGTGAAAAATATGTATAAACCAATTAGGTCCCAACATAAAAACTGGTGAGGATGAGTACATATCCAAACCCTTACCTATATATCTTACACAGACAGTTTTTTCCCATTCCAAACAACAGAAAAGCCCAAAACATGAAAATGCTGAAATGGCCCAAGATAATTTTATGCTTGCACAGCGGTGACACATAAATACACCTAAACACACTGATGTGCACAAATGCTGTCACCCTCAGTGGCAGCCTGTTCATCATTCAAACTGCAGGCCTGGTGTGAGATAAAGGAAGCAGCAGATCTCACTAGAGTAGAGGGATAACAGACATCTATTAATCTTACCTCCTCCCCTGTCAAGTAGTACGCCGACAGCAACCCGCCGACGTAACGGATGTTCACCTCAAACAGTGATGCCTCGCCGTTCTGTTGAACCAAGAGAGAGAGATCAAATTGTCAAATGTCATATTTAAGTCCTCAGTCGGGGGTAAAGTGGCTGTACGGGGAAAAAAAAAAAAAAAACACACACTAAAGACACCATGAACTGTTTTTTACTCCACTCATGGTTTTACTTCATTCAATAACTGAGCTATGTGGTAGGTTTATTGCTCTCTGAGATGTCTTTGGAGTAGTGTAGTCAGATGGGAAGATAAATATTTTAATATTTCACACAGCATAAAGTCTCTGGGTCATGTAAATATTTATTATGTTCACGTGTGCAGATCAGCATTTCTTGGTTGTTTAATAGATTTTCAGATTCTTTAATGCATGAAGATGTTTACTGGAGAGTCTGAGGTTTTCCTGAGTGGTGTACTAAGAAGTGAGATTAATGGGTTAATTAGCTAGACTGCATTATACTAAACTGTACACCACATTGTCACTGGAATGTGCACATATTTATACTTGATTCTAACCTGGTGCTAAGTTTCTTAAACACCAGCTACTAGAACACTGTCATTTTCATCTGCCAACAAACTAAAGTGATTTCCACAACTACTTCATTAGGTTAGGGGACTTTAAATGTATGCACTTTAAAGTTTCAGAGCTCTAATGTGTAGCGGTCACATTAGAACGAACAGCAGCACTGAGAGCGCGCTCAGTGTTAAAACAATCAGCTTAATTAAAATGCTTGTTTTTACTGCTCTGTGTACTAAATTCCAAGGTTAACAGTTTCTGCAGCATCGGTCTCTGGTCCTTCTTGCAACAGTTTGGCACTTTACAGTTCTATTTTTAATTTCCTTTTTACATTTTTATCACAATTTCATTATCACCACTTGACGACGTCTCTGAAAAGAGTAGGCGGCACTCAATTTGTGCAGAAGCAGAGTCATGTGATCTTACAGAACCTGAAGCAAAAAGCCCGACTTGACAGAAAAAGTTGATAACCACCATTGTGATACTTATTTTACTTATTACTTACTTATTTTAAGTTTTTTTTCAAGCCAGCTAATGCAACAAAAGTGTGGCTAAGTTGAACTTCCCCTCTGGTATACTCACACAACTGCCAGTTTAAGAAGAAAATAAATAAATGTAAAGATGGCATAAGCAGGAGCATAACTTAATTTCTTGAGACTTCTATTTACAAGGACCATAGATAATCACAATAAATTACAACTGTGGTTATATCTCAGGAGAAAAAAGCAATTTCTAATAAGCAATGCCGTTGCATGGTGTTATTCTGAGTGAGTGCATAAGAGGAGTCATACTGGATTAACACAAGGCAAATTGGGTTGTGACCATGGCCACTTCATCTGAATTCAACAGCCGTGGTTCATCTTTAAAAGTCTTTGTACTCGGTGACCAATAAACAATGAATTAAATAATAATTAAATAAATAAATAAATTGTTTTTGTTCCCACAAAAAAAGAGGCAGATGTCACTATGCAAACTGAATGCTTTGTGTTTTTGTTTTGTTGCTGTTGCCATTTTCAAGCATCGACCTGATGCATTAGGTAGTAGCTTACTGTAATAATAAATATTTAAATGCTTGTTGGATAAAAGGGAGGCTAATGGCTGAGAGGATTAAAGTACAGAGACTACACTGTGCTTATTAATAGAAGCAAACCCACGCTGGATTATCATTGTTACTCTAACATAAAAATAAAATGTAAATGTATGTCACTAAACTCTAACTGACCTAAACCATACTAACCAATAATACACGTGCACTTTAATCAACATATCCACTAACCTGGGACTGCATTACCATGCAACCCTGCAACCACTAAACAAGAGTCAGTCTGGAAACAACAACAGCAAAAACACAAAAATCCTTCCAGAAGTAAGTCTTGTCACTCAGCAGCCATCTTGGCAACATCTCCAAACATCCATCTGAATGATGACTCACTAAACTTTACCCACAAGAACACTGAACAAATTAGCATGGCTAAGTTTTGGTATAGACATAGTGAGTCAAGAAAAGCAATACTTATATGTACGCATGTTAGCTATGATAACGAGCACTTATACTCATAGTTGAAACTGTCATGAACCTCCACTATGGCTATCTATTAAAGTCTAATAAAATAATTGTCTCACGCGCTCGAGCTTTCATGTTGTCCACCTCTATACAGTCTAGTACCAAATCTCTCTGAATGGCTGAAGCCCTACAGGCATTAATTTGACAAAAACAACACTGAAATAACAAAACATTTGAGACAGCTCAATTCTACAGTTTTAGAAAATAAAAGTATAAAAAAGAAAAAAAATTCCACTTCAAAGCGACTCGAAGTGTTATTATTTACATAAAGGCAGTTTTACAGTCAATCCCCATGGAAACAGCAAAAGTGGTTGCTAAGTGATGATGTGACAAAACTGCAAAACCTCTTTTGACTGATTGGTTAGCCTTCGTATTCCTCATTAGTGGAATTAATTGTATTCATAACATTTTGACAGCAACAAACAGAGATGATAAATCAATAAAAATAGTGGGAAGCATTAATATGAACGCACACTTAGAACCTTAAACAACACTAGATTAAGTGTTTGTTCTCGTGTTTGCAATTCAAGTAATGCACAAACACTTTTAAAATAATTCAAAAATCTACCCAAGTCATTTCCACATACAGGGTTATCTCTGTGCTTATAAGGAAAGCTCTTGAACTACAAAGCTCCCCGTGCTCTTTCTTCCTCTCTCTCGGTTGTAATGGAGTTTTTCTCTCCAAAGAAATCAACGACTAGAGCCAGGGCAGACTCAAAAAGTCAGGCTAGAAAGTCAAAGCCATGTAATCGTGTTCCCCGGTGTTTTGTTTCCTCTTTTGTCTGAGAGACTCTTGCAACCGCAAGGCAGTATTGATTAGTAGGGAGCAAGTTTGGTTCAAGCTGGATTTTATTCAAGAACCTCTGCTGTAATATTTTGCCATCAGTTTCTCCTCTTACATTTTTTTTGGTCACTTAGAGTCTCAAAAATCTTTGGACCAAGTCTACAGATTACTGTACAGATATTTATCCTGTGATGTTTCAACTGCTAGGAGAACCGTTCCAGAAAGAGAAACGGCGGCGAGTGTATTTTGGCTCTTTTGTCATCCAGATGTGGAAACGTACAGCGGGATGACTTCAGAGTATGGAGCAGAGTGTGCAGTTCCGATCCCTTTGTAATTTTCCTCAGCTTTCATTAGCAGCCTTGTTCTGATTTTCTGTGGAAAAGTAACATCTTAAGAGTATCGCAAACAGACAAAGCAAACAAAACTGTACTTTCTGTTCAACAGTCCTCACTCTACACTACTGTTTGCTTTTAATATACTCTGGGCGTTTTTCAATTTTCTCCGTATGAGTAGAGACACAAATGAATGTCTTGATCTATATCCTAGCTTTATCTACTGCTGGGCAGTTTTATCACACAATACAATAAAACATGTGTTTGTTTGCAATTTTACTTCTCTCCTTTCTTTTTTTTAGAAAAATAAATACTGACAAGAGGACTTGTTGCTATGTTGCAATTTCAAGATGAAATATGCACGTTATATTTTCTTTTCTAATTGAAGTATGAAATAAGAGGTACTGCTCAGTATGTCACTATAATTACTGCCTCTTGTGCCAGCTGAAGGTTAAAGCAGAATGGTACTCATTGACTTGGAGACCCATTGAGAAGGAAATTGCTAGCTCGAGCGTGGTTGATAAGGAAACTGCAATTTGGTGGCAGAAAGGGCAATTTGCTAGAATTGAGTTAAGGAGTCAGTGGCATCTGTACTATGCTTTTATTTATCTCTATATGCATCTCTTTAAAAATGCATATTTTTAATCCTGTTTATATCGTACTTTACATAAATACATAATATTTATAACCACCGTGTTTATTTGACACGTCAACAAAATATTCCATCCATCCATCAATTCTCTTCAGAGTCCAGATTCAAATACATGCACAAACATGAAAATGTTATGAAGATTCTAATGGAACCTTCAGGGACCATGTAAAACACAAATGTAACCTGGATTGGATGTTGAAAATTGCTACTGTGAGCCATTTGAACCCAGTTCCTCAACGCCTTGCAACATTGGGTTTAAAAATTTCAAGGTCACAGTCAGTGTCCATTTACATTTACAAACAATATAGAGGTCTTTACAGGCAACGGAAGTACATTTTGCAAAAATACTGTACAATTTTTGTTTGTTTTATTTGATAAGTTCCCTTTTTAAAAACTCTACGATTCTGATTCTACAACAGCATGACGCTGGCTCCGTTTGAAAACTCTGCACACTGGTGACATTTTCTGAGACAAAGCACCAGTGCCTCTGGCAGGACAACTGAGCTATCTTGCCAACCCTGAAATGAGTGGCCCATTCAGTAATGACACTACAATGGCAGTGATTAGGAATGGAGTGTCTATTTATCACTAGTGATTGTAGCTCTCAGCAAGACCGGCAGAAGGTACAGTGAGTGAGGACATACAGTGCTGACAAAGGTTTTGCCAGTCAGACTTTAAGTCCTAGAAGACTCAATAAATCACTCAGGAAGCCATTCATACCAATTTGAAGATATACCTAACGCACATTTACATTTAAAAAAACAAACAAAAAAAAAACAAAAAAAAAAACAAGCCCCTAGGCAATCTTTCTACTCAATTGGCTTGTTGATTTCTGCATTTGAATCTGATTTATTTTTCAGGAACAGCTACTTGCAAGCCCTGCGTCTTACTGCAAACGGGGCAACCTAACCTTCAAACGTGCCTCAACGTTAAATGAACTTAAAAGGCAAACCCTAAGGCTCTGAGAACGTAAACTAAATAGTAAAACTCACACTGACAAAGCAATTCAATCATCACGGTGTAAGTAAGACAAGAAGAAAGAAGATTAAAAACTGTGTCCTCTGAAAGGTTGCTTGTATATGACTCAATCTCAAATTTCCACATTAATGTACAAACGGGTGGAGGTACAGCTGACTGGATCTGATTGTGAGGCTGACTTTCAAACGGGTTTAACATCAAGGCACGAATTTCTTTGAAGTAAACCAAATCTGCATATTATGTTCACTGGGGCATAAGGCCTGAAAATTTGGCTTTTTACAAGATTTACAAAGTAATTTGTCCACCGGAGAAGCCGAATGCGTTTCTTTTATTTATTATCAAAGTTAGATTCCACATTAAAGCATAAAATTATTAGCTTTCACAAGATATTAAGGCTCTGCGTTTGGCTGTTAACTGGACAAACACACCAGCTAATGTGGGGAAACTGAATTATTGAAATATCCCTGTTTCTTTGCACAATTCTAATGAACTTCACACTAAACAAAGACCAAAGTCCTTTAATTTCTGTGTCTGTGATTAAATCAGTTGTTCAATATTTATGCTAAAACAAAATTGGCTGAATTGTGTGAATGTGTTTTAGGCTTTGAAAATGGGATTAGGAATTAGTGTTATATTATTACCTGTTAATGATTATCTTTCCTCCCTCCACTTTCCCCTCATCCCAAATGATGGAGGCAAATGTCCTCCCTTCCTGCTATGTTTGCTCAAAGAGAATTATTTAGTTTTTCGTTATATTTTCCAGTTCAGATGACTTATCTCAATGAAGCAGTAGATGAATCCTAATAAAAGAAGAAGGGATTCTCAAATCTAACCCAAAAGAAGTATCTTTAATGACTAAAACACTAAAAGCAATGTCATAAAGCTCAATTTACATGCGCTGCTTATCCTGGAGGTACGTTTATATACGATGCAGCAAGCATTAAAGCTGCCCCGCAAGCACAACCAGAAAATCTGGATAAGTGGATGACACCTGTTTTTATTTTTTCCCCCGCCTTGTCTCTCTTCATGGTGCTCAAGTTGAGGGTCTAATTAGGAGTCAACACAAGGCTGTCAGAGAAAAACACAGAAGTTTTCATCACCATTGCCATCAAGTTAAAAAGCTTGTCTGCATTTTCTCTGTTAGTTCTTCTCAACCTGCCGCAGTGAAAAGTAAGCGACTTTCTGAAGAATGCGCATCAGTGAAAACAAATGTGCAGCTTTAAAGTACCATTAACGCACTGCTTCTTCACACCAAATCTAATATATACAGTTGATGTTCATGATATAAACCAATCAGCCACAAAATATAAATCACTGACAGATTAAGTAAATAACACAGATCATCAGGAGTTACGCGAGTACCCCTCATACAGCCAAAATAGCGCATTACCATGCAATGTTTTTTAAGGAACCTCAGTGTTATTGATGCATAATTTGTCACCTGCCATCCAAAATCTGGCAACTATAAAGCTATAAAGTAGCAGTTACTCAAATGGACACTTGTTGTGTTCCCTAAATGGGATGCTCAGGTTTTCTAGTATTTTTTTTTCAAGCCTGCTTTTTGCTAAAATAATATACTTAAAGATGTCTGTTGCTAAACTAGCTAGCTAGTCAGCCCTCGTGTGCAAATGTGGTTATAATCCGGCTACTCAGGACTTAAAAAGTAGTACACAAACCAGGGGAGACCCCACAGTGCCATCATTCATTAGGTATCATCCACCTAAAATGTTTTGCAGTACAACTAACCATCCCCCCAACATCTGTCAACATTTCTATCCATGTCCAGCCATGTTGTGGCTGTATTAGCGATGTGCAGGGTGCAGGTGGTTTTAATTATGTGGATGATCTGTGTGTGCTCCTCTTTCTCCTTACCTTGTGGCAGAGAATAGAGAATGAAAGCTCATTTAACTAAGCAACTTCTTTTACCAACGCTGTAACTATTTAAAATGTGTACTACTGGGAGAAAAACTAATTATACTAGCTAATGTAATTTTTATGGAGGAGGAGCCTCGACAGGAAAAGAAAATAAGGAACAGAATGACTCATTGGGGTACATTACATTGGGGTACATACAATGCAGTGTTGCTGGTGGTGCTCTCTCCTTGTCTATTGATGTGTATTCAACAGTCAAAGCAAAGATTTCTGTCCTACTCAGCCCAGATTTGCTTGGGACACGAGCCTGATTGGCATGGCCACTGTGCTGCTGTGTGCCAAGGAGCTGACTAGACTATTGCCCAGTTGTGTCCTGCTCAAATGTTAATGTAATAATTTACTGCTAATAAAGAGGCATCATTGTCACTGGGCAAATGTCTGTTAGCATTGCTGCCATCCAGATTCTGACTGACTGCTACATGCTAACGCCAAATCGGGCTGATGTGACAGACAAAATGACCTGATAAGCCAAGGATGGAAAGAGACGATTGCCTCTCCTACCAAAGCTGGTGATTCACACATGCTGGCTGGGATTGAATTTAACATTGCTAATTAAAATACAGATACAGAAATCATCAATTTTCACTCTAATCTCCCTGGCTCTCACATACTGTTAAAGCTGCTGCCTCTGCTGCTCCTCTCCAACTTGCTGCTTTCAGGACATCGAGATGCGCCTGCGTTTTCTATTTCTTTTCTTTTTTTAAAATATTGTGCAGTAATTATAGTCTTGATCAGTGTCCAAGTTGTGAGAGCAGTCTACAACATTAGCGTTAATGACCCTACCCGCAACCCTGTGGAGCATGCTAAACAGCTTTCTCTGACATAAAGGGAGCTCTGAAATTCAAGCCAAAATAGCGACTTCACAAAAAAATGAGCCCACTCAGCGCAACACTCAGGTGGGTGAAATCAGCATAATAATAAAGTTAATTGTATAATATTGCTCACAAATATTGTCTTTTTTCACATAACTATTCCTAAAAGAGGCTTACATAATGAATTCAGTGTTTTGTTTTGTTTTTAACATTACAGTAGATGAGTACATTTCAAGAGCCCATTTCAAGAGGACCTTCCCATTTCTTACTGTTTAGTGATCCCACACTAATCAAAGTTACAAAACTATTCAGGCACAATAACAGTTTTTCTTTTATTCTGGAAGCTTGTTTTTTTTTTTTTTACATCGCAATAGTTTGAAATGAAAGAAGTTTTTGAAACCAAATTTTAACTGACAGATATTAGCCAGTAACGGTCATCAGCTGTGATACGTCAACTTTTTGCCCTCTTGTTACTAGAATAGAATAGAATAATCCTTTACTAGGGCTGTGCGATATGACCAAAATCTCATATCCCGATATTAAGACATCTATCGTCCGATAACGATATAAATCGCAAAAATGTAACATTTTCTGTAAATTCTGTGAATCTCGGGCAGCTCGACTTGCGTGAAGTGTTTCCAGCTGGGCGTCGCATACCTGGAGTCGAGTGTTTTAACCGATGCATGAAACTATA
>NW_005187468.1:685166-713506 GCF_000239375.1 Pundamilia nyererei | reverse complement strand
ATATTATTGGCTAATGTTTTAAGTTTCATCATTTTATTTCTTTGAAAATTCTTTTTAACCTGAGTAATTAATGCACATCCAACTTCACCTCGAACATCATGTGTACACACAAAAGAGAGGATGCACTTGTATCGTAAAACATCTCCACTAAATGCATAAACTTGTAAATCAACAGCCTGGTGCATAATTCATCAAATACTGCCACAGTGATAAATTACAGCTGAATTACAGCCCAACCCATCACGCCACCATCAGAGAATATTGGTCTCCCCGCATCTGTCTATTTTCAGAGCTTCATCTCTGTCTTTTGATGCCGTCTCCCCACACAAATGCACACGCACGCACAAAACTCTTGCGTGCACAGGTCTCTGCTCTTTCCTGGGGGCTGCAGTAGCTCCCCCACAGAGTCTTCTATGATAATGCTTGGGTCTCATGGGACTTTGCTCTACTCTCTCTCTGCTGTTATTATTCAGCCTGCTGCAGTCCATCTTCCTTCCTCCTGACTCTGTGTCTAACTGTCTGCCTCTGTCTCTCATCATATACCTCCCACTGTATTTGGCCTTGCTGACTGAGACACATCCTTCACTTTTTCCTCAGCGGCTGCTAACTCCCAAACTGCCAAGAAAAAAAACAAAGAGCAATTTGAGCTGCTTAATGCTTCAGCGTATTCATGCTGATATATATATTAACATCGAGTTATGCAGATTAGGTCATTAAGACAGCTAATTAACACACCAATTATATATTTATTTTTTTCAGTATAACAGTCTTCATGTCTTTTTAGTAGCATGAAAATTAAATTAAAGCTAACATCCAGCAACTTCCTTGCTCTAAGAAAATTTGGTTTCTGAATTATTTATAAAGACACCACCTTTATACTGCTTTCCTCCTAGCTTATCTGATCACCCTCTTATCAAATATGTGAATTGCTATGATCACCAGCTTGTTGCACACTTTGTCTACCTGCAGTGTGGTGCTGTGTAGGTGGTGTGCACCATGTTTATTGCAGCCTTTAAGCTGAAAACAGGTGCTGCTTATGTAGAGCTGAGGTAAACTGAAATATGAACATTTTTTGAGAGTGTCATTATTACATAGTCATAGACTTTGTGTTTATTAAGACATTACAGTGCAACCTCTTTGCACTTTTCAAAAAAAGTCTTAGTATTCCAGAGATCTTTCCATATTAACATCTAAGATATTCAATATTATTTTTAAAGAACATCTACATGTAAATCAGAGCTTGTGAAACTAAGCCAACCCTTTTCCCGCTGTAGTAGCCAGAATCCAGTGTCAGCGGTTGACTGTGCGAAATGGCTCCACAGGGAAAAAGTGCATGAATGATACAAAATGTGCTGGTAAATATCCGTAATGATGAACTACCCACACAAAACGTCCTTTGCCCTGCGCATCCTGGGACAGAATGTCAGCTCAGCTTGACCTCAGCTTAGGGGCACGGCGTCTTTACCGAACCGTCCCTCGGCATTGCAAATGACACCGTTTTTTTCCTCAGACGCCTTCATGACTAGAAGCAAGTTGTGTCTAATTTAGTCCAGACAGGGTGTCAGCGGGGGTCAAAAAACAGCTCTCTGGAGGTAAACAACAACCTTGCTCCAGGTCTCCTCATTACCAACTAATGTCACTTTTTCTTGTCCTCAAATGTGAGCGCGCATTTGGAAAATAACCCACGAACAACTGATTAAAAACAGACTGGTTTACAAGCCTTGAGATTAAAAATATGGTGGGGAACACCGCTTGTCTTTTTCAACAATCTGATGACATCTCCAAGTTAAGAACTGTCATCATGAAAATGCATAAAATAGTCAGAATATCTTTGTTAGCTTAAAATATTTTAGAATAACAACCTACACAAGCGCTCTATATTTGCCTGAGGCATTTGCAAAGTTGAACTCACTCAACAGCGTTTTTTCTCTGGTAATAAAAGTTACCACACATTTCTCTCAGGTTTCGCTCTGTGTTGCACATGTGTACACAGTAGATACACCGCATTGTTCAGTACTTGGTGGGACGCTGCTGGCGGTCTCTGAAATACTTGATGAAGTTGCTCATTCTCTTCTAGTCTCTCACCAAACTTTCTCTGCTCTGTGAAAGGAGTGCATCCCATGTGTCTGAAACTGTATCTGGACTGGCAGCACAAACTCTTTCTGGCCTCCGGACCGAGGTTCAAAAGATTAACAGCAACAACAATGTGCAATGTATCTGCGCTCATTCTACCAAAAAGTCAATTACATCTGGATTATAACGACACTCGTATAAATACACTTTGGTTATTTTCTCGACGCCGTGCTTTATGCAGCTGCAAATTTGATTTGGATGTAATGAAAGTGAGACCTCAAGCTAATGCCGATATCTCGAGCTGACAGAAAAGACTTTAGGGAGATTTGAAGAATTGTTTTTTTCTTCTTGGATGTTTTGGGGTGAGGCACGCTTGTTCAGCTTCCACCACAGTTTGAAGAAAACACTCATTGCTTCACTGCTACTGAAACAACCCCTACTGGGCTCACAGCAAGCAACCACAAAACTAAACAAGGGCAGAGGGAAAAAAACTGCAAAATAAACAAGACTAAGCTTGTGCTTGGATTGTCCGTGTGTTCAATCACTCACCCACTATTTAGTGTTTGCTTCAGAGAGCACTGACAAGAGAACAAGGGCAGAGTGTTATTAATACAATTCTGACACTACTTGGATGCAACGCTACTACATTATCAATTAGTATCATTAGTCATAATTATCTGTTACATAAGCTAACAGCAGGGGACCTGAAACAAATGTGAGGGCACCGACACAAGTACACATCTCTCTCTGCAACGTGGGAATGAAGATTTATAGCACAAATCTATGCACATATATATATATATATATATATATATATATATATATGTATATATATATATATATATATATATATATATATATATATATATATATATATATATATATATATGTATATATATATATATATATATATATATATATATATATATGCACATATATATATATATATATGTGGAAGCTTGTTTCCGCCACTTAAAAAAATTAAAAAATATCCATAACTCAAAATTTCGACTTGACTTGAAATTTCAAGTTAGCGCTGCCAATCAGTAATCACGTGAATGACGTCATTTCCTTGTAACCCGGAACCTGAAGCCCTCAGCTACAAATGCTACAGCTAAGCTACCAGTTTTACAGCCAGTCATGAATGCACAAATTGCTGAGTATTTTCAGCATGGCTTCACATTATATCCTTGCATTATTAGCCGAATCACAAGGCGTTACTATCAGCAAACGTACTCTGGAAAGCGTCAATTTATACATTGGTAGCTCACGATCCGGTTTTAAGTGTGCATTCCTCTGCGCCTTATCCTTCCTGGTAACAAAAAAATGACATCATTCACATAGATTACTGATTGGCAGCGCTAACTCAAATTTTGAGTTAATAAATCAAAATTTCGAGAAAATAACTCGAAATTTCCAGTTATGGATACTTTTTTTTTTAGTGGCGGAAATGGGCTTTCATACATATAACCATTAACAAGATGCAAAAATATAATAGGTACCATAGCCATTACTGTGCTAAAATATGCCATTTTTAATATAATAATTGTAAAATATGAAATGTAGTAGTAGCTCCCATGCACATATTTCCCACATCGCCAGTATATTTACAGTTTAGACAAACCCACAAAAGTCTGACTTTTTTTTATTTTCTCTTCAGAGCATGAGAAGAGACGAGCCACAGCACACCTGAGACGGCTGAGGAGTACTAAGTTCACCATGTACTCTTAACAGGTCAGAAAAATGGCATCATGTCCAGATCTGACAGCTCTTTCTTCCTTCTTCTGACACCACACTGGCAGGCTGCAGTGTATGCATGTGACTGTCAGCATCTCGACCTCCCTTCAGAAATAATAACAAGCTCCCTCCTCTTACGCACTCTGTCCAATTTAGTGGCACTCGGCTTACACATGCCAACATCCACGCTACTGAATCGTTCAGGGATGGAGAAATGCAGCACATGCCACGACATATAAAAAATAAAATAAAATACAGCTCATTACTCCAGTCTCTACCAATAACACCCAGGAGATTTCACACTAACTTGATCTGAGATGTGGAATCACAGGCCTGAGCGTGCATATTATCCAGTCATTTCGCCATCCTGGTGGGGCTCTGGAGATTCGTCAATGTGGTAAATAAGAACTTATTGCTGGTGGATGTTTCTAGTAATGCTAAAGAGGCTTCATAGCAATCATCAGCAAAATCACAGGGGGAAGATTCAATCTATAAGGAGCAGTAATTTTAAAAATCACCAAAGGCTGAGCTTTAGTGAGAAGATGTGCACACTTCAGCTTCTGTGAAGGATAATTAATATGACAGCACTTCTACTTACTGTACACATTAGTCCACCTTGAACACAGTGCAGTTTAAAGATCACATTATACGTTTGCATAATATAAACAATGAATTGTTGGGCGTATTAACACATCTATTCTTGACATTTGGAAAATCTCATGAATAAAAAAAAAGGTAAAACACTACTTAATAATTCTGGTTTCTTTTTTAATCTCCTTGCAATTTAAGAAGTTTTACAGTACGTGTGAAAACCTTAATATCATGATTGATCAATATAAAAATAATCATATATGATATATATTGCCTAACCTATTGATGATTTATCAAACCCAACCTGACATAATCAAATATTTAGTGATTTTAATTGATCTGAAAGAAGATCTTCCTTTAATAATGGCTTAAAGTACATTTTCTTCATGTCATCTTAAAGCAGCTGTCCCCAACTGGGACCAGTTTGTGTTCGACAATATTTTCACGGATCAGCATTTAAGGTGTCCTGGATAAATACAACAAAATAAAACCAGTACTGGTACCAAAAGAAAGAAGACTTATTCATAACACACGGGAAAAGACCCAGGAAAACCGAGTTAATGATAAAAACGATACAAAAATAACAATAAAAACCAATAAAACCCCTATAAAACCATAAATTTCACACCCGAGCCTCAACTCTCGCGACCTGGTACCAAACAACGACTCCCGGGGGTTGGGGGCGGCTGTCTTAAAGGGTCATCACCTGAAAATGCATTTATTCTTAGCAAACAGACAAAAACAATCCCTCCATAACACTCAGCAACATGATGAAACTGGATCAGAGCGATCACTTGCCACAATTTTGCTTTAACAGACTCAACACATAGATTTCTCGATGATGAATGAAAAGAACTGAGCCAGACAGAAAATGCCGTGGAGAGATTAGAAATAACTAAGTGAAAGAGCAGAAATGGAGGAAGGGAGGCTCTGAAAGCGTAATAAAATTTGGAAGGGAACATGAGGGAATACAGTCCAATCTTAAAGTCGACATTAATCACACCTAATTACTCGCTTTAATGGGAAAAGGTCTGATGAGCTCACAGAGGGCAGCTGCTTTACTTAACTGAAACTTAGTCGTCATACTGACCAAACCATTCTTTACATAAATAAATCTTCATCAGACTCAATAAGTGCCTCAGTGCTGATGTGTGATGATGTTGCCAAATACTTGTTCAGTCTTTATGCGACAACAGCTTGTAGAGAAGCATGGCACAGGCCAACACGGGTAGATATACTCTGGAGCTCCTTTTGTCTTGGTAAATGGCTGAGCCGCCAGCATGGCCAGTCTGTCTGCTGAGTTGTTCATTCAGATATGCATCCGAAGCTTGTCGATGCTTCAAAGTAATTTAATTTGTTCACATGACACAGAGTTTTGTATTACTATGTGCATTTGTTAAAAATATAAACGTGGGTATGTTTGGTTCCATTCCGACACAAAGAAGAAATCCTGTAGAAACGGGATAATAATGAGCAGCTGATGTCCAAGTTTCTCGGCGAAGAGGCTGAAACCTGCTGCAAACACTGTCAAGTCTGTGCTAGTGTAACACCGTCCTCTTCCTTCTGTCCTTGTTTCACTGCTGACAAGTTACAGAGCAGCTGTCACAACGTGTCGAGCTATGGCTGACAGACAGGCCTGAGCTGATAAATCTAACAAAGTGCTTTGCAGTGTGACTGGCTGAATCTGCTGACAGTAATGTAATTAAAAGAAAAATGTGAGCATGAAAATCCCCGTGTGTCCTTGCTCCATTCCTTGTACTACTGTATGCACCTTTAACTGAAATAGATTACACTTTATTTTATGCAAATCATAAGTAATTTGAAATTCTTATAAAAATTGTCATATACAGTGTGAGGCGTCACATTTTACAAAGTAATGCAATGCTCTAACCACATTCCATTTTTTGCTAGTGCAGTAATATCATGACTCAGCGCAAATTAAGTAATCACATTACATTATCACTACTATGTTGTTGTGCATTCTAATGTTAACACAACATTAGCTCTTTCAAACAGCATGCTATCACAAGGCTAGCACAGGCAATCGTTTTGAAGCCTCTCTCAGCTGGTTTTCAACTTCACTTTGTGCTTTTAGCTTTTTGTTCGAACTTTAACACTAAAAGAAAAATCTGTCAGTGTGTGCGACTATAGCCTCAGGTTTATATAGATAACTGGTAATTATGTGACTATGCATTTAAGGTTACATTACGAGTAGTGTGAAGAACTTTCTCCCAAGAGTAATGAAGTAACACAATGGTAAAGTAATGTGTAATGCAACACTGATTTTATATATATATTATTTGTAATTAATGTTATAATGAATCTAATTAAAACACTTCTATTTGTTATACATTCCATTTTTTTATTTAATTTTTTTAAGGATTGCAACAAAACAATTTCTTAAATCTGAGAAAAATAAAGCATTTTATTTTTCTTTTTTACTTCCTTGCTTGTTTTCTTATAATAATAAACAAACTACTGACCTTATGTGCTACATTTTTCCAGCCTTTGCTTTTATGCGGCATGTATTTCCTTAAGTGGCATTTAGAAAAGAAAAAAAAATGAGGTCATCAGAAAAATTTCTGTAGGCTCTCGACAAGCTTGGTGAAGTGAATCTGACAATCCCTATGATGAGCCAGTGTGCTGTTTTATATGTTTTATATGTTCAAACTGCAAAAACTAGTTCATTATCAAAATGACGACATTAAGAAAGAAGATGTAGAAGTCACTGTGTGTGTTTGCATTTAAAGTGCACAGTTTACTGTACTTGAAATGCCGTAATTTGGGCGGAAAATGAGATATTTTTTAAAAATGTGACAAGTAATCAGATCTTACAGGACAAAGAACAGCACTTTAATGAGGACATGTAAATAATTTCAACTTTCCTGCAGAGAATAATTGCAAGCCTCTGCCCTGCAATGACCGCTGATGAAGACGGGAAGTGGTGAAGTTAACAAATTGTGGCATATAACACCCCTGACAAAGTGCACTGTGAAGTGTAAACCCGCGTTTGTTGTCTTTATGATTGGTGACACTGTGGCTGTTTGTCAGCAGCTGCAATTACTGGCCATCACCAGCAGCCACAGCTGCAGTCATAGTTAAGAATTTTCTCTCTTCACTGGAAAAGGCCATTCGCTGTATTAACTGCGTGTGGGTGTGTGTCACGTCTCATTCCAAGTCCTTGGTATGTATCAGTGACATCTGTGCGTGCCATGAGTGAGAAAAATAACAGCTTTGATATGCAGGCAATAACAATCACTGTGCATTTCTTTACGGCCTCGTATCTGTCAGTGATCGACAACGTGCTGCGATAAAGCGCATCTCAAACGCAGTGGAAGTGTTTTTTAGGCCTCTGCTTTCCAGCAGAGCTGTTGACTGCATATTATTCAAATAGAGTTCAGTGTTACTAGCATCATGTACAGTATGCCACACGTGTCAAATGTAGTTAAGATTGGTTTTCTTCACCAACACACTCATAATAAACAAGTGTTTTTGGGGCCTTAACTGTCAACAAACAAAACAACTTCAACTTGAGACATTTGGCGTGCTGTCATAACAGGCAGTGAATTGGTATAATTACTGCCTAGCGTCTACAGTAGCCTACCATGATGACAGTCATAATGACATAGTTGTGTTTGCAAGCTTTGTGTAATTACACACTATTACATAACCACATTTTATTGACAAGGTTGGTCCGGAAATGACCCCTTTCATTTGCAAAGCATAAAAAAAAACACACACTGACAAACAGGCTCACACATTACCTATTAGCAGCAAACTCCCTAAAAGCCCTTCCTGGTTGCCACTTCCACTGGCTTTCACTCAATTCAACATGATATCAGAACTGGCAACCCACGCTGCTTGCAACCCAGCCTTTACAGACTCGCTCAATGAAAGGGTCATGGCCTCTCTTTGCCTCCTCTCTCCCACATTTTTTTAATCTACAACACCCTTTAAACCCTGCTCCAGCACTCTCTCCTTTATTTATCACATTTTCTGCCCCACAAAGACCTTTCAGGGAGGCAGAGAATTTCATCAGTCGGTAACACGGCGTGGCTGGTGGCCACACAGGAAGCTTTTGATTTCTGCTGGAATGTCCTGAGCTTTGGAAAACTGTCAGACTCAGTGGACACAATGTCGCTGTTAAAGCACAAAAGCACAGCTTGAAATCAATCGAGCATGCACGGTCACAGCTGAAAACTTCATTATGCTTATGTAGTAAGAGTGTGGTTAAGCTTGATGGAGGGGAGGATGTTGCCCCCAAGTTGCCCGAAAGTAAAATGCGAAAAAAAAAAAAAAAAAAAAAAAAAGAAACTTGACACTAAAATGAGTTTCTCACCGAATTTAGATCCAGGCTGGTCTTCACCCATTCCTTGGCATCATTATACTCATCCATCAAACCCATAATGTACAGAGTGTCTAGTGAGTCAACGACGGATGCTCCTCTCAGGCCACCTGCAAAAATCAGAGAAAACACAGTTATGCACGGAGACAAGTTCTGCTTGTTTTTAGGTTCTTTTTTAGCAGGATATGAGGTGAAAAGGTAAAAATCTCAACATGCAGTACCTGTCAACTATTCACACAACAACAAATCAGTCCAACAATTCGCAACATCCAACCAAATAAAGCTATTTCTGACTTTTCCACTGTGACTGCAAGTCTTTCTCAGACCACCCCGAGGTTTCTTTGTGTGGACAAGGTTTTTTCCCAGTGTATTCTTTATACAGCTGGTCGATCCTCTCCACGGTGAAGCAAAATACATTTTTATCGGTTAAATTTCTAAAATTAGTATACGTATGGGTGGAAAACAAGTCACTACTGCTACCTCTTATCTTATTATATGCATATACATGAGCTATCAGCGTGTTGCATGGAGTATTGTTTTAACACTGATGCTATTTTTACAGTAACTAATCCCTAAAGCGGTAATCTGTCCACTAAGACAGTATGCATTTCAACTAATTTTTTAAAAGGGTGTTTAAAAGAAGATTTGAAAAGAAAAAAAGTAGAAAGTAGAATAAATAACCGACAAATCATTACTTTATTTCCTGCTACATAAGTCAAAGTCTTCGAAGATGGATAACTACTGAGATTTAACTCTAAACCTTTAATGTGGTGGTTAGCAACAGCAACTTGACAGCGTGTGTGATAAAAACTAAAACATAAAAGTCTCCCTCGCGCCGAGCTTCAGTAATTACTGCAGTGATGTTGAATGATAATACAAAAACAGCTTTGTGTGGCCCACATGAAAAGCATCTTCTCTCCGAGATTAAAGCATCCGCTACAAAGCACCAGTCACTGTAACATGAAAGTCAAGTCATTTAGGAACCAACCACCAGAGGGGAATAAAAGAACCTGTATACTGATTATTGCAAACATTCAGCAGCTGCTGCTGGATTTCCCGGAGTTTGTGCGCTTCCTGCATCGACTCTGCGTAAATGTCACAGTGTAAAATCTGCTTGTCTGCAGTGACTGTGGATGCACGAGTGTTTGTCTTTGTGAATCTCAAGCCATTTATTTCCTTTCATAAACTAAACGAGAAATGCTAACGGATGTTTATTCCATCCTTATGAGAGATTGCACGGTCCATTTTCATTCTCATATGACCAAATATTATGCAAATGGACCTGAAGCCCACAAAGACAGCGCGGCACAAAGGAAGAATACACATTACCCTTAATGAATTACTGTGTAAGAGTTTAAAGGCAAATTGGGGTTTGGAAGTTTAATAAGAAGAAAGTGGGACTAAACCGGCAGAGAATTAAACTTCTTGCGGGCTGAAAATGTAGATGAGGTGAAAAAATGCAATAGTGTGGAAACTGAACTGGTTAAGTAGGAGAGGTGACGAAAAAGCTTGCTGTTCATCTCTGAGAACTTAGCCTAGAGTAGATGGTTGGATTGATCTGATGCAACCATTCAGCAACCAGGTACATCAAAGACTTCAATTTTTATGAAGAATTATTTTCAAAGCTCGCCAAATATGTAAATCACAACCATGCCTTTAGGTGACAACACAGAACTGAAAAACTGAACTTTTTCAGATCCTGTTCTCAACAGACGCTGTGATTTTGTTAATGTTTTGTGTTAAACTGCTAGAACGACCTCAATACTTTTCTACTCACAACAGATAAAATTAGTTTGTGTAAGTGAAAATGTTTCATAGCTATAAACTCCACTTGGACATTAATTCGACCTCAATGCTTTGCAGTTTTAGCCCAGTAATGTTATTACTACTGATTCTGTCACTCTGTTCACATAATCATCCGTTAAACAAAGTAACAAAAAAATGTTTCTCCATATCTACAGCATATTCTATAGCTCTATATCTTAGCATATTCTATATTAGCTTATTTTATCTGGAAGGAAAGTTGCAATAACAATAAATCCCCCATCCATTCATGTCCATGTCAGCATCCTTTCCCCAGCCACCTCCTATAGCAGTGGCCAGTGGGGCACTCCCAAGACAGCTGACAGATGCAATGTCCCAAGGGTGTCCTGGGTCTGTCCCAGTAGGACACAACTACAACACCTGACCTAGAAGTGTTCAGGAGGTCTCCTAGTCAGATGCCCAGACCACACAAAACTGTCTCCTTTTGATGTAGAGGAATAATGGTTCACCTCTCCTTCCTGAATGACTGAGCTCCTCAACATCCTTCTAAGGATGAGCCCAGCCAACCCTCAGATTAAGCTCATTTCCACTACTGTCATTGGTTCAGTCACTGCCCAGAGCTCACAACCATAGGTGAGGGTTGGGAAACTGAGAGCCTTGCTTTCTACTCTCAGGTCTGTCATTACTACAACAGTGTCACATGCATGCAGACGTTTGATCAATCTGACTGTCAAACTCCTGCTTCTCTCACTCATGACTTGGGGAGACTTGGGGCTCATCATGCAAGCTGGAGGTCATCATTTGATGAAGCCAACAGAACCACATCATCCACAAAAAGCAAAGATAACATCCTGTGGACATCCTGTGGCCATTGACTGTGCCTTGAAATCCCTCAGAAATTAAATTATGATTGGAAGTCCAACACCCTACTGGGAATGAGTCTGACTTATTGCCAGCAATAAAAACGTTTTCGTTTTTCAGGAATCAAACAGGCCACAATACCAGGCCAGATACCTCATACTTCTAAGTACTCCCCCCAGGACACTTAAAGGATGCAGTCAAACGCATTTTCCAAGAGCGCAAAACATTCAATTCAATTTATTTATAAGCAGGCTCAAAAACCCGCCAAAGCAACTGTTGACAAAAGTGCTGAACAACTAAAAGAAAATAAGTATATTCAAGGATATGCAAGCACCCTCGAATATTCCTTCCACCGCCCAAGAATGTCCTCAGTTGCAGTTAATACTGCTCCATCATGTGGGTAGGAGGCATTTTGCCTCTCCCGAGTCAACAGGAGCAAAAAAGAATAAACAAGTCGAGACATTTAAATCTCTCTCCATCAACTGGTTTGTTTAAAATCTTGTTTCAATCATCAACTCAGCTATTTATATCTTGAGCAGTTTCAGTTCTGACAGCATTTACCCTGCTCAACATTATTAGCATGAGAGCAAAACTCTCCGCTTCACCGTTTGCCTTTCACCTCGTCTCCATGCCTGTATGAATTAGCCGATGAGGTTAGCACAGATGAGTGACTTGGCTTGACTGAATGATGGAAGTCACACTCTTTGGCCATAAATCTAAAAGCATTTAATGTAAAAAATGTAGAGAAACATGATGTGGAGCTTTCTGTCTGGTAAATCAATTTTAAAGCCACATTCTTGTAATAGTACTCCCTTTGTTCCAGCACTGAAGTCCTGATGAGGTCGCAGTGTCATGGCTGTAGCTATAATACCATCTCACTTTTTAAACACCCTCTGCTGTGTTTTTCGTCTTGTTGTCGTATACTTTATATTGTCATCGACGGGGTAGTGCTAGCTTCAAGCAAGACTCACACTGCTTATATATGACCTACTATCGACCATTTACTGTCCGTGGTGTATAAGAGCGTGCAGAAACCGAGCGTGTTTTCAGATGCAACTCAAGCCTTCATTCTGTGTGAAGGGGAAGTACTGTTTTTAGTTTGTTTTCTAGCAGCCTTATCTCTATTCTGTGACAAATAGTAATGATGACAACTGAGAGGAGGGGTGTAATCAGATATCTAATGCCCTCTGGTTATCCAAACCCAGAAGCAGCTCTCTGTGGCTGCAGGCAAAACAGAGTGTGGAAAATTCCTATCGAAAACAGCACCAAAGCTAAGATGATTGATTGACTCTGAGGAGCAGACGGAGCAGATCAATCCATCATGGTGTACTCCTCCTACTTCCATGGTATAAGACCCTATTTATTTCTGTGGCCTTTTTTGCTACAAATGGAAGAAACCCTGAGGGGTCCTCTGAAGATGGGGGTAATTGGTGTGCCCTATTGTATTTATAAAGACTGATCAACATTCACACACTGACATTCATCACAACACGATCTCGTTTGCATTCTCATGCATCCTGTTGCCCTCTTTAATGTATTTTACATATTTATTGCGAAGTTGAAAACAAACTGTACACACAGCACAAGCATTATTTAGAAACCAAAGCTGTTTCAGTTAATGCCTTGGAAAATAAAGAACAAACAATATAAGCATAAATACCCAACTGTTAGGAGTCAGCCTGAAATACTACTTGACATTAAATGGCCACGATTTGACTGATTTATGTTTGGGGTTGGACACGGTTTCTTAATGAATGACTTTAAAAACTGACTGTCAAATTGTTCATACATTTTCTCAAGAACTGATTAAGAAGTCATTAGTTCAGCAAAGGCTTGAATGTTTTATTTATTTATTTTAAATAATAAATTCTAAAACACAATATAACTTTTGAGATCAAATAAAAATATTTCATATGATTACTCAAAGTGTGCTTGGATACGCCAGCGTACTCGTGTCCTGCAAGCATCACTACCGGAAAGTAAGATGCGAGTGCCAGAGTGTGTGTGTGTGCGTAGGTACAAAGAGTACATGGAAATCCATTAGTAAGACATTGGCCGGTGGGTTTTCATTTATCATAGCTGTCACAAGCCAGTCAGTGTCGGTCGGCGGGGTTACATTAGACGGCCCCGGTCCACATGATCAATCACTCAGCACGCTCATGTTGCGAGAATTAGTTCATTCTCTCTTCTTCTCTTTTTCTCTAAATGCATGCACGCACCACTGATAAATATGAATCAGGATAAGACACTTCTTTATTGAATCCCTCGGGGGATAGCTCAGAGGCAACATTTCCGCTCTAATTTCATTTAACCAGCACATACTGCATGCCAAATGTATGGTAATACTCCTGAAATGAAATCCAATGATCATTGTAAATTCCATCGACTAAGTACATTAAAAGTGCAATACTGTTAACCAGATAAGAATAATCAGATCTCAGAGATGGATCGTTTTAATACACCTATGAGAAAGACAAATCAGAGTTTATTTGTTTCTCATTGTTGCTGGAAAGTCACAGCACAAAGCTGAAAAAATAAAATATTACAAATGTGCTCAAAACTCGGACCGCAATAAACCGGGGGCCTGTCCAGGATCTATTGTACTTTTTGCCCTGGGGCAGTCAGTATAGGCTCGAGCTTCCCCTGTGACACTGAAATAGACGAGCGGTTCACAAACTGGATGGATGGATATTTAAACTGTCGGGTGGATCTAATTGATGCAAGAGCTGGGATTTACAATAATTGCACTGCCCCGTTACCAGTGGTTGCCAGTAACCAATTATCAATTGCAAGGCTAATAAGCATCTTGTTTGCACTAATGCTACCTGACACCAGTAAGACAGTAAGTGCATCAGTGTGTCTGTGTGATTTTAAAGGCATTTAGCTGGTTGCTATTCGAAGCACATGGTCTGCATCACAGATAAAGCGCACAGGCAATGGTTCTGTAGGCGAGTGGGCTTTTGATGAAGAGCACCAACAGAGCAACAGTGGGGAAAGAAGTAAGTGGTTTTAGAGGGAGTAGGATTAAGTAGGGTTACAGAGCAGAACATGAAAAAGCTTGGGAGAAACACAGAGTGTGAAATGTCATGCCCATCAATCAAGATTGACTTTTCTGGAGGGCTGCAATATCAATCGTGTGCATTAGCCTCTTTGAGGAGAAGATGTCAGATAAGTCATTGAATATCAATAATGAAAGGACGGTGGATCATCTGGATATATACGCTTGTCCCTGAAGGTGCATATCACCGTTCATTAAAACGCATCTTTTTATGTCAGCCTGGTTTTAACTGCAATAACTACACAGCATAGACGTTATAGCACAGACAACATCAGAGTGACGAAGTTTGCATAGCAAGGAGGTTGAGCTCGGGGGGGGGTCCCGGTTAGCCTATATACGCCTTCAACGCCAAGCCAAGTTAGGAAATTAATCAAAGTGATAAACGAATTGGATATTTTGAAGGTTTATGTTTATTTTAAAATATGATTGTGGCATAATACGTTGGTAGACGTCCCATCAAACCTCAACATTATTTGAGGTTTGATGGCAGCCATTTAAAGATAAGCCAATAGTAAAAACTGTTCCACAATCAGTGGGGACAGTCTTCTGTAGCAGCTAATAGAAGCTACTTACTCCCAGATCCTATCCCACTTGCTACAAGATGATAGTCAGGAAACCTAATCCTCCTGATTAACATTTTAAACACATGCTACCAGTCACTTCACAGAACTAGGCTGCATACACAGGGCTTGTTAAACATGTTCAATTGAATCCTTATTTTCAATTAAGACTGCACAATTTGTTCACTTTACACTGGACTAATTTGTGCCTGCATAGTTCACGTCTACTAATCTCTAAAAAGACCGAGTCTAAAGCAATACAAACAAGAGTTACCTTATTTTTCAGTTTTGGTGCAACAAGCTACCAATTGTCTGGTGTTCGTTTCTCTTTCCTTCAACAAAGAATATGACACATGTTTAAAAAGAACGTGAAAGAGCAGGCGGCAGCTGCAGAGACAGAGCTGTTTGCAGAGGACTTGTTACTGAGCTGCACTGCTTAAATCATAAGGCTAAGGAAAGCTGACCCTGCACCAAGAAATATGCAGAGTGTGTTGTGTGTGAGACATTGATGTAACACACCCATCCAAACAACTACGCTGGGATAAGAAGAAAGGAGATGGAAGGGTCAGAAATCAGCTCAGTTCTTATTGAAGTGACAAAAACAATAGACAAGAGACTAGACAACTGATCTGCTGTTAAGAATTCATCCTTTATGTAGATACTGGAAAAACACATAAAAACAGCTTTTACTTGATTCAGCTGAAGACCCAAAACTGCCGAATTATACCTTTAAGAATTAAATTACCAAATCACCGTACGTCGCCATCTTTTTATCTGTATTTTGTTCTGCTTTTCATTTTGCTTTTATTACATGATCTTCTTCAGCAGAAGAAATTTCACAAACCTGTAGATATCTATAATCATAAAACTAAAAAATAATTTTATTCACAGATTTATTTTATGCACTTGTCAATTAAGAAAAGACTATAGGAGATGTTTTTCAATAAAGTTAGCAGTCTTTGTCTAGAAATGGAAGTCGTTCTTTTCTCAGAGTACAGTGTGCGAATATATCCGCATGTCTGCTTTGTCTTGACTAGCAGTACCATGCATATAAATCTTCTGCTTCTCTGCTTTTGTATTGCATGCGCGCACATACAAACATGACATTATTCTACTCATTACGCAAATAGTAAGTACCTAGAATGGACCACATGGAAAAAAGAAATGCTGACATCTGATTGTAATTGCACCCCACATATGCTCATCTCTGCCCCCTTCAGCATCTCCATTTTCACCATTATGGTAATCACGTAGTCGAACTGCAAAAGGCTTGCGTCTAATGGTTCTTTGTGCCTTCCAGAACAACAACCATTTCTTGGCAAGACAGAGGAAGGGAAAGAGAATTGGCAGATCAAGGGACTTTAGAGCCGGAGTCAATAGAAATTTGTTCCATTAGGAGGACTGAGGAGAGGAAGATGACTGAACCTGAGGCTTCAGCTAGAACTGCAAATAGCAGATATCCTTTATGTCAGAGCGCATAATTGTTTAGTCCCCACGTGCTGGACAAGAAAGCTGGTGAATACTTGTCAGGGGGGTGGATGTGTGATTGACTCCCAATGCATTTTAACATATTCTGAGACACCGAGCTTTAAGGAGGACTACTTTAGTGTTAGGCAAGCCTCAATATTTGTAAATGACATAGACTGCATGTAGATGGATGCAGCCACAATTATCATGACACCACCCACGCCTTGAGGTCTCAAGCTGAGCATTTTAAGCATCACTACCTTTGTGTATTTTTTGAATACTGGACATTATGAGTGATGGCTGGATCAGACAGGCTTTATCCTGCTTTATCATCAGTTTTACTCTAGTTGAGATCATGATTTAAAAATTAAGATCACAGGGTATTAAAATAGACAATAAAGCTATCAGCAAAGTCTAAGAAAGTTGGTTCTGTTCATTTTGATGTTGTGTTTTCAGTGGAAGAGTTCCAGGACATTTCTTCAGTCTTGGCTGATTGCAGATGTCCCCAACATTATAAACAGTATATTTGCATAATGATTGAAAGTAGCAGCACTGACTAACAATGGGGCATGTAATCAGCTTTGGGATCATTGATATGCAAATTGTCATTGATCAATGGCGATGAGATGAAAGGTTTCTCCCAATGAAAACGCAACGTTCAGAACAAAATCAACTTTCTGGGATTTCCTTGCCTGGATGATTGAGCAAGCATTGTGACTGTCAGGAAAGTGTTTACTGAGGACATAGATCAATTGAAAAGACTTGTGGTTTTCTTACAGACTTACAGTACAATTAGAACCAGATGAGTTGCCACCTTCTGGCCATTCAAAAGTATTCAGATTTCCCCAGTGGAGACATTTGGAAAGAAAGAAAAAAAAACTTGTATTTGTATTATGTAGATATATCGAGATGTGTTATGCTGTGTTAGAGAATTGTGATCCGCTGTGGCAGATCACAGTGCTGGGGCAGGAAGAATTACCAATACACTATCAAAGTGTCAAAGACTAAGAAGCTAATCA
This sequence comes from Pundamilia nyererei, assembly GCF_000239375.1. Lineage (NCBI taxonomy): Eukaryota > Metazoa > Chordata > Actinopteri > Cichliformes > Cichlidae > Pundamilia > Pundamilia nyererei. The sequence goes on along the minus strand of NW_005187468.1, from coordinate 696,031 downwards.
CCATACCTTAGCAGAGATTAATCCAATCGGAAACAAATACAAAATACAAAGTGTCCAGACATGATTAAAGAGGCTCTAGACTTCAAGCAGTACACACATCAATCTAATTGCAGCAATCTAATTTGCCACTCTGGGAAAGCGTGGCGTGTCAGTGGAGCAGCCCTGTCTGATATGACAGGCTCTCAGATAAGATTACACACCGCACACAGTGTTATCGAACCCCTCGCCTCCTCCCTGTCCTAAAAGCCTGTCTTGCATTGATCTAGAGACACGGCTGAACAGTAGGAGAGTGAGGAGAGGGGGGGGATTAAACATCTGATGCTCGGTCAAACCACAAAACCTGATTTGGGATGACAGCAAAAGCTAGAGGCTCTGATTAGGCAGTTGATAAAGCACTAACAATTCATCCAGTTGTGAGGTCATTCAACTGGTATCTAAAGAATGAATAAATAAATGCTCGATAGAAATCCGCCCTGCAAACACAGACTTCCTCTCATTATTAAAACAAAGGCACTGCTCTCCATCACGTACACCAGACGTTTACTCATCTGAACTGTGCTTTCTAGCTCACTAGTTGCACACAGAAAAAATGTGCAGCCCAGGCCATTTAGGAGAGCTGTAATAACCTGTTGACAAAAAGCACCTGTCAGCAGGAGAAATTAAACCAGCCATCTTCAGCGAGCAGCTGCTCTGCTTCATTTGTTCGGTACCTCAGCCATTTAAAGGTAAAGGAGGATCCTGGAACTAAAATGCTACAGACAGGTAAGAATTTAAAGAGAAGAAAAAGAAAGAAAACAAAGTGTCTCATTACAGTGTTGGGCCATCATTACCCGCCAGGGCAGTTTTAGTTTTTTTCAACAGATATTCCATCATTTTGTGTTTGGACAATGCTGGTGGATGCACTTTCTAACACATCAGTTCCAGATCTACTGTATGTTTAAAGGCCACAGATGTACCCTCATGCCCTATGCACTGTAATCCTGGAGGAGATCAGTCCCATCAGCGTACAAATCAGAGTTAAATAGTGATCACTGATTGGCAGTAATTCTTTAATCTATGGGGACAAGTAATAGCAAAATATCCATGCCAGGACAATTACATTAAATTTAATTTATACAGCATCAAATCACAACAACAGTCACCTCAAGATGCTTCAGTTACCAGGTTAACTGCAGCTGTAATTCAGGCTTCTCCTTTAATTTGTCACCCATCTGTATTTGTCCAAAAGATATACATATAGTGAAAGCTGATTTTAAAAAAAAAAACATTTAGAGTTGTTGTTTTTCTTGACTAGTCTAGAGCACTCAGTGACTATTGGCAGCATAACGGGCAGCAAAATAAAAAGTTTTCAGTCAAAGTGGGAGATTATTTGGGGAGAAAAGTTTTCAATTATAGAAAACTATTTCAGGTTTCTGACAAATCTATAGAGAACCAGTTTAGAAGCTGCTGGTGTGTACATTGAAAGATACTACAGCTTGCTCACCTGCAATTTCACACTCAATTACTAAGGGAATGCAAACTTTCTAACAATATTTCCTGGAGGAATGTGAGTTGAAACACTTGTCCACAATACTCAATATCAATTTCTCTTTCACTGCTTTACCAATTCCTGAGTTCATTTCGGTTTTACCGTGTTTTGTTCCCAGGATGCCAGAGACTGTTAGGTCTATTCAACCCCAACCACCCAGCCACCGACAACAACCATGAAATGTCTCCCACACTGTCAGGCTGATTCTGAAAGTTCTTCCAATCTTTGCTGCAGGAATGAATGATTTTTTTACAATTGCAGTTATGCATTGTGGCACAAGCTTCCTCCTTCCCTTCACTCAACACAGACAGAGTCCCACCTGCCAGTGATTGGATGGATAACTGTCAATAAAATGGGAGGAAAGTGTCTTCTGTGCAGGCAGGATGAAATATGTGCATATGTGCATGAGCTTTAGACACTACAAGCTGCAGCAGCTGAGGCACTGATTTGCACGCAGCTAGACCTAATGTCAAAGTAAGTCTTTTCATGCAAAGACCCAAAACAGCAACACTAGATAAGCACAGAAACAGTATATCCTTAAACTTAAACATAACTGTGTTTCCACAGAAAACAAAAGGCAATATTTGAGGAGTTCCTGGAGAGTGATAAGACAACCTGAAGGAAAAACTAAATGCTCCTTTGTACCAAGAAGAAAAAAAAAAAAAAGGACTGTCACTGAGAACCTGAAAATCTGATGATTTAAAAGAGACAATGGTTGACACTGTGGTTGGAGAACACACAAGCTGCGATGAAGAAATGCTTAAAAGAGGTGCTGTATATTAATAGACTCCAAAATAAGTGAATGAACTCAAATCTGCTCCCTAATACGCTTAAAAGCTTGGCATGAAAGACTTGTGATTAAAACTGCCAAACACTGATTACTACCCAGCAGCAACATGTCTCAAGTTGCAGACATGTCATCAGTGACTCCGGATCTACGTCATCAAAGAGTGAGATTACATAAAGACAGAGTTGGTTTTTTTTGTTTGTTTTTTTTAAAGGATCCTGATGGTAAACACCGAGAAATAACAACAAAGGTTTTAGCGTTTTATCTGGATCCACGAAATTTTACCCTCACTGTATTCATGCAACTGAATTGTTACAGTAGCACAGAGTACAATCCATTATAATCCCCCTGCTTCATCATACATTTTGCAAACACTTTTTCATCATCTTGGCTATAATCCCTCTGCAAAGGCTTGATGATGTGCTCATGCCCATTGAGGGGGACTCATTCTAATCCGAGTTGGGAAAAGCAGAAATTTAGTTGCGATGATAATAAAAGATGGCTTCCCTTTCATCTTGATAGCTTGAGTTCTGCTTTATAATGCTGTAGAGCAGCTTTCTTTGTCAAGGCAATTCCCCCAAAACAAACATACTGTGAATTTAATGGCACAGAAAAGTCCCACAGCAGATTATCAGAAATGACACAATTAAAGGTCATGATGTTGTATTTTTAATGTGTTGTTCTTCTGCACTTTTTGGTTTTAATTTCTTCTTGCTTTGTGTTTTGTGATAGCCAGCTATCCTTACGTACCCCCTGATGACATCAACACACCCATGCTTTTATAACCCTGTCACTTTCCCTTGGACTGAGGGAGGCACTGAGCCCACTTTGGGCGTGCTGTGATCTCTGTGCAGTTGCCACCGTTTCACTGCCAAGTGATGCGAAGCGAGCCAGGATCGTCATTACATGCAGTGGGACGAAACCTGCTCTGACAGCAGGCTTGCCCCAAAAGTGCATTATCAGAAGCTTGCTGTCTAGTATCTTATGAGCCTGCACCTTAAATGCTCCAGCATTAACCTGCAGTTGGGGGCAAAATATTTCCATCATCCTTCTGATCTCATGGTTTCACTGGATTCATGGAGCGAACAGCTCTTATAACCTTACAATCTTCACTAGTGTTCGAAGACATTTTTTTTCCAGCAGTAAAACAAATGTAACAATCATCCACAACTAAATCATCCACAACTTTGGCATTCTGGTTCATTGACCAGTTTCTCCATGTTTCCCACAGTGTGGTTCAAGCCATAAAAGTTGACCCTCAAGTTGTTAGTTTTATGTTAATAAAGCATTTCATTAAATCTTGTGAAAATGGAAAAACTTTCCAAGTATAATAATTCATCTACAGATGGTAAAGGTACTGGCGTGCCATGAAAGTGACACCGCGTCTCCTGCTGTTGGCTCTCAGCAAACTGAAAATGGTGAAAAATGTCCACTCCGAGAAGCAGTTTATCACAAACATTCCAAAATTCTTCAAAAACAATAAACAATGTTTTACAGCTGTAGCATCACTAAGCTGTGCAATTCCTTAGATGTAACAAAGCGAATGCAATAGAAAAAAGTTTCTGACTCAGTGTAAATATAAAACCTGTGGAGAAGAGCCTTTAGGAAAAATGAAATTCAATTCATATTATTTAAGACTATGACTGAAACACTATGCAGACTTAAACACAACTCTTTCTGACTACTGTATACAGCACAGTGGATTTTCAACAGCAAACATTTGCACCACTAAGTAAAAAGCAGTATTTAAATATTGCTCCTCAACGTAACACAGCCTGAACTAGACCAATATCATTGGCTGAGACTGCTCACATAAAAAGAAACTGCAAATAGCTAGAACTGCAATAAGAGAGAAAATATTGTTTTATTTTATTACATCTTAATTCACACATTTGTCCTACAAATACTTACATTGACAAATGTTTAAAATAAACTACAACTTTCACAATACCCCAAAAATCCATATAGATTGGGCTGTACGAATATCTCAGTGACAGTATGTAAAGTAAAGTAATTCCCAAAGCCCTACTGCTGCTGCTACTGCTCTATATCCTCCAATTATCATGATATACGATGTGGCCAGCCAGCAGTTCCACTTTAGGCCCTATTGGTCCCAGAACAAATAGGCAATATTGAATGGAGGGTTGGGATGTGCTCTCAGGATGGGGTGAGGGACCAGATCCTGATTTGTCACCTAGTGCTGGTCGCTATGGAGACAGATGATTTCAACCCCATCGTGATGGAGCCCGTGGGATATAGAAATTGATGGGGAAGAAAAGGAAAGTGGGTGGATGGTTGCACCCCTTCTTTCTGTGTGTAACTTGCATGTGACAGGTGTTGATGGGCACCATTTGCGTAGCCCTTCATTTAACCTTAATGGAAAGGGAAGCTGCCACTCCCTCCTTTGCTCTCTCTAACCTTTACAGTGCCCCCCTTTAAAACCAGGTGCAAGGTCTACAGAGAGGTAATTGCTAAGGAGGGAAAAAAACCTGTCTGCTTAATATGTAGGCTGAGGAAACAGCAGGCAGTTGTCAAGCGAAGTGCTTCCTGAATAAAGCTGACTGCTTTTAATAAATGTTCCATAAATGACAAAACAGGAGGAGCTTTCAAGTGACACAGGTGCAAAGGTGCTCGATCAGTAACAGTAAAATCCAAGTATTAGTATGCATGTATGTCAGTACATACAAGTCCCTTTTAAGCAGCACTGTCTTTGGAAAAGTGATGCCACAGCAGATATGTTTAGCTCCAGTTTGTTTGCTGTAGGTTATGATGATGTAAGACAGTGAAAATTGGTGAAAATCCAACATCACTTTGGGGGGATCCGGGATGACTGAGAACCGCCAGGTGCGTTATAAAAAATGTATTTCACCTTTCAATAGCACCTCCAACCAGACCAACTAAATAATAAATATCCAGCACTTCATTATTTGGGCCATCGATCCAGAGTAAATCTGGTTTTCAGGTTTCTATCATGTAAGAGTACCTGGTAATGCTTTACATCATCTAAAAAGCCCTCAGGGTTTCCTAATAAACGCTACTGGTTTCAAATTGTCCTTAGGCGTGCCATAAGAGAAAAGGTGAATGGTTCAGCCTTTTTTGCTAGAAGCAGCTCATTTTGCATGCCAGGAGAACTGTGAGCAAAAACCGATGACCTTATGCTCTTTAATTGCACCTCTTGGGATGAGAATGGAAAGGTAAAGAGGTAATGGGACAAAATGAAAAAAAAAATGCAGGATTAAATAATCATAAGATGAAGGCAGAAAAATGGAAAACTATTTCTCCATGCGTAAAAAGGGGTCTTTATGCTTTCATTTGTTGTAGAGAAGCAGAGAACTGGAAAGCAATTGTGAATAGCAGCATGTGGCCAATCCCCTTAACAGCCATAGGACATCTATTGTTGATGAAAAATCTCTGGAGTGAGGGAGGGGCAGCTGTGACACCTAATGTAATGTTCTCTCTTTTTCAGCACAATCACAAGCCTTGTCCCTAGCATCTGTTAGACTACGGTTTTGGCTTGGCATTTAATGTGCCTTAGCTAGTGACCCAAATATGCAGGCATGGGGGTAATGACGTCGTTCACAGAGGGATGAACATCTCTTTAATCCACCACTTAGCCTGTTGGATTGGTTGGCTCCTCACTTTGAAGCAAATGGAGAAAGTGATAGTAGTACATGAGACATCTAATAATAATGGTAAATTACACTTGTCAAACTTAGCAAAAGAGGGAATCTAAAGAGGATATAGTGGATGTGACATATGAAATGGTTTAAATGGTCAAAGTTTGGTAGTGTATATAACTAAACTCTTGATAGATAGGCTAGCTAAAAGTGGGCATCACACTTTTTTTAGCTAGCTTGTACGCTAATATAAGCCCACAGCAGTTAGGCACTTAGCTAAATGCTAATAAACAAAAATGGAATCTATTAGCACCTTAATAGTATTTATATTTCTCAATATTTATTTTTTTCTTGTTTCTGTAAATTAGTGAATTTTAGGTGTGCTTGTAGTCACTGGGTCTGCACATGCTAGGCTAATTGAGCACTAAGCTAACTAACACAGATAATGCTTATCCAAATTTTGAGGGGAAAAAAGTGAATAAAACCATTTCCAGAGTTTTCGACCCACTTATTTATCTGTGATAATAAAATTCCCAGCTTTTCTACCATTTACGGCTTGAGTTAATCAGTCAACATCAGTTAGAAAATGACATAAAACGACCAAACAACCGGTGATATATAAGCAGAATTTAAAAGCAATCTTGGTCAATGTTTCAACTAAGAAAGGGTCTTAAGCTGCACGAGAGGAGTGTAAAGGATTTTTGTACCAATCTAAAAGCATCATACCCTATTATGGATGAAAATACTGGGCCACCAATACTTTATACCTAAAAGAACTGCTTGGCCATGGAATCCCTTGCCATGAAGCTCCCCGCACCCAGTTTTTGTACTGATGTTAAAGCCAGACACGTTTTTGGAACTCCAGTTATTGAGTTAGCACAGTGTTGCTGACTTTTATGCAATACATATATTAGCATTCATTGACTTGACTATGTAAGTTTTTGTGGTCTGCCACTTCATGGATGATTTTCTTGTGTTCCCTAAAATACTACAATTTGAGCTAATACCACTTACAGTTGATGGAATGTTGACTTGTTACAACTACATATTAATACACTCCAATTCATTAAAAACACCTGAACTGAAAGGTTAAGAGTTATGGTCCAATACTTTTGTCCCTGTCATTCACCCAAAACTGTACTTTATAATAAGCTAGCATCTGGTTGCCATATACTTGTTGTAGCCCAAAAGGGAACAGAATATAAGTGTAAGGTTTCAAAACACTAGACAAGTAGGCAGAGTTGACATGGGCTTTCTGGCTTTTCCCCAGAATGGTAACAAAGGAAAAGAAGAAAATGCATTTTGGAGTCTTTCCAGGAAGAAGAGATCCTCTCAGCAATCAAGTCATCCTAAATTAGCTTTCTTTTCAGATCAAAGAAAACAGCCTTTATTGTAGGGCTCTGGTGATAAAAGATTAATACCATAAACAAGCTGTCCACTCGGATTTGCTTCTAGCTGTGTGGCTGTGAATAAGCACATGAGAAAATCTCAAACATCTTATGGTGATTCACCCCAGAATGCCAAAACCTTTGTGTTTACTCAAAAGAAAAGAAAAGGAAAAAAGCTAATCTAGGTACATTATCTCAATAGTATCATAACGATTGCAGACAGACTTTTTAAGAAAGGGTGAAGTATTTTATTTGGCTTTCTTTAGCTTTGTCTGGTAAGCTGGGAGTAGTCGTTTTAGGATCAGTATTTTCCTTTGCAAATCCTTAAGTGTGTACTTATATGCCATATATACCTTTTCTGTATATCATACATTACTTCTTCAGAATGATGCTCTGTTTGTGTTTAACAATGCCTTCTGAATTCAAGGCTGAGACGACCATTCAGTCTTGCACTGAGATAAGCTGGAAATAGAGCAATCACTGCTGATTGTTTTAGCTAATGCCCTCCACCATACAAGTAGGGCACGAGAGCTCTGGGAATCAAATATTGAAAATAATTCATTGCACTGAGAGCTTTAGCCTGCAAGTCTTGCAGTTAACAAGTGTCCCAAAATGACTTTGCATCACTTTCCCACACTCTCTTAAATCAGTTCTAGATCTAAGTTTCAGATCTAAATAAGGGAGTTAAGGCTTTCCTGATAGCCTGAAGTATGAAAAATCTCATATCATAATGTCTTGCTTTGCCCCGAGCTATCACACTGTTTCTCTAAACAAAAATTTTCCACTCTTTATGATGCCTCCTTGCTCACCATGTCAATATGAACTGATCAATAAAAGTAAAAGCTCACCTCAGCTGATCTCACAGAGGCATGAAACCAGAAGATGAATTAAACAAAGGACATAAATGACCACTTTAAAACCGAAACCAAAGCAATTAAGAGGTACAGTAGTTCTGTCAAATTATCCTCCAGATTTACACTTACTGTTGTTAAAAACGATTCTTTTAGATTCTTAGGGCCAAAAAGAGACAAGGCTCAAAAGTGGTCTTTTTACTTTAAAAATGATCTTTATTTTACATATCCAGATATGGAGACCTTTCTCATAACACACAACCCAAGGTCTGAAGCACAAACGGAAGCCTAGTTATTTATATACTTGCTCTCACGTCATGCCACACTTTAAGTTTCAATCAAACAGCCTAGTTGGTTTCAGTTTCACTTCATTCTAGCTGCAAAAGCATGCAGTTTCCCGTCTGCACTTTTTGGCACAGAGTGTACTCAGAGTTAGGCCTTTCTTACATTAAAACAATATAATCAGCAAATACGCATTCAAAATATATAATTCAAAACTCAACACTGTGTTCAACTTTCATTCTTCAAGCTGCTATAACTATATAAATGTTGAACATTTAGCCAAAGAGCAGACATTTCATTTGGCCAAAAAACAAAGGAAGAGTGGAGGTACTGGACTTGAAGAGGTCAAATATGAAAGAAAAAAAGAAACATCTCCAAATCAATTATAATAAATGTGTTCTGCAACTGCTGGATGTGTAAATTAAACCAGTATACCAAATAACCTTCAAGGTGATCATATGTAAATGTCGTCTTCCATTAGAAAGCTATTGTAAATTTTTAGACTAGCAATATAAAACCCACTGTGGTGGATATTTTGTAGTGAAAACTCAAGCTCCTTTCGGGAGCATCTATCTCCAGTGATTAGACAAAACCATTTCAGATTTCATGCCGGTAAGCACCCCATGTTTTAAGATTTATTATTGCTGAAAGTAAACAGCGGCAGCAGGCGAGACATCTTGCATATCATCCAATTGACCTTCAATGCTTTATGTCAGCCACGGTGAAAGCTGCTGATAATATCAGCACCAAAACTTGAAGCCGACTGGTAAAAGTTATTAACATGTAAATATAACAAGTGCTGAACTACACAAACTCCATCTGGGTCACAGTCATCTCCACCTTTAAACTGAAATTTATCAATGAAATGCATTAAATGGAAAACAAAGCCCTTCAACTTAACCACCTCCCCATTGCATCTGCTTCAAAAGAGTTTCAACTTTTCCAACAAAGTGCACGCTTTTGCATGCCATTAATACATAAATCCAAGCTTCAATTAGCACTACAATTTTACTTTCTAAATTAAAAACACTGAACATGCTTTACATTATGCAGTATTCTCCTCAGGCACTGAGAATAGGGTGACAGATATTCCTCTGTGCTACTGCGTGAATCTCATTTTACAAAAACAAATGATTTCTTAAGCTGGAGACAAAACAAATGTTGCTGTCATATGCACTAAAGTAAAAGGTGACCTTGATTTTCACCTCTTCACAATGCTCGAGGAGATTTAATATTAACCTGACATGAAACCGGATAGGGACAAGACAGCGCTACCAACTGCTTTTTACCTAATTAGTAAATTACATCTGTGATGATTTTCTTGTCCAGTTTTATTATGTCACACAAATTTTCAACATATTATAATAAATGCTTGTTAATCAAAGTTTAACCTCCGTGAATGCGTATATGCTAACTTTATTATAAATGACTACACGTTGGCTGAGTGGGAACTCCCACACAATCTCACATCAAGGCACGATTGTTCAAAGTATGTAAAAAAAAAAAATTTGCTTTCTAATTGCCCAAGGCAAAAGAAATTTTAATAAGCTCTGAAGAAATAAAGTAATTTAAATGACAAAAGTAAAAGGAGGAAAGGAAGTATCAGAACTTTGTTTCAGAGAAAAGAATTAAGAGAGACGCTTTCAGCCTTGAGGGTCATGACAAAGGGAAGAGGGATTATAGCAAAAATAAAAAGGAACGTAGGGTTGAAAGAAAGAATTAAAGGAAGATTATAGTAAAAGTGAAAGTGTGACAGAAGGTTTGGAGTAAAATGTCTCTCTGCCACTCTGTGGTTTGGGCCAGGCTGTAGGTCGAGCAGCAGGGATGTTCTGGTTACTTTCAGCATATTGACAAACCTCAGACGCCGTTGCTAACCGTACTGTAGATCCGATCTCGTAGCATTTCTGTTTGCTCTGGGGATTAAATTAAAGAACACAGCATCCAATTTCATACCTGGCTTCTTGCACCACCCCTCACAATGTGACATTTACTCACTAGCATGATGCCCTTTCTCCCTTCCTCTCCCTTTGACAACCTCCCACTCTCTATTCATAGATAATGCACTGTGCAACACACGAGGATAGCTGAAAACGCAGGAAAACGATGACAGTTTTCAACAGACTGAAAAAACATTTTCTTACAGGATTAACCATATTCTGTTGAACAAAGTCTTTCGCTTCCCTTCATACTTGGAGACTTGACTATTCCTCAGCGGTGCTGCCAGAGATAAATAGCTTTTTCTACACTACCTTTGTTGTTCGGATATCAGTCGGATCGGCATTAAGGTTCTTAATGGATAGCTGTGCTGTATGGATAAAGACAGCAATTACTTGGAGAAGCTGTGCGTTGTACTCTTCAATATTTTAAACATATTATAGAAACATCAAAACATTTAAAAACTGACTTCCAAAT
>NW_005187468.1:682788-684947 GCF_000239375.1 Pundamilia nyererei | reverse complement strand
GATTCTTCAGTTCAAATCTAATTTTTTCCTAAATTAATTAAATGTTGATGTGTCACAGTGTGCCAAATCCCAGTGAAAATTAGCAAACCCCTTTTGCATCTTCCTGCATATTTCACAGCTTTTCACCTCCATGTGTGGACTTATTTGGTCCACAGGGCTGAATCACTTTGCATATGTCTCACAGGAATCCTTCAGCACTGAGCACCACACTGCTTCTAACTTGTAAATGGTGCTGACTTATAGATCGTATTTACATCACTGCAATAGAAGCATGAACAATAAACATGTCACACAAGATTGCTTGATATACAACGAGTAAGCGAAGGGATTTTAATTACACGCACCATGTATTCACGCTCAGCATGCAAAAAGTTTGACCTTGTTCAATGAAAGCATGCTTGAAATAATTCATTTCACTTATTTATTCAATAGCCATTGTTATTCAGTGTTTGGGGTCTATGTTAGCAGTGTATTTACTATAGCTAAAAGACACATGAACTGCACAGCTAATATGCATAGTTGAGTGTTTGTTTAATTATTGCATCATGTTGTTTGCATGTTGCAAATTCTCGCCGTATCAGGCCCCACTGCCAGATTCCAGTATATTTGTTTTCTTATACAACTGATGGTTTCATGGCGTGAATACAACATAAAGCAGGATGAAAACAATCTCAATATCTTATCTCAGGTTATACAGTCTAGCAAACTGTCACCTCGCTGTCAACCTTCTGTATAGCAGCAATCTCCTTTACATGGAATGCCTTTTTTCTGTTTGCCTACATCACAAAGTAAATGAAAAGAATGCAAAACACAGCTGTGACACACAGCTATTCTTATGTTAGGTTGTCCTGGCCAAGAGATCCAGCATTAACCTAGCACAGCGCCTGGAGAAAAAAGAAAATGAAAAAAGCATGCAAACGCCACAAAACTTAGCCATAACTGCATTGAATCCAACTAGCGCCATGCTTGTGCTATCATCACAATCTGACACCAAGCTATAATTTATAAGCTGCGTCTCAGCTAGCTAGAAGTGCCGTTAACCTTTAGCGTCAGGTATAAATCCAGCTCCCGGGGATGAATCCGTATAAAATACAAGCTGTTTGTGCTGAATGTGTAAATGTGATGAAGTGATTGTTTGTGAATATGCTACCAATAACAATTTAATAAGCTGATATCAAGGCTCACTGCTTTGAGTCTGTTTGGAGTCCCATATCTCCCAGCAGTCAGACATTGCTTAATGCAGCTTTAACACGAACAAATCATTACAAGTTTATCATCATCTCTATCATCTCTCAAGTTTTGATATTGACAACGGTACAGTCCATTAACTTTCAGTGTCCTTGGCTGATATTCCTTCCTAATGATCCCTTACTTCACAAGTAGAGTAAGTGGATGAAGCCTTGATAACTCATCTTGAAACACGACTTGTAGTAAAAACTAACAGATCTCTGCTCCCTGCAGCATATTAATCAACAAAATCGACTAACAAAATAGGCTTTCTGCAGCAAAATATCAGCCTAATTACATTGAGAAAAGTCAATCAACTAAATTTATTACATTAAAACAGTAGAGAGTGGGGGAAAACAGTTTGGATTTATTATATTTGGAGCGCTTGTTATCTAATTTGTTCTTCTGTTTTTCACTGAATGATGCTGGCACTTCATTGTGCTTGTGAAAATACTGGATAACACACAGTATCAACACAAAAAAGCACAGATGGAAAAAAAGATTGATTTATAATCAGTTCATCAGATAACACAGACATAACGCTGCACTCCTCTTTCTCATCGAACTCACCCTCATGAACACCCTTACAATGTAACTGCAGCCCATCCCATGCAGCAGTATATTAATGACTAACCTCGTATTGTGGATGGATTTTCTCAGTTGTTCTCCTGACTGAAGTTTGGTCCTTTTACAGCATCCAGCCATGCGATTGCATTTGTCCCTAACCATCGGGAACCATGACGTTAACTTTTATCGAGTGGAAAAAAGTAAGAGTTCATCTATGGGCTCAAAATGTGGTCATAAATATTTTGTAATTGTAAATCAGTTTTGTATGTGTAAAAAAGATTTGTATGTGTAAAGAGAATTTGTGGGTGCGTAAAAAAGATTTGTGTGTGGACTTAGCCAAAAGAAACCCTGCAAGTTACAAGTAC
>NW_005187468.1:660955-682299 GCF_000239375.1 Pundamilia nyererei | reverse complement strand
TTTTTTTGCTAGTTCTTCAAATGTTCAATAAAAACATGTATGCTAATTCATAACGAAGAAAGCTTTGTAACGAAGACTGTCATTTCCAAAACACTGCCCGCTGCCCCGCGGTCCGCAGCGCTGTTGAAAAGGCTGCGGAAGTCCCTGTATTAAACATGTAGACCTGTTACACAAAAATCACCAAACTCGGACGACCAGAGACTGTTTTCCTTCATGGTGATGAAGGAAAACGCTTGGTTGGCATGTAAAAGGGCATTTATTCCCTTCAAAGACCTGCAGTTCAAAAAAAGCGCCCCTCCGACAGCCAAACCCATCTGTTCTCTGATTTTTGCACATACAAATCCTGATTTACAAGTACAAAACTGATTTACAAGTACAAAATATTTATGACCACATTTTGAGCCCATATTCATCCTCCAGCGTCACTGTGTTTATGTTATGCTAACATAGTTGTGTAGCTAGCGATCACGTAGCACATCATTATATACCAGCTAGCCCAGCTTCATTAACCCTACAAACTGCTGTTTAGTTTTCTGTCTTCATTTATGTTGGAAGTGATAGCAGAGCTGTACGTTTTAATTTTTGCTGTGGTGGTTAAGCTGCTGGATTTTTGGCTTCATGACCCTTGTTCATGGTTCGTGCACGTCGAAACAGAGCTGTACGTTTGATTTTTTTCAGAAATCCCTCAGTCAGAACATGGCATATTATTTAATCTTACATTTTTGGGGGGAGACTTCCCGCGTACCCCTAGAGGGAGCCCACGTACCACCAGTGGTAAGCCTACCACAGTTTGAGAATGACTGAACTGGCATATGAACAGATTTTAAAACCTTATTCTTTTATAACTAATAGGTCGAGAACAAAACTTTTCTCTGATGTCTTAGCTTTAACTACAAACATTAACCAAACCGGTTGAATAAACAAATGATGGCAAAATCTGTGTTTGAATTCTTTTTGGTCATTTTCATCTAAGGGTGATCCTGGATTAGTTGCTTTAAAACGTGGCTCAAGGCCTTTGCTTTAAAGTGACTCCTCTTAACCACAACCTCTCTAATACTTGTGAATCCCTACAGAAGTGAAAGAGGAAGACCTCAGGTATGGAAGACAGTACCAGCCCAAGTCTTAATAAGAGCTGATCCACCTTTTATTAAGAGCTTTATTGTGGGATTTCCCTCAGGCACAGAAGTGCGAACTGACTGATATGCTCCACTGCAGAGGACTGCAGGACCCCTCTGGATTTGGCTCCAATTAGAGGCTGTTGGGAGACTGTGACACCCCTGGCAGGTTGCGAGGTTTCCTGTGCTGAGTGAAAGCTCAAGAAAACATAGTGTCAAAAGCTCACTGAGGTGCAAATAAGTGCGATGTGTTGTCGTTCTTATGACAGCTGGATTTTTTAAAAATTCATTACCTATGATTTGTTTTCAGAAGGTGTGCAGGTATAATATATTTTTATATCTGTAGAAATCCAGTTGCTTTTGTCTCATTTGAAATTCGAGTTAAACTACTGCTACCTGCAGCTTCTCAAAAGCAGCCCCATCAAAGCACAAGCAAAAGAAGAAGAGCATTATAAAGACCTCAAAACAAACGAACTGTCTTTTACAAACAGAATTTACAAATACAGATTATTGAGTGAAAAAGCTATAAGCTATAAGCTATAAGAATTGTTGCCCATTACATGGCTTCAATTATTATTCAGTATTGAAAGAGCTGATCAAAAGCCAACGAAGCAAAACTGTGCAAAACAACCTCTATTTCTAAGCTCGACACAAAAGATAAATATTTTATTTTAATTTTTAATTTAAAATTAAACAATGTGCCTACCGTCTGAAAGTAGGCTACAATATGAGACTAACCACCGCATGTCTAAGGCACTATTGCTTTTCTCTGAATCAGTTAATAGACAGTTACGTCAAATGTCTAATTATGGAAATATTATGGAGATATCAATCAATCAATCTTTATTTATAAAGCACTTTTCATACAAAAAACAATGTAGCACAAAGTGCTTTACATAGTTAAAAACAGCCCACCCCACCCTCCAACTCACTCCCCACACTCTCATTAACATAAATGTTAATGAGAGTGGGCTATGTTACACAACATAGCCCACGTCAAAAGCAAAGGATTAATAGCACTTCACTTATTTCTGTGCTTTGAGTTGGATGTCAGTTCTGGTTTAAGCAGAGCTTAAACTACTTTGTTTGGTTTTCCTCATTTAACTAGATTATCCATGTGTGCTGCCTTATTATCAAAATCCAAAATTACGCAGGACCTTGTGACTTTATGTTTCTCTTCTTGGCTTATTTAACGTCTGTCATATTTAACGTCATGAGGTGCTGGACGACATCCTGAGTACATTTGAGGGCTTGTGAATATTGATGCACTAATACAGCGGTTCCCAACCCCCACTGAGTCGTTTGGTACCGGGCCGCAATGTTCGAGTGGGAAATTTATGGTTTTCTGGGGTTTTATCTGTGTTTATCACTATTTTTTAATCTTTTCCTGTGCGTCATGAATAAATCTTCTTTTTTTGGTACTGGTACTGGTTTTATTTGTTGTATTTATCCGTGACACCTTAAAGGCCAGTCTATGAAAATATTGTCCGTGGTGCAAAAAAAAATGTTGGGGACCGCTGCAATAATATATAGAGATGCAACAACTGACAGGCGAGGAACCGGAATCGGCTGATTTCCGGCTTTCTCTGCCCTAATCAGTAACCAGCTGATCAGCCTCGTGCATGTGCAACAACGCATGCACAGCAGTAGGCCACGTGCTAACATTTAGTTAGTGTGGAAAGTCTTTGTTGTGACTGAAGACACAAAGTTTGCCAAAACATTTATAACAAAAACTTAAACCAACTTCACCAATGTGAGCATGTTTTAATATTAGTTGTTAAAGTGAGAGAAAATTTATGTAACTTAGTTTAGTTATATAGTTTAAAAAATTTTTTATTATTTTTTTAAATTGCCAAGATGACATGTTGTATTGAAGAAAATTTGATTTTTGTTTGTGTGCGCGGTCAGTTAGTTGTTAGAAAGACATTCAGAACTGGAAAAAAAAATTGTATCAGTAAGCAACGGGACAAAAACCATCTCCAAATATACTGCGGGAACATCATGATGGGCCGGTATTGGCTTGTTATCAGGATGTCAGTGTTGTTTATCTGTGGGGTCATATTAATTTTGCTGTGGGAAAAAAAAAAGTGTTTTCATGAAGTGTTTTTTTCTCCCCAGCACAGCACAAAAACATGGAATTAAAAAGCCAAAAATCAACTTTCAGTCAAATTGTTATTTTAGGCAGACTACTTGCTCTGAAATTCTAAATCAGTGCTAGCCTGTGAGAGTTTAAGATTGGTGTAGTTGTCCATCCGTTCCAAACTGAGAAACAGTCGGCCTTGGTCTGTTTCTAATAAAGACATTTGCAACCTTCTTATCCTTCTTTTGTCCACCCAAACACAAAACTATAGATTTTAAATTAGTTTCTGTGGCTGGTGCTTCTACTGATCACAAAATTGCCTCCCTCCCTAGTTTTAGTCTGTCTTTCACATGAAAGTCTTCCAAGAGACAGGTCAGTGGGTCTTACAAATAAATAAATAAATACCAAAAAACCAGGTGACCTTTCAGGCCTTCTGAGTCTCCAGCAAATACTCACCAAACATGTTGCCAATATGCCCGTTTCTCGTCAAAGGCCGCAGCTCATTCTTGCCCCAAGCATAGCGCTTGTAGTTATCCCAGGCAAACTTCATCATCTGCAAAATAAACAGAGGGCAGACAAACGGGTCAGTCGGCTGACAGCAAAGCATCGCAGCTCCAAACCCAGTCATAATTAAATTGGTATAGCTCCAGGCAAACAGAATGATAGATATTGATCAGGTCTGAATTAAGGACACGGATGCAATTATAAACACATAAACCACACTGCTAAACAATACGGTTGACATTTTCACAGCAGCTACTGCTATAAATGACAGACTGACTGGTGTCTGCAGACAAAAGTAAACCTCTTTGAGCAGCACATATTGCTGTTCAGATAGCTGTGATCTGCAAAGAAACTTCCCAATGCAATAATATAGAACAAAAAGGAGCAAGACAAAAAAGTAGAGGATTACAAGAAATGATTAAAGCGTTCTCATCCACCAGCAGCACACTAATCAAATATATTCATAGCTCTTTGTTGTAAATGTCATGTAATGACTATAGCTTTCCAGAAGTGACCAACCTCCAAGAAAACAACTTTAAACTTCTTCAAACTGCTAAAAGTCAGAAGATTACATCAAATGTTGATTTAAATATCAGTTTAAATAATATTTAAGGGGGCACAGTTGCAATACATCCGTGTGCAAGCTGAGCACTCGGCCATAGAAATTTGGCAGCGTAATCTTAACATTGTCCGTATTTGCTTGAGAAAGAATTTGTAAATGCGATGAAATGAAAAATAAAAAGAAATCAGAACCGAGTCAGTAAAAATTCTCTTTTAGCCTACTTTCTTCTGAAACCTATTAATAATGAAACAAGAGTAAGAATCAAATGTGAATCACAGCATCAATTTTTACATCCTTGACTTTTTACCGAGATCAACAAAGTGATTACAAGTATCCTGAGGGGAATATGAATATATGTAGAAAATGTAACGTAAATATAGCAAAACTTCATGAGAAATAAACAAATATTGACTTAATGGTTACAATAAGAAAAGAAAAATCAGGGTTCAATGAGTCGTTTTCTGGGGTCGATGAACATCTGCACAAAATGGGATTCCATCCATTGTCCCCACATCTACACCGTAGCTGATTCAACTATTGAGATCTAGGATACTGGTTTGGTTAAAATGTGGAACTAAATCATCACGATTTAGTTCTTGTAAACTGAATTGTTGCCACCATCTGACTCGAGTGGGTAAATCTTGCAACAATGTTGCCGCTTTGTTGCAAGATTTACCCACTTTTCACAGCCTTTTATTTTATGTCTTTCTCTCCTGCAAGAACTCCACTCTCTCCCGCTGAACTGTTCAGTGAGCTAAAGCACCCAGACCGAGCCTGCTGCCAAAGCTTCCAGTGTTTGCTGTTGATTACCAATAGATCTCCAGCTCCCACACAATGACATTGAGCTCTTCGCTAGAGACATTCTAGCAAAGGCTCTGCAACTCTGGATGCACTCGTATGAATGGGAATCCTACATTTTAGCTCCACAAATATAAATGCATCTCCAACCACTGTACTGCTAATAAACATGGATCATTTGTAGTTACAGAGGACCTCTCGATTAAGCAACGTTTCCCTTCAGTTCAGCGGCTATCATAATTGGGCATCAAAGCACCCCAAATAAAAATGTAATGTTTTTTTTTTTATACCATCGTAAAAGAAATGCCACGATGCATGGACGGGTGCTCAGTGCAGAATGCTTGAAAATAAACTAAAAAGTAATTACAGCTCAAACTGCACAAAGTGCTTTCAGTAGTGACAGGTTCATTAAATTCATCTTCTTGTTGCACACAATACAGCAAACACAACCCAAAGCGGTCAGTATGTGCACAGATGTGGGCAGATGAGTCAGGATTTCCAAAATCCCCACCAGATGATGTCATCTCTATTATCAGTATAGTATGCTGTAAGACTTCTCTCTGAAGGTGGTTTCATATGAAGCTTTGGGAAATAAATATGAATCTGATTATTGCTGACAGGGCCTCCAGCTGAAAATCCTCTCACCCTAAAAGCTTATTATAGATACCACAAAGCATACAGAGCTCCGGCTATCCTTCATACTGGAAACAACCGCACTGCTCAAATTAGTCTTAAATTCAGGGTGGTAAGATTTGGTATCAAATGAATTATGAGCTCTATAACTATTCTGGAGCTGCGGTGCCGGTATAATTTGTTGCTTGGCATTTTAATTGCACCACATATTGAATGACTATGCAGCGAAAACCTTTCGCAGATCAGTAAAGGGTCATCACTGTTGTTTCTCCTTACTTCAGACCTGGCATTAAATCTGACAAAGCAGCATTTTTTAAACAGCGCCTTTTCCCATTTACACAAATGAATACCGACAATGAAAGCAGCAGCAATCGCTCAGAATGTGGAAAAACAAGCACCCAATATGATTAAGGGAAATAGAAGCAATGAATCTTACGCTGGAAATATGTTCACGAAGGTAATCATTTTCTCCAGTAAATGTTTAAAGAACAAAAATAGCCAGAGCCAGCCTCGCTGCGTCTCGACAGAACGCTCTGCCTCACAGAATGAAAACCAGGAAATGTCTCAAGTTTTATTTGAAACTTACTCCATCTTTTATAATGTCAGCCTGTCTCACTCCTCTGGTGGATTTAAAAGCCAAAGCACAAAAGAAATAGGAAAAAGTGCACAAAATGCAGGATTTGGTAAATGTTAAAACTCCTCGTCCTTCTCCGTTTCTTTTTGAAGGATGTTACAGACGATATGCCACAGCATTTAAAAAAAAATTTAAATGGCATGATGGAAGTTGGACTTTATAATCATCAAATAAATGTTAAGAAAAGCAAAAGAAGTAAAATGGCAGCATTAATCAGTAACAGATTGACTTCAGAGTATGCTAAAATAGAGGATTTCATTCTTAAACGGTACTATTTAATAGGTAGATGAAAATCAAATGCACTGGTGAATACAAAAACATCAGTGTTAAAATCCTTTCCACTTCAAGTAATTTCAAGTTATGTGTGCATGTAACTGCAGCCAGTACTTGCTATTGAAGCTCACATCTGTGTTGCTGTATTGCTTTGCAGGGGTCACAGCGTGGGAAGATCGAGGTCACACAGCTATACGACTGTTGGTGTACAGCGACACGACACATCGACACACCATCGTGACGCAATCTGCACCGGTCAATATTTGCTGCAGCAGCAGCCCAGCATGCTACCCCCAAAGCTGCTTATTCAAGAGGGCAAATGGATGAATGATCCATTTCCACGGGCACACAGAGAAGACACAGACGTGATCTGACAGCGCTCCGACTGTTCTTTGGTTGAAGTAATTGGCTCGTTGTTGGGAGAGGCGATCCACGAGCGGGCCAGTGATTAAAACAAACCGGGGACCGTAGGTCAAAAGCTGGTCACATGGTGATATATTGCTGATCACATGGCCGAGATGGGTATATGTGATCCAGATCATATCCAAGTATTCATTTCCCTTCCTGCTACATTTTTTAAAAATGCAATACTGGTTTTTTTGGCTAAAAAGAAATTAAATCTAGTTAATGTCAGCCCAGAGGATTAGAACCACCTAGACTATAAAAACATAGTGGATATCCAAATGTGGTTTTATAGAGTTGCTCATCAATCTCCCTTACACTACAGGAGTGTACAGTTAAGTCAGTAAAATCCTCGAATGCAGGGACCCCAAACTGATCAGCATCAATCAGAGCAATAGCAAGGATATCTAAAGCCACAAAAATGGGGAATGGAATGAAGCAGGATCTTAAACATTTGCTGTGGCAAGATTAAAAGAAGTGAGTCATTTTAGGGATAAATCCATAAAAAGCTTGACATGAATTTTAATGAAAAATTACATTTTTAAGGTTGCAAAATACAAAAGACAAAACATTTGTCATCTCGAGGTGTATATCAGACTCTGTTAGTGGTGTAATCCGTATAAACTGAACAGTTATGCATCAGCTTCACACAAAAGATGAATGGCTGGTTATATCATTTAGAACAATTTTGCTGAATGTGTAGATGTGCTTTTTGTACACTCAAAGGATGATACGTTTTGGGGTTCCTGCATCTGTTCAATCCACATCTGCTGCTTATATTAATGTACAAACAGAATGTATCAGAAGGTGCATAATCGCACACTGCCGGTGACTAAGAGGGGGCTGATATGCAAATCTGTGAGTCATGTGTGAGAAGTCATGAAAGAACAAGTGGAAAAGGGACTTCAATGGGTTGTTGTTAGCAAGAGGTTGAGGATCTAAAGCCGACAGCTGGTTGGTCACTTTTTGTGAGTTCAAACCATTTTGTTATATTTGGACATACAATAACTGGCAGCCACAAAAGAGCTTTTACGGGCCATTTTATACCCGTGATTAGAACTTCAAAAGATGATTTAGAGTAAGGAAGCATCTGGCAGAGACAATCTGAGCTGGGGTTTCTCTGATGGGAAAAAAGAAGAAGAACAAGTAGAAGAAAAAAGCAGCTTCTAAAGCAAAACCACTGCTACAATGAAAGAGACCGTATAACGAGAGTGTGCCAGAGGGGTAGGTCTGAATCGGAAGTTTTGATGAAGTGATAAGTCCTCTGAACGGTAGGGCTGAGCATATATTTTAATAATGTGACCCACGGCATTCCACAGCAAATGCAAACACAATTACTCAGCAAGAGGGGGTTCCCATATGGTTATTCCCAAACAATATAAATCTGCAGTTTTCCCCTCACAACTCGTCATAATTTAGAGTCGATGGCGTCCATCTGCTGCTTCCACTGTTTGGTGTTGCATAAGAACCACAGGATGACATAATGCTCTGTGTTTTCTCTGTTAGGCACTTATGAATATGTTGCACTATGTTATAGTCTTTGGTTTGAGGTAGAGAGGGACTCATTTCTCATTTCCCATTCCATATTTGATTCACTGTTCAAAGTAACACTGATTTATCTAAAACAGGGTCTTTTGCAACCTCTCAGTTCAACCACTGTCTGAAACAGAAGTTCTTTACTCCTTCATTTTGAGCCAACTTACGTTTCATTGGATGCTCACAGAAGATTGGCAAGTGGGCGGGGCTTCTTTGTGCCTGAGACCATGTCATGAATCAGGACACTTTATTAATCCCAGAGGTAATTATGTGGTCACAGTTGCTAAAGAGAGTAAGTTGTAACAAATCAAGGCACCAATTAAATAATTTACAACATTTACAAAATATTTTTAAAAAAAAAATAGCTCAAATAATAAAAATCCCAGTATATAACACACAATTTTAAATAGACAAAGCTGAAATTGAGATGCTCCTCTTATCATTTTGTTATTTTCTCAGCTCACCTTGGAACGGTTTGCAGCCGAGTGTGAAGCGGTGGGAATGAGAATCAGCACCTCCAAATCTGAGGCCATGGTCCTCAGCCGGAAAAGGGTGGAGTGCCCACTCCGGGTCAGGGACGAGTTCCTGCCCCAAGTGGAGGAGTTCAAGTATCTCGGAGCCTTAGAGATGGGGTGAAAAGTTCGGCCATTCGGGAGGGGCTCAGAGGAGAGATTATATCTCTCGGCTGGCCTGGGAATGCCTTGTTGTTCCCCCGGTCACCTCCTCCTAAGCTGGAGGAGGTGACTGGGGAGAGGGAGGTCTGGGCTTCTCTGTTTGGGCTGAATAAATGGATGAAAATGGATGGATGGATATTTTCTCTGTAGAGGTTGTGTAGATGTTACAGGTGTGAAGATCCCTTTTTGTGCTGATATTGAAGCCAGCAGAGGTCTGGGAATCTGCAGCAGTGAGCAGAGCACAGCACTCTGCAACCTCTCTAACTTTATGCGCTGTACTGCTTTGTGGCTGAGGTGCTGTGGTTTCTAAATCGTTCCATGTTGCAATAAGACCACTTACAGTTGATTGTGGAATATCTAGAAGGGAAAAAGCTTCACAAACTGATTTGCTGCAATAGTGGCATCCCATTACAGCACCACACTCGTATTCAGCGAGCTCTTTCCAACAACCCATTATTTCACAAATGTTTGTAAAGGGGCCGCCTGGCTAGGTGCCTGATTTTATACACCTGTGGCAATGGCAACTGTATTTATATATCACATTTCGTTATACTTAATGGGACTGAAAACATGTAACTTCAAAGATTAAAAGGCTCAATATTTTTTTATCAACATAGTGTCTCTGCTCTTATTGAGCAAGGAAAAATAATAAGTAACTGAATTTTTTTAGTCCACTCTGTCAGACTGGAACAAGCTGCGCTCACTTGGCACTGCACCCCAATACTGGCAACCAACTGCTGCGCTGGCTACAACATGCAGGCTTTTATGCATGTGTTTATCTTACCGATTGGATTTTACAACATCTAAAGATGACAGACTGCCTTTTATTTCTGTCCTCCTCTCAAAAACACCGGATGTTACAAGATTCATCACAGCTATGAACATCATCTCCAAACACAAAGCAAGCATAACTCACCCACCAGAAGAAGAGCTCATAACACACCGTTATGGAATCATTTCAGGAAACATAATAAGGGTTATGACTTCATGTTGCGGAGTTGCACATAATGATGTTATTTTTAGTAATTATTTGTAACAATCAGTCAGGAGCTGTCACAGTGAAACCTTTTGTCCTATCACAGCATTTGGACTAATTTTATTCTAAATGTCTGATCAGTTTACCAAAACCAAAAACATGTCTCCTCAGTCTTATTAATCAGTATCTGTAGTAGTTATTACAGCATCATAATTAGCACATCAACGTTTAGCATAAAGAGTGTAACTTCTGTACATGAGTAGAAAAGAAAACATGGCAACTGGTTAATAATAATAACTATTTTTGGGTGTTATCATTGTATTGTTATTACTTTATAAACAAGGATGACCAAAAAAAATAGATATATCACAATTATTAAATAACATTTAAGCTGAAGATAACCTTATTGGTTGACTGTAAACAACTGAGCTTTGATTCAGTGGCCCAGAGCCAAGAGATATACAATGATAAGCGGCTTGTAGTTTATTCTAGACAACTATTTAGAGCAGGTCTTCATTTATGGGGACAGAAACGGTTCTTGCACACCATGACATCACCACCATCTATAGCAGTGCTGTGGGGATTAAGAAAACATTTGAGAAATATCTTACACCCCCCGAAAAATACATGAAAAAGATGTTACTTTGGATTCATGTGTCACATGTCATCCATATTTGTTTTTTTCCCCACATACTATAAAATTATGAAATTTCATCAGCCTGATTTTAAGCTCAATTAAGTCCTCAAAGCAACTAAAGCCCATTTTTTCAGACATTTATTGCTTCATCAATCTGTAACGTCATTCTGTCATTCACATAAAGGTCACTTTCAGATTAATGTTCCCCACAGCTTCATCCATGACACAGACAGAGAGAGCTTTATCCGGGAAAGAAGGAGACAGAGCTACATGACTTGTATTTTTGTTACGTTTGAGTAAATCTAAAATAGCAGTAAGTGGTTCATTTTATATGCTGTACTATCGCTAATCTGGTCCCCCTCTGTAATGGGATTTTTTCATTGTACTACAGTGCATATCCAGCAATGACCTGGCATAAGAAACTATAGTAAAGGCAGAAAAATACATGCAAAACAGCAGCAGGTAACGGTTACAGAAGGACCAGTATTTTGATGTTCACAGGTCGATTATACAGTAAACGAGCCAGTGGTATGCTTCTATACTGTTTTAGTGAAACTGCCAACCCCCCATATACCTGTATGCTCTGTGTATTCCTTTTGTGGGGGGAAAAAATAAAAAAAATACACAAATCATGTTGACTTGTTTATCGCTTTCTCAGATAAACAACTTGGATTATTTCAGACTACACGGACAAGAGCCTGCTCTCATAAATAAACATGAAGCGCGCCTCAAAATGCTCTTGACACCTTTCCCGACCTGCCTGTTTTGTAATGCAGTTGTTATATTTGGTTCCACAAGCGAGGCATCCCTCTAATCTGAGGAGGCTTTCATTGGAAAACGGATAATAAATCACCCCGGCACCCTGGCATGATAGCCTCGAGTCACTGCTGCGTTAACGAGGTGCTGTGTCATCACCTGAAACCAGCTGCACCTTTGGCAGGAAAAACACAGAATCAGCTTCCTCCCATTGTTTCTGCCTTAAACTTCCCACCTAAACTTGAATACCTTTCCCTCTCGAATTTCCTCTTGCCTCTCCTATTAGACCTGCTCTGGAGCAGAGCCATTTCCTGCCTATTAAATCCACATTTATTGTGAGCGGTGACACAGCCTTCTTGGTCTCTGAAGGCCAGTGAGGCCACCCTGAGTCAGCACAACACTCTGGTCAATTACGAGCAAGTCCCAAAACAAGAGCCACAGTCGGACAACCAGGACGAACTGAGCTGTAGATCATTCATGCGTGGAATTAATGAATGTCTGGGATCAACATCAGCCAACCATCCCCATTACAGATATTGTTTAAATTGGGGGATAATACTGCAAGCGGAGCAGAAAAGATGCTTCAGAGTATAAGCTTTTTTTTAAGTTTTTTTTTTTATTAAAAGTCAGAGTTGTATTGGGGTTTTTTTCCTCCAGAGAAGCTACAAAATACTGAAAGTTAAATAACTGTAAAGCCAAAACAGATTTCTGATTAGAATGTGTCCACATAGTGTTTGTAATTAGCATCAATTGGTACACTCAGAGACACTTACACCCAGCTGCAAGGAACATTATTTAAGCATGCAAGTGTTACAACTGATGGGGACACCTGGATTCAAGCTCCAAGCTTGAGATCTGCCTTTTCAGATACTAACCAGAAAATAATCTTTCAGGATTTTTGTCTGATGTGAAATTCATCACGCCAGCTACCACAAAAAAATAAAAAAAATAAAAAATAAAAAAGTATCCCTCTTTCTTTGGCAGGTGTCCACACTGCTCTCTCCAGCACGGATCATTAGGAGAGATCCTTAGCGTGTGCCAAACTGTCTCCTGAGCGTCCACCACTAGTGGATTGAGCGTTTCGGTGCACCATGAAAGATTTATGCCAGAAAAGAGAGAAGTGCCACAAGGACCCTATTAAAGTGTCTGGACTCTGGTGTTGAATTGTTGGGGAGGTAAACCTGAACTGTTAATGTGCTAAAATAGCCCCAGTAGAGTCTACTTGTTTTCTATAAAGGGAAATATGACAGCAGAGTTGGAAAAGAGATATAAATAAGGCTTAAAAACTAGATTCAATTTCAGCTTCAAGCTCAAATAAAAGGCTAAATCTTGTATGAGCCCTGAAACGACTCCTGGCAGTCTATATCAGCTTTAGAAGTTATAGAGGGCAAAAGCAACCCTCCAACATTCATAAAGGCAACAAAGTTAGAATTGAAGCCTAACCACATAATGCTGTCTCTCTATGTATTCTTTAAAATACTGCAGGGTCTTTACCTTGTTCTATAAAACCTCTTGACGTGCCAGTTATGAAAGTGATTTTGCACCATGCAAATAAACCTGAATTGAATTGCACTGAATTGCTGCAAAGGATTAAAACTGGCAGGGGCACACCTGCAGAAATGGAAATTAGAAATATTTTATGTAGACAAAACCCAGACTAAAAAAAAAAATGGACATAGTATCTGTAAAATCACTGACCTGTTTCTGAGGTGACTCCAGGTGAGCTATTTCTTTATAGATCAGTCACTGCAGCAATACGATGCAAAACTGAGCACAATGTGTGTAAAACTGTTCAGGCAGAGGCACCAAAGCAAGGCTCAACATCATTTCCCTCGTTAGCCACTGCAACTAGTATAAACACGTAGCATACACAGAGAAGTTTGGGTTGTTTCAAGCACTGCAGAACAGTTAAAGTGTGCTTTTCCAAGCCAGCATCTAATGACCATCACAGGAACTAAAGCTTAAGAGTCTGCAGTTCCCACAGCTCACAGGAACATATCGGAGCTTAATTGTTGCTACTCACTCTCTTTGCTTTCACCACAGCAGTTTCACCATCATCAATAACGCTGCCTGCCAGGCACCAGATGAACGGGGTTGGTGACTAGCTGGTTTATCAGCTTTAGCTAGAGATGAAGTGGAAACGAAAACCTTAGAGGGAGAATGAATATCAGACTATTTGTTAGGCCTCCTGCACATCTCGCAGTGTTGCTCGTGGCTTACCAAGCCTGCTTTCCGAACATAATTACAAGCCCAAAGAGAAAACAACGCATAATTAGTCCTTTGCTTTACAACAATTCGATGCAAACGTTACATTCGCTATTAGATAAACATCTCTCGACTCAGAGCTTCAGTGGCGCGCATTGTTTAGAATACGCAACATTGTTGAAACACTGGATTAAAGCTTGTGTTCAAGGAGCTGCTCTTTCTTTATGCATTCAGAGCCCTACTTTCCAAAGTAATGTTTGTTTGCACAGGAGCCTCCAGTCAAACCGTTTTCCTTCCTTTCAGTTACTGGGGATCACCGAGCCAGCCCAATCAATAGACCTTGCCAGAGAAGCTGATGGAATCTGAACAAGTGGAGAGCAGAGGGGATTCAAAACTTAGTGGAGTAACAGAAACTTTTCCAAAGAAGTACTTTATGCCCCCGAATCCCTCAGAAAACCCTAACTGACTGACTATCATCCACTTTTACACTTCTTGCTGACAGCAGCTCTCTCCTCAGAAACAAGCCAGTGATGAAATTGCAGGGATGCTACAGAAAATGATGGGTTGGTGAAAGTAAATATAAACCATTACAGAGCTTTTACAGTATTATTAGAACAAGTAAGGTAAAAGGTAGAGGAACAGCAGAAAGCAGAAGTGAAAGAAGGACCTACAGAAGTAATTTTTCTCCGACATATTGATTATTTGAGTGAGCTGCCTGGGGATTGTGTTCAACCTGGAAACGCTTGGACTTGTTTCTTGCATGGATCGTGATTTTGAAACAAATTTTCAATGTCCTGCTGTAGAAATCTTGAAATGAGGCCACAAACTTTGGGATGTATAGCATTTTAAAAGCGAGACCGTTAATAATATCCAGATGAAATGCAGATATTATTTCAGCTGGATATGTAGTGCAGGTTTTGCAATCACTCAGAGTGAAGAGTGTGTTAGATTGAGATAACATGGACTTCACTGAGCAGTCAAAAATTCTGTCCTTTGCTTCAAAATACCTGGGAGTGGTGATGATGGTCGGGCAGTACAGATCATTTTCTGCTGGGTTGACCATCGTGATAGTTTGTGGCACTGGATTTGCTCCACGCTTATAGTGATCCAAAGACCATAAAATGTAGACAATGTGATCTAGTTGGTAGATGTCACACAGCTCCATAAAACACAAACTTCCACCATGAAAATCTTTCATAGAAAACTTTGAGCCGCACACCTTTTACTTTTAATTGCTACATTTTGCAAAAGTGGCACAAATTTACTCACAGAGCAAAGCATTAACAACGTGTCACAAGTGTGCGTCCGGATAACAAGCTGAAAGAAATGTTCACAAATGCATTCACTAATGGCTCTTCACAATGTGTGAACATTATACAGACCCATTACTATATGCAGGCAGCTTTGAAATACGTTCCTTTCCCCATACGATTCTTCAAACAGACACACGACTTTGAACTCGGATGTCATGAGGATATCGGCTTCACCGCTGCATCTTAAAACTGTGACTTCTCAGGAAAGAAAAAATATATATATTTGGGTACCAAATGTTGATAGTAGTGAATTAGTTTGCATATATCCTGATAAAAAAAACAAAACTGTATTTCCTCAGAAAAGATCAATGAAACCAATATTATTGATTACATTTGTGCTGATAGGACTCAATATGCACTCAAAAGTTTGCGCTGTGGCTTTACTGGATTAATATGGTACAAGTCCACCACATGAAACTGATGAGAAATGAGATCCTTTACTTCTGCATAATATTTTCTCCAAAACATCTGTCGGATTATCATTTTCTGAGTACAAACAGAAATGCCCAACTGCCCCTTAAGCAAATCATCGATCATAAAGGAAGCACTTAGTTAAACGGATAAAATTGCAATGCTCAGCCTCCATTAGCATGACAAGACAGACCTCCTAACTTTTAATTCAGTAACTCAACTTGCATGCCACATGTATAGATAAGCAGAAAAACCTCTTTTGAGGAATCCTTCTTTAATTTATCATCACTTTCAGTCACCAGTAATTCAAAATGCAATAAGTATTTTCGGTATGCTACGAACGCAGGATGAAGAACGTTATATATTCTGTTTCTTTGCCTTTGAGGTAGCGAGGAGACATCAGTCACCTTGCTAGAACTGTTTGACAGCCCTATTCTCTCACCTTAATGAAATCCCAACGCAGGAAAAAAAAAAAACCCAATTTCAATGCTCAGACAATAAACCCTCCACTTCCTTATCCTCTGGCACATTCACACACAGCAGAGCATCTCACTGCTTACACCCACATCCACTAAATCCCCCAAATATCATCTTCAATTAAAAACAATGGGAGCCTAAGCCTTTGAGCGGATCATGACTATATTAACACGTCAATACTTCTCTTTGGAATTTTTGAGCAGCACAGAGTGACGTCCGGCCTGCTGACATCCAGCGATAGACGGATAAATATTCATTGAATATGTTACTTGAGATTTAGCTAAAATCAGAGCAGCTGTTGCTGACTGTATCTGTAACAGGTCTTCACTTAAGGAGCGATAATAATAATTTATGAGGTTGTAATATACACTACAGTACAAAGCTGCACTTTGCATGCTAATGACCATAGCAAAATGACATAAAGAGAAATAATCACATGCAAAACTCTCTAGCATCTTTCCAGAGCCGTGAATCATTTCCTGCATCTTAAAATTGTTCTTAGGATTTTATCATATCCAAATCCTTTCAAATCCACTATTGAATGTCAGTACATTTAGCTTTTATGTGCCAGTTTTTAACATGAGCAGCCTGATTCAGCTTGCCATGGCCAACACTGAAAATTTTCTTCAGATTATAGATGAATTGAGTCCCAGTATAGTGATTATTAACCCTTCCAAGAATGGCTTGATCCATATCCAGTTAGACGAACACTCACAGGCGCGGGCATCCGATTGTCTGGCCGATACATCTGATGCTGATTCAGTTTTTCTTTTTTCTTTTCTTTTCTTTTTTATTGCCTGTGCTATCTATAAGTGAGAAGTAACATTTGTCTCTTATGTTTTTATTATAGTTCCCAATACAAAATAAGGAAAAGAGATAAAAGGTCTTTTATAGGGATTCAAAACAGAACTGGTTGTGTCAAAATCTGTATTTTTTTTTTGTGCGATTCAAACTGGTAAGGTTTGTTCGTATTGACTTGCATTTTTCCACCAATCATAGAAAAAGCTGAGCACCTTGAGGTCTGTGGGATTAAGACTGCTGCCTCAAAATTTCATGATAATATATACAAGATTATATAACGTGACCTGGACAAGTAGCAGATAATGGATGAATATTAATTGATTTTTTTAATCATTAAAAAAATGCACTGATTATTATTATTTTTAAAAAGAACAGACACACACACACAAACTATGGAAAATAATCCAAATCCTGGATACTTGAGAAATGTTTCAGTTTCATCTTTATTTACAGTCTGTGTCTCGTGTGTTATTTAACCAAAACAGCATGCTGTGACATGACTGCAAATTGCATCAGTGGTTTAATGTAAAAGCATTAAAGCCCTTTGTAAAGCCACAGACGAAGGGATTACTGACTACTTTCATCCAGGGTATATTTTCTTATAACGCAAGCCTGGAGGGGGAATAAAAGATTTAGACCGCGAGACATTATAGTGTCTGTACAGAAAAGGTCAAGAACTCACTCAGACATTTTGAAACGCTCTAAAGCTGCAGGCTAAAGGCCATGTTATTGGTATGACGGAAACACTTGTGTGCCAAGATATCGATCCACTCCAAATGCATTAACGAGCCAGGTCTTACTATTCTTTAATGTTATGCAACATGATGTCCAGGGCTATAAGAGCAGAGAGCAGAGAGTTCAGAGTCAGAGGCTACAAGCAGTTCAGGTGAAAAACTACACAAATATTAACAGTTAAAAAGGAGGGAGAAAAAAAACATCAACTGAAGGTGACCCTGTAATATAATATACTGTAAACACAGATGTGAAACCATAGGATTAGTCTTTCTTCCTTAGTGTGAAATCCGCACCTCAAGAAACACTAATCGTATCGCCTCCTGGCCTCTCAGATAACAACTATTACACAGCTGCAGAAGTCACAGAGGAAGATGGTGTTGAGAGATGGGGTGACAAAGGTTGTGGGATACAAGTGCTGCCTGATTCTCGAGTGCAGCAGTGTGTTCTGCGCCATCTCTTGATATGGCTCTGTTTGAAGATGGAGGGTGAGTAAACAAGTGTGCACGGATGGTGTCATTTCAGAGGTATGAGAGGCAAAGGCTGAACACCTGAGGGGAGGGAACAAGGTGAAGACAGACGTGGAGTCCATAAAAGGTCAGGCTTGAAAAATCTGAGCAGTCATTACTGATGATTTAAAGGGACACGCTATCATAAAAAGAGGTTAAGCAAAGATGGGGAAATGGCGAATATGAGTAGGTCTGTAGTGTCAAAATTAAACCAGTATGAAACAAGCACAACTAAAAATTTAACCATAAAATAAATAAATAAAAATATCAGCTGGTACTAGTGCCTACAGGAAAACAAAAAAAGGATGGGGATAGCTTCTTCTCAAGTCCAGATGATTAAAGGATTCAAGTCAAAAGTTAACACCCCCTCCAGACAAACGCAACCAGCAGAGAGAAAGCAACTCTTCTACTAGGGGTTTCTTTCCTTCCAGCATAGAGGGAAGTCTGTTGATAACCACTATGCAATCATATGCAACTTCTCTTTCAGGTGTTTGAACCCTCAACTGATGAGGGGGCGACGTTTGAAAAGCAACCAGAACAAAAGCCTTCTGGAGTCTTTGAGCAGTCTCAAAGAAGGTCAGTGTTGTTTTTAGTTAGTTTTAATGCTAAAGCTTAAGAAGCCACTCAAAATAGACCTCATAACAAGCTCAGAGGCATCCTGCTGTGGAACTCATACCCAACTTCTGTCTACTTATTACCTGGAGGGGAGGCTCTTTATGCAGCTCAACGTCGAGTAACCAGTTGAGTCAGGTGCAGGTACAGAACCTATGGTGCCATAATCTTTCAGAAAGGATGGATTGATGTTAAATATGAAAAGCCTCTATGTGTATAAGGCAGCGCTGTTCCCATTAAAAGAACCCAGGGACTATATTCAGCCATGCCAAAGTAAGGACCTTGGATTAAAGCTTGTCGAACAAGGCAAGTTCTCGCACAAAAAGGAAACGGCCTCAGTGCAGTTAATGTGATTTAGGTTTTTACACATTTTTTCTTTTTGCATGAATCTCAGCTAAAACTCAGCCTAGTCTTTATGCTTAGCTAGAACAGAGAGAGTTTCTTCCACATTTGGAAGTTGTCCGTCCCCCGAGTTTTTCCAACCACCACAGTCTGGGAACGTGGTGTTAAAGCAGTTGTGTGTCTCAAAGAAGCTTTCTGCGCTTGAGTTCCAATCCATTTTACCCCCTAAAATGTGTCGTGGGAGCAGGAGAAAATGAGTTAGAGTCCGTGCAGCTGCTTGCTTTTCAGAGAATGGTCATTACAGATGATCCACTGAGATGGAGGAGAGAAAGTCAAACGAACCAAAACGGCCGTCTTGGATGTTTTGTGCAAAATTACTCCTCCGCCTCTTGATTCTTTTTATTTTTATTGCTTTTTGGTCCTTTTGCTTGTTTTTCCACTGTCTCGTCCTTGCTTTAGCCATCTTTTCTGTTATTCTCTTTATTTGTTTTTTTCCTATGTGCCTCTTTTCAATCCATTTTTACCTCAGCTCTGTCTCCCATTTTGGTTTGACTGATGGGCTTGGGAAGTGATACAGTATTAGAAAAACAGAATCAATTTTGATTTGTTTTGCTAATATTTGTCCAACTGTCGTTTGTGTGCGTGACTTCACTCTGGACTTTTTTATGGCCATTTAAGCCTTGAGAGTACTGTGCTCAGTGAGACACTTTTCAGCACCAACTAGCTTCTTTTGTCATTAGATACTGTTGATTCTGATATGCGGCAAGTGCATGCAGCCCTGCACATTGTGCTGGTATTCAAATGCTTTTTTGTCTCTCTGGTGTCTGTGTCTCTGCAAAATGCTGATAAGTCCCAGAAAGGCTCATATTACACCCCTTTTTCCTCTCTCCTTCTTTTGTAATCATACCCTGGGGCTTTTATTTATTACTTTAGTGTGTATCTATGTGTTTGTATGTGGGAATGCCTCCCTGCATGTGTGTGTCCTAAAAGAAGGAAACACAGGGAGAAAAAGGAAGGGAAAGAAAGAACAATTCTGACTGGAAATGTAAGAAGAAAATCCATTGACAGAAAGGCGGGGGGAGCCTTTGTTATTAATCAACTCAGCAGCGGTTCGGGGCAGGTGTCTGCGTCTTCACTCACGCTATTTACTCACAGGCTGGGTGAGGCGCTGAAACCTGCAGGTAGCCGACGCTAAAGCAGCACAGTTTATCAGAGATTGTAAATAAGAGCGTGATAAATATGTAGTCTGTCATGTCTCTCGTGTCATGCAGAGACTGTATGTGACAGAAATGATACATGAGGATTGGAATTATCCGACTACGAGCAAATTCAAATTTTATTTGTCTCACACACACACACACACACACACAACCATACACAGTATGACATGGGGGTGAAATGCTTGTAGCTGTACAATGCCCGACCATTAAATGACAGAAGAAGAAAAGCAGGAATGGTGGAAGATATAAACAATAAAAATGTCCTTACGTCTAGTCTTAAAATCAGTCTAAAACTGACAGCAGGATGGCAAAAACAAATACGATGACAAAGCAAGCCATTAATACACACACAGATACTCTCAGTGCTCAGCAGAATTCAAAAATATTCCTGTGATCCCGCAGCAGTCACGTTGATCAATTGCTGAATCCAAACCTACTGAATACACTGCTCCAAACTGATAAACTGATTTCTTTTCTCCTTTTTTCTTTTTTATAAAACCACAAAACATCGATCAGAAGTAAAAATCCAGGCACGATCCAGAGCTGGTCAATATGTGGTCTTAGCCTGAAGGACCAGCGCAGGTTTTTGTGAAAAGCTTTAAACCTCTATTGCCTCTTTTGCAACAACATCAATTTTACAGTTTTCTCTAACTATTCGCTTTCACTGGTGGACCCCACCCCCAAAAAATGTATTACAGGAAGGAAACAGATCTTGACCAATGTTTTTCTTTGTAAGCAACACTTCGATGTTGCACAATGACAAAACAGCTTATTGCTAACCCAAGTTACGCCACCGCCTGTGGCCCTTCAGTCATCCCTGTATGCCTAAATTCTGTTTGTTTGGATTCTGCTACCTTACCTCTTCTTACATTTTTTTTCAAGAGCCACACAAACCAACCAGTATTCATATGCTAATGGAACAACTAATGTTCTTAGTTGTGCCAGTCCAGACGCTTTTCTTTGCAAGCTCCTTTGACTACGATGACCTGGATGACTGAGAACCTTCACAGACAACTAATGTTCTTGTGTTCAGCCTAGAGCTGGGCGATAGAACGATAACGATATC
Source organism: Pundamilia nyererei (assembly GCF_000239375.1). Classification (NCBI taxonomy): domain Eukaryota; kingdom Metazoa; phylum Chordata; class Actinopteri; order Cichliformes; family Cichlidae; genus Pundamilia; species Pundamilia nyererei. The sequence goes on along the minus strand of NW_005187468.1, from coordinate 661,031 downwards.
TATCGCGATATAACTTTTACTCGATAGAGAAATTAAGCTATCGCGATAGACCTCGCCGCTCTTGTCCTCTTAAAAA
>NW_005187468.1:616407-660786 GCF_000239375.1 Pundamilia nyererei | reverse complement strand
CATCGACACTACCGACTGGGAGTGGGCACTCGCTCCTTTTCCGGCTGAGAATCGTGACCTCGGCCTCAGAGTTCTCAATTCTCATTCTGACTGCTACAGACTGTTGCAAACCACTCCAGTGCGAGCGGGACGCCACCACCTGATGAAGCAAACAGATCGACATCATCTGCAAAAAACAATAGATGAGAACCTAAGGGCATCAACACAGACGCCCTCCACCAAATGGATATACCTAGAAATTCTTAGTGCTAGTCAACGGTGCTCGTTTCAGCAGCTGAGACTGAAGAAATAACTTTGATGAGCGACAAAACATTTCTCCTGCTAAAAACGCTACATCCAGATGAATCAAATCAATGGTCTGGAATAGGGCTGGGTATAGTCACGGATTTCTAAAATCGATTCAACCAAATAGATATGCTGCTGAAGTGAAGCAGAGCAGTGTTTCTTTTCTTCGGTGTAGAAGAGCAGAAATTAGGCTTTGTTGGAGGTAATTTATGAAAGAAAAAAAAAAGATTTTTATCGTGGTGGAAACAAAATGCCAAAGGTAAGAGGGAATTATTGACAATATTTATCAAATGTGAAGCGTATTTCTGATGTTCTTTTACTGCTGGTTCAGTGAGTTTGGTCAGAGAGTGACAAAACCTGCAGCATCAGAATCTGTGAGTGTCTTCTTTCAGCCACGAAGGCGTGTCCGGGTACGGGTGAGAAAGCCGACATCTCACTGATTCTGATGCGTTGGGTCCACACTTTGTGTTTACATCTTTGTGTGGAATCTGTTTACCTGCTCATTTGCTCTTTTAGCTGTTTGGTGGTTGTTGAAATTAAAGCTTTAACCTGAGAGTCTGGGGTTTATGACAAAACACATTTATATTTCTTTGGGTTCCTTTGCGAGTGCGCATGTGCCAACCAGCATGCTGCCTGCTGTAACCCAGGATTAATAAAGTATTTCTGATTCTGATTTAAAATACAGGATTTAATGAATTGATATCCCTTTATTCAAGCTAAAATCGATTTAATCCCTATTCCTATTCTGGAACTTCTTTACCTGGATGATGAAGCCTGCATCAAGACATATGGATAGAACTTATGACAAAGTCCTAGTTTTCACAGTGAAAATCTATTGAAAGAAAAATAAATGGAAATAATTTAAGTTGATTACTTTCTGGCTTTGATCTTTTTATCTTTACTTCACTTTGCATTAAATTGCCATTCTTCAGCAATTACATCTATTTTTGGAGGAATTTTCTATAATATTCTAGCTGGACTTTATATAAGTTTATGTGAATTCCTGTATGCGCACAGCAACAAATATACAATAGACAGCAGCAGTTTTGTGAGTATGACCAATTTACAACAGTTAATCAGAGTATATAATCACCACTGCAGTCCATTTAATTGCCAACTTGACCCCATTGCATTGCAAATAGAGCAGACTGTATTTTTTCTGTGTTTTCCCTAGTGCAGCATTAGTTTAGACTTGCAGGCAACACAAAGAGAACTTAAAAAATGACCTTATTCACTGCTGTTAATCTATGTTACTAAATTTCTTGCAATTTAGTTTACTACACATGTATAGTAATTATCCTATAATCTGCACTGCAGCGTCCTGGAACTAGCATAAGAAAGGCTTAATCTTATTTCCACCCAAAACTTTTTTCAGACAGTAAAAAGACTCATAACAGCAACATCTGAAGCCAGTTTTAACCTCCAGCTGAAGCTGCTCCTTTTCTTCTCCCCTCCCTTCTTTTAAGTCAGAGAATCAAGATTCCCATCAGGTCTTTTTTGTTAGAGAGGGAAAATGAAGTTAACATTGATCTTACTGACAAAGGTCTGAAACAAGCCCATCCCGGCCTCCCTGTCACGGTGCGAAGTCATCCTTCGCCCATTTTTCCCCAAAGTGTCCATGAGGAGGAAAATGTAACAGAACAAATTTTTTGATGCTCATGACTAATCGTTGATGCTTTTTTTTTTTTTTTTCTATAAGCAAAGGATCACCTACTCTCTGGGACAAAAGACAGACAAGAAAGAAAAAGAAAAGAGGAAGGGAAAGGCTGAGTAGGGGATAAAGACGTGTATATCAAGGGAAACTGGAGGAGAGCGCAGAGGACAGACACTAATAGAAATAGGACAAAAGAGGAAATAAGAGAAGAAGTAGACAGTCAGGGAGAGGAACAGAAAACCACTGGGATCCGAGTCACTTTGAATATGAATACTTCATGAATCCAAACTTAAAAGTGTTTATCACAGTTAGAAAAGCTCCAAATGTCTATTCCTTTCTAGCACATTTCTTTCTTTTTTCTCTTAATGCTAGAAGCTGTCTGCTTTTATTTGTCTAAACTTTTCTTTTATGCATCACTTCTTTATAGAGAGATTAGAAAAGGCTACAATAGGCAAAAAGCTGATGTTTGTGAACAAAAGCCACCTGGAAATCATCCAAATCCCAGAAATAGTTTTGTTTACTGAATATTTAGCTGCTCATAATCTATGCACAACCCAAGTCCTGCTGAAAGCTGATGTGTGGCATGATTATGTGACTAATATGGAGCTTAAAACGGTCTCTGAAACAACTAACCAGCAGTAATACAAATAGTTGAGGCTTTAAGGCCACAGGAGTGAAAAAAGAGAAAAGAAATTGCCAAATTAAGGAAAGAACACTGAAATATGGATATAAGAAGAAAAAAAGCATTCTAAGAAAACGTATTAATTTCAAATCATTTTTGGTTCAATTAATGTGCTATAACTCAGCTAAGGAGTTGCAGAGTGCTTAACACATGCACACGCACAGTACAGCAAAGGCTGTACACACTCTCACCCACATGCGAGCTCTCCACAGATCGCACTGTCAATTGGGTGGCCAATTCAGTTTTACGATTGTGGTGCTAATTTCCCTAACGCGTGAGCAGGTGTCTGAGTAAGCAGGCGGAAACCAAGTCCAATTGAATTACCTACACCTGCATGGATAGAGAAGTTTCAAATGTTGGAAAACGAAATAATGAAATAGAGCCACCGAGCTGCCCTGTAAGCAGGTTCAGAATCAATAAACCACATGTTAAAATGAACTGCTTGCACTGATGGATAAAGCTAGTGTTGTAAATTCTCCGGTAAAATAAAAGAAGATGGCCCGCTAAGACAACAGTGTTTGATTCAGCAGCGATTTAATGTGACGGCGATAAAGGAGTCAGAAAGAGATGTACTGCCAAACAGCATGTAAGAGACAGGAAGCTTTGCACCAACGGGGAGGGCGTCTCACCTGCCTGCTTCCTGGGCACTTCCTGTGTAATTTAGGGGAAGGAGGAGCGAAACTGTTGGGAAGGCGAGTTTAAAACGTGCCTTTGGGGACCTTGGTCTGTTAAAGAGTAGGAGAAGTCAATGAAAGGCGTATTCGATAGAATAAAAGCATGGTTAATTTGCTGCGGTGTGTATAAAAGTGCAGCTGCAAGGGAAAATATTGGAAGAAGACAGAACTTACCTTACACAACTTTTAGATTTCTAAAAATAATCAATGTTGAAACATTTTTTTAAATGGATGCCTGAAGTTGCAGAGAAAGTATAATAGTGATCTTTGTATAGGATATTGGATTGTATGTCGTGCCAATACATATAGTGTAAGCATATAAAGATTTATGTAGCATATGGGCTGTATTTACACCTTCTAAACAAAGGGGGTAACAATGTCGGCAATGCATGACCTATGAAAGCATATACACCTCCACTCTGATCTTGAGGCGGATTAGAAACAGACCATCCAGAGACCAGAAACTGCCCCCCTCCACAGTCCCAGAGGAGCCATAAAACAAATGTGCGCATCAGCAACACAATTCAGATTTACTGCTTAGGATGGTCACAGCTGTGCCCTATAACAGCTTGACTTGATACCTAATAAGTGTGGAATGTATATGTGCAAGCACGTGTATTTTTGAGTGTAAGTGAAGCCTTTAAGGCTGGTAAAGGCTACAGGGAGAGGATTTCTTAAAGCATAAAAAGACCTCTATCACAGTGGGGTCACCTAAGCCACTTTACATGGCCTGAAGAGCGAACATAAACTGACAAGCGGCAAAAAATCCTGAGTGGCTTTCCTGGTTGTTAAAAGGGGGGGGGGGGGGGGGGGGGGGGAATCCTTTCTCCTTGAACAGCAAAAACTAAACTGAGGAGGAAGAAACAATAAGTGGTGCCTGAATTTTTCCTGTTTATTCACTTTATATTCAAACTTCTGTTTTTAGTGGAAATTATTTTTACAGGATGCCCCACGGTAGTTGCAAAAACACCATTTTTACACAGATTCATATTCTCGTTTGCAAGGACTGGTTTTCAAAATAATGTCTAATTTTTGCGGTATATTTGATACTTTGAGAAGTGGTTCTCCGATTAGTTTAAAACTGAGCAGATTACAGAGATGGGAACAGCTTTTGGTCTCAAGTGAGGTCAATTTAGTCAGAGGGTAAACACGATGCTTTATGTGGACATCTATCCTCCAACTTTTATTTCTATTTGACAGAATCCCAGCCTTAATCTCATTTTCATGTCTGCATGTCCTTCCCAGAGAACAGCTAATTTATGAAGACCACAATAAATCTATGTCACTGTTATAGCTTAAATTGCATTGAAAATAAATGCATTGGTTTTTAAACTCATTATAAGATTAATGGTTCTCAAATGAAGTAAAATAAAAAATTAAAAAATAAAAACTGAACATGAGTAGAAGAAAGGGACCGTCTGTTCCTGGATGTAATTTTGAAAATGCTTTGCTTTTTCTTCTTCTTTGTTTTTTTTTTTTTAACCAAAGAAAAAAATCCACTCCATCATTACAAATCTACCCCTGATTCTTCCTCTTGGACTTCAGTTCCTGGTGTCTTACTTGCCTCTTAGGACTTGTGCTCTTCCTTGATTCCTGGAAACACAGCTTGTGTCCCTTTTAGCCCAGTCCATATCAGTGAGGTGATGGGAGGAAACGTCAAAGAACATAACGCCTGTCTGAGCAATAAGCCCACACATGCCTGCTGCTGCCCTTTACTCATCTAACAGGACATGGATGCTCTGACTGACACAGATCATGCTCGTCAAATATGCAGTAAGTATGCCCAGTGTGCCAGTATGCGAGGATTTATGTCAATCATAAAAATCAAAGACAAGGAAAGTGATTATTTTTCTCCATAGTTCCTCAACTTTGGGCTAAGAAGGAAGCTCAGGATGCAAAAACAATAAAAAAGAGAAAATATATTACCATAGAGACCAAAGTAAAAAGGCTCAAGATCCCATTGATTCTGCTCCTCCATCCATCTTTCAGTAAAATGCATTAGCTCATCTATCATTCCACTCAGGGCCCACAGTGACAGTACGCTATGAATAAATATTCGGTAATGTAATGTAAATGTAAATGTGATGGCTGTAGGTTTAGTATCAGCCCAGCAAGAAAAATCAGATTGTCCTCTGATTATCAGAGTCACTCCAACTTAATTCAAAGTCAAGAGGAACAAGAGGGTTGTACACTCCCGACAAGGACCGGCCATCTTTGAAGAAACTGTGTGATGAAATCGGGGGACTAATCAGGAGAGGAAGAGGTGAGAGGTTAAATTGTGATATTTTAGAACAAGAAGGATTTGTGTTCCAAGAATGACATTTTCTAAAAATGCACATCTGTGTCTTTAATACACGGACACATCCACAAGAGGACAAATTTGTCTTTAAAAAGCATCTTAAACCCCCATTTTTACTCATGACTCTTATTATTTGAACATTTAATGCAAAGTCATTATCCACTTGCATTTCCGCTATTCTTAAGAAAGGACTCATTAAAACTTATGTCACAAATGTGTACATTTAGCAGCCTTGGTTTTACCATTAGAGAGAATACATAACTGTCATTGTCCATGTTACATAAAATAATCCAATAGGACAACATAACTCACAATAATGAACAAATTTAAAGACGTGGTTTCAGCTGCAACTTGTGTCACATGGCAGGATTCATGTGACTCGATCAACCAGCAGTCAGCACTGTGGGATAGCCCTCTTGTGTTCTTTGATTACAATTTCACTCCATAAACCCAAAATAAATGGGATCAGAATGGCAATTTAGTGTAATGGTATTCTTTTTTCTTTCTTTAAAAAAAAAAAAAAAATTCAGGTCATTAACATGTTATGATATCAGAAACTGATTGAAGAACAGGGCAGATGTTACGGTTAGGCTCACATAAACTTTCATGTGTGTGTGCGTACAATTGCAAAAATTCTCCGAAACATTTATATGTAAATTATTGTTGCAGGAAGGTTGTGACATGGTCAAAATGTCCACAGGGAAAATCAGGGGAAATGAGCCACTTGTGCTGTGTTTGTAACCACACCAAGCTCTGGCGAAACCTGTGACACTTTCCCCTCTAACTGCTGAATACCGATCACACACAAGAGGAGAGAGAGGAGTTGAAGAATACACTGTACGCAGGATGAGACGAGGGACTCTGTGAGCAGAAAGGCACAGCGTTCAGGTAGGGGAGGGCTTCTTTTTAAGCTGCCCCACTAATACATATGCAGTCTCTCGCAGAGAGCAGACACAGACTGATTTAAATACCCCGCAGACAAAACACAAAACAAGCAGTAGTGACGGGACAAAGTAAGGAACCTCTGGCTCACTGATGCTCATGTAGATGACTGAACAAAGTGAAGCTAGAGTATGTTGACTTCAACGTCAGTGTGCTGCAGGATGGGGCGGGATTGAAAAAAGAAAAAACACACAAAAATAAATCCAAACTCTGACTTTTCTTACACACCAGCGTGCAGCTGCTGCATGCTTTTCTGACTTCCACCATCATCCTGTGTGTATGAGAGCACAAGAAACTGCACATATCTCCTTTATCCAGGACTCTGGAGGCTGTGCTGCTGACACTTCTTAACTGGTGTTTCTTTAAGCACTGCATATTGCACACAAACAAATGTACTAGAGATAAGAGGCTTGTAGTGAAGGAGCTCCTTGCTCCCTGCTAACTTCAGAAATAGTGAGGAAAAAGTTTTCACAGTTACAAAAAAAACTCCAGAACCATTAATGAAAAATATTTCAGTCATAGCAAAGGGAATATATTGGGCCACATTACTTAAAACCATATAGACCCCAAGTGTATTACAATGGAGGAAAATATGTAAACTGGAAAATCTTTTCCAATTAAAAAAAAAGAAAGAAGAAAATTAGTTAATGGTTTAATGGTTTTCATTTCAAATGTATTCACACTGGTACTTTATGATATAATAATAAAAAGGATTATATATAATCATAAGAAATAATCTTTTAAGCATCTTATGGCATTAAGGTGTGAATTAGGTATGCGTCAAAACAAGAGTTTATAATGCAAGATCATCATGTACTGGAATGAGTACATGATGAGTTCATCCAGAGCAGCTCACAGCATGAGTAGGAGTTTAAGAATCTATCTATCTATATATATCTATATCTATCTCTCTCTATATATCTATCTATGAAAATCAGTAAAGTCAAATCAGGTACAAAGTGAAGCATTTTAATCAAACCTGATAAGCATTTAATTTAAACCTGAAAAAGTTGCAGCTCCACGACACCAGACATGCCCCGCTAGTTTTAGCCACCGAAGCACTGAAACTGCAATTTATGACCTGTAGAAACATCGCAATTACAGCTCAAGAGAGATAGGCAGAGATGACACTAAGTCATTATTCAATCGCTGCATTGATTCTTCCACAGCAAACCACTGCACACGTCTTGGCCTTCCCCATCTTTCTTCATGACAAACACACCGAGGAGCCACATCGCTTTGCTTCTTCAATCACCTTTTCAGAGAGTTATGTTCGCCAATGCAAGCACACATGTGTGCTTACACAGCCCACCCGCAGACCCAATCCCGTTATTAACTGGAGCTCCTTGGTTCCTAACCTGCACAACACAGACTTTACCCCGAAGCTTCAGTTACTCCTCTGTCATCAACCCAAGGACGACCACTGAGTCAAGTCTTGCCCTTGTCTACAAAAACATGAAAACAGCTAGTCGCTCCTTCTGAGTTCAACAACAGAAGCTGGCTTTGAGGCTTTGTGTTGTAATTTCACACTGGTTTTTTTTTTCCCCCCAATAACACTACAATAATTAGTATATATACACTTCAGAGTTTTGACATCTCATACATATAAGTATTTTTGGTAAACATCTCATAAATATTCAAAGAGTTATGAGATCTAAATGATACACGTTCATTTAATTATTTCTGCTTATATAGGTTTGCATCCTATTCTGGTAGATATTGTGCTTTGGTTCAGCTCCTTAGATCATACACTGTCTAAAACAAGCAGCTTTAGCACCGTTTCCCCTACTTTTAAGCAAGCTTTTATCTGATTGGGTGCCCCCCAGGAACAGAAGGTTTAAACACCAGGTGGGCGGGGCTTCTGTGCTCACAACCAGTCTCAGTGTTTCTTGAGTCAACAATATTAAAGATGGCCCTTCAGATACAGAGACAAACAAAGAAGAAAAGTTTAAGCAGATTTTACCTTAGTTTAGGTTCAGTTTAACTTAAGTCCCAAATTCCATTTCACATTCCACTGTTTTGTTTCCCACCTGGAAACGCCCCGTTGACATACTCTAGGTTGAGAAGTGGAGATGTCACATCCCCTGCCAATATGTTAAATGTCTTACGGGTGAAAGTACAAATTAAACCAGCAAATCTCAACAGCGCTGTTTAAGTAGAACAGAAAAAGAATAGAAAATGCATTAGCGTTGTTTGCAATTAGAGCTTTAGACATGCATGCAGTAATAGCAGCAAGTTAAGTATTGGTCAAACCACAGGGAGCAATTTAGTGTTAGAGTGATCAAACCACACATTTTGTTATGAAATGACATCCTGCTGAGCCACAAAAGGCCCAAAGAGCAGAATATATTAGAAAAGCTCATGCAAGCTGAGATGGGATGAATACAGTGCCTCCTCCATAAACCTGATAAGCATAATAATTACAAAAAAAACCCTCCCAGAGTAGATAAAACACGGGAAAATAAAAAGTGTGAATTCTGCACAGGTGCAGTTATCTACAGCAGCTGTGGCTTGTTATTTTCCACCTTTGCTGAGACAGCAAGGAAATGCTCCACAGGGGAATCCCCCCCCCCCAATCGTCTCCTCAAGATAATACTTAGATTTTATTATGTATGACACTAGATCTTCATACTGCTAATCAACCATGGTTGCGGATAGCTCCACATTACAAGTCCACTCTCCTGCAGGTATGACTTCCCAGAAGGAAATCTCTTTTTTCCCCCCTTTTTTCGTACGAAAGGATCTGAGGCAAAGGAACTGTGAAGCAAAAGGCAGCACTATTCTTTCAGAAGGGGCAGTGGTGAGATAAGACTTATCAGATCCACGAGGGAGATGAGGAGGCAGGGCGAAGGCGGAGGGATATGATCCTCCAAGTACCCCCATTGTTCATGTGAACAATACGGAGACTCGTTAAAGAAGAAATTCGTTGAAAGTCTGCACTTTGGAGCGCAGATACATAGAGTAATTATAATATGGAGAACCTTTGGAGGGATTAGTGAAGAACTTATTTATATGAAGTGTCTCCTTTGGAGAAAAGCATTTGGATAACAGCTGTGACTGAAGGCAGAGTCATAAGCATCTGTCAACTTTTGGAAATGATTTGAGCTTTTTTCCAAGGTGAAAATTGCTGCTTACTACTGGAGGGAGTCATAAAAGCTACTCAAATAATATCCTGCTTTTTCAGATCATTTTAAAGTGTACACATTTCACCACAGAACCAAGTAAACCAAAGAAAAGCGAGGCAGTGTGCCTCCATGCTGACAGAAGAGGTCGCTCTGTGGAAACAAAGTCACCTGGGAAATTTAGTCCGTGACTTTCTACCAAACCAGCTGTTGGGCACCTTCTGAGGGGGAAAGGGAAAAAAGGCGAGATCGATGAGAGTTTGCCATCATCTTAACAAAGACATTTCATACAATACATTGTGAGAGCACCTTACGAGTGACAAGAAGACAACTGAGATCACATAAGGGTGGTTGGCTGCTTTATCAAGCAGGAAAGCGGTCAAACGTATGCCTCGCTGTGCCTCATGGGGGGCATTCAGCACTATCTATAGGAAGATTAATGCACAGCAAATATCATAAATCTTTCAATGGTGGACATTCAAGGCCATTCACTGTGGATTTCAAGGACTCCTGGGATGAAAACATTAGATTGGTTTGAATTCTTTGGCCCTAGGGTGTGTACGCATGGGCCAGCTGCAGAGAGCTGCAATTCACATGAAACACACTTGAGTTTTTTTATTTTCTGTACACACACTGTGACATGAGCATAAATAAAGAGAAAAAAAAAAGAAAACGTGCACACACGCACCAGTACAGATACAAATTAAACCACCCACGGGCATCTCAAAAACACATGCCGGCATCTTAACACAAACCACCCACCCACTGTTCATATCTTTTTCCCCCAAAGACACACACACACCACAGCAGGGAGTGCTCTAAAGAAACAATCTGAACCATCAGAAATCCATTTAGTGTGATAGGGTTACATCTGCAGAGGATGAGGTCAGCAGTCTCTTTTTTGCTTATTAACGCTCATCAATCTGGAGAGCGTTCGTTCATCAAGGAGCCTTCCTGTTGGGTAATCAACCTTGCAAGCACGGAGCTCAAAGACAACGCAATACACGGGACTGCCCCCGTCGCTCCTTTGATCGATGGTGGTGAATCATTAGCGGCTGCTGAGATTAGTCTGGTCAAATGAAGACAACATGAGTCATCTCACTTTGGGACACTGGCTCCAGTCCTCCAAGAACACCATCAGTCGCACGCTCTGATTTGAAATTTTTAACTTAATTTAAAAAGAGCTTCGGGCGTCCAACCAGCCACATTTGATAGCTGCATTAAAACATAATAACAGAGTATAAATAGTGTTTGTATTCAAAGCCAGGCCTTTCAATTACAAATAAAAAATTCTCACAAAACGTTTAATTTACCACATATAGCTATGTTTTTTGTTTTTTTTATTCTCTCCTACTTGAAGCACATTTCTCTTCTCTTCACAGTGGATAACCATTTTTCCCCACCGTGTAATTCAAATTTGCACTGTTTATTCGTACATAATTCAACTTTAATCAAATAAGTAGACGATGGCAGACGCTTTCATCAAAACAAGCCATAATGGCACATTTCCTGAACCTCTGGAAATTTTCTGGTAAGAAATAACCTCATAGACTCCTTCATAACTGATGGTGCTTTACCTCGACTTTTCTGATGGACCCGTGCTCGTTTAGGGGTGTCACGAAATGAGGTTTTGTCAGATGCATCCAGTTAAGCACCAGGTGTCCTTGATGAACAGGACACAGTGATATTGGCCACACTGTTAACGGTCCCTCTTTACTACTTTTAACAAGCTGACATCTTATTTTCACTCTGTAAGGTTTAGGCACAAAAAAGGGTAGAAAAACACACCTACTTCATGTTTATTTTGTTTTTTTATTGCAGTTTTTAACTTCTCTTGCTGTTTCTGTTTTTATACACACCAACTGTTATATATACACAGAAGAAAAAAGTGTGGGCGTTTCCGTCTCACTGGCATTGGCTTGCACTGGCGATGAATAATGCTCCCCATACCGCTGTAAAGTGTCACCTAAATTATGTCTTCCACTGAAACAATGTGGGTTGCTTTCAGTAACAATCCTAGATTTTTAGTCCAAGAGAATAAATCTCTGTTACTGTTTGCCATTGCTGTTATTTCGAAAAGTGTGTAAAAAAGCTTGTCTGGGTGGTGACTGTTTATATTTTAAAATGTGCATGTATTAGAGTAAACGCAGAAATTGCATGGACAATGACTACGTTAAACCCAGTTTGACTTTCATTTTATTCTGTTATTTTTATTTATAATGTTTCTGTAAGTAAATGCTTATAAAAAAAAAAAAAAACAGTCGAAACTGAGGATACTGCCACCTACTGGGCTGGTGTGGACACCCCCCTGCTCTCCTGTGAGTTTCCTGCACCGCAACATCACACGTCAGTGTGACTGAAATCTGCGCGGATGGAAAGCGGATTGCCACCCACAGACTTCTTTATTCCCTCCATTAAGTCTGGATAATCCCAGATGCTTAGCTCACTGCCATCGCCTCTCCTTTGGCCCCTCCGAAATCTTCCCCTGCAAATTAATCAGTTCATAATCTCCACCCTCCATCTAAATACTTCATCGAGGCAGAGACAAGCTACCAGAGTCACATTTGGTGCAAGGACACGATCCCAGTCCAGATGATGTTTGTTTGTTCAGACAAAGCAGACACTCTCAGACATGAGCACAACATCCCAGAGCGCATATATTCTGTATAATGCATTAGGCACTAGACAGTCATTTTGGGTAACGGGGTTTGTCACATTATGACATTTGGAGTGCATTAACAGTCTCCTGAGGGTGCTCAGGATCCGATAATGAAAAAAATGAGAGGATGAGAGAGAAAAAAAATACAGATAACAGAAAATGTTAGGGCTATATGAGAGGTACTCGCCAAGAAAACGAAACAGTCACTTGAAAAAAGCCTTAAGCTGCACAGAAATGTAACCTCTAAATAAACTGTAAACACAGTTAATTGGTTAAAGTCAGTCACTGCAGAGCAAGAAAAGGAAAGCACGGCTATTATAAAGCGTACAGCACTAGACTATGAAATTGGGAAGCAAAGTTTAGTATGCTTAATAAATAAACAAAAGCAGACCTGCTGCAAACATATTATCCAGATGCTCGCCTACAGTGAAATGTCTTTAGTCGCCTTTAAAAGGAGTCCAGAGATTGTGCAAATGAGCTGCTGTTTAGAGACCAAATCACACTGAAACACAGCTGCTTAGCACACGTGTGTTATTGTATTACCGGACTGTGTCATGGCACGACCCTTAAGACAGCTGCAAATAGCAATGGCTTGGAACATCACCGGACAGGCAGACAAAAACATAGCAAACATTTTGAAATATTTATGAAGTTGCGATGGAGTACGATGGAAAAGTACGCGTTTTAAATCGGAGCAAGGGAGTGGTTAAAGAAAGGAGGAGGAGGAAGGAGATAAATATGGCAAAGGAAAGTTAACAGGACCGCAGGGTCACCTGGAAAAAATATAAACGCAAGAGGGCGGTTTACGATATTGTTTGCTTTAGACAAACCTTATAAAATGTCACGTGAGGAGTGATGCAGAGTGGAAAGAGGAAAACATCAAACAACATCACTGCAGCAGGAGCGAGCTGGCGCAAAGGGCCGCCAGAGGATTTGAAATATGGACTGTTGTGAATGAGGGCAGTGTGACAGCCTCGTACGTGCACACGCGTGCGCACACACAGATAGACAGACCAGATGGGCCATGAGGGATTAAAGTGAAGTTATTTGTCCTTACTGAGATGTAGATCTCGCCCTCTTACACTCAGAGCAAATGCTGGGTTCTGCTAGAGTTTAATGTTCTGGGTTTTTCTTTTTTCCATTTTTGTTCTTACAGCGGCAACTCCAAAAATATCACGCCACAATAAGGCTCTAAAAACTACTGCAGCAAAGCTCATACCATTCAAGAGACACTGAGTCACATTTTTGTTTTGGTTTCAACCCCTTCCTGACCCAGACGCCACGCCAAAGACAGAAAAATGAATTTTCTTCCTGTTTTTGTACGTGTGCATTGTTAACACAAGAGACAATTTAAGTGCGGCTCTCCAGCAGGAGATTATGTGGGATAATATATGTATTTTTCGAGCCACGGTGAGGTCACATCTAATAAATAACTGCCATTACGGCTGTCTTTGACACTGTTATTTGCAGGCTGGAATCCTGCAGAATAACACAGATAAGACTGATAAATGGAGAGGGAAAAGTGAGCGGAGAAGAAGAAGCAGAAGGAGAAGACGAAGGAGAAGAAGATCAAAAAGGAGAAGAAAAAAAAAATCACATTACCTGTTGAAAAGGGAACGCAGAGGGAGCGATCACGGCAGCAGCAAATTGGGAAAAAGAAAAAAAGAAAGAAAAAAACACAGGTTAGCATTTTTATTCACACTCAAAAACCCAAGTGCCACTTGACAACTGCAATTTTCCATTTCTGCAGAGCTGCATTACTGAGCTAGTGAATGGCTCAAACGCCATAATATCATGGGTCAAATTCATACCACAGATTTGCTGTTGCAGATGATCAGCACATCACTGATCATTTCACCCGAGATGTTTTCGTTTGACACTGGCTGCAATGAAAGCTACGATGTGGTGAAATCACGCCAACGTGGATTCAGACGAGTCCTCTCTTTTTTAAGGCAGTCGATGACATATAAAAACAACATATCCCCTCCTCTTCAGTTTAGGGAGTTTTTATACTTGATGAGCTTTATTATTCTAGAAATTAAATAATAAATGCAGCTAAAAGATTCCTTGACTGCACATTTGATAAGCAGCATTTCCATAAACTTTTAATCAGCTACAAAAATCATCATTTACATAATTAGGAAACAAATTACTGTCCTGTCTCCCTATACGCTTTCTTTCCCCCCCTCCCCAACCACTCTTGGAAGATGGCCGTCCCTCCCTGAGCCTGGGTCTGCCAGAGGACTCTTCCTCTATAAAGGGAGTTTTCCCTTTTCACTGTCACAAAGTTCTCGCTCATAGGATATATGACATATCACACATGACTGATGGAGCTTTCTCCAGAAAAACCCTATCATGGTCGTTACCTTAGATTATAAAAACACCTCGATGTGACGGATGATGTCAATTGGCATTACATGAATAAAACTGAACTAAATAAAATAGCTTTCTGTTTTAGTCATCATCTTTGGCTTTCCTTTTACTCTCCAGCTTTATCAAAACATACACAGAGACACAGTCTCCTTCGCTTTTGGCACTGTCCTCATTTGACCCATATTAAAGTTGTTTGTGTTCAAGGAAAACACAGTCCAGAGAAGCGTCAAGTAAATACGTGGGCCAAACTGGGTTGTTTGTAAAGTCAACATAGTCCAAAATCACAAGCAAATAACCAAAGAGCCGTGCGGTGGGATGCATTTTCTGTTTTTCCTGCTCTAAAAGGCTCCATTGAGTCCCACAGAGTGCACTAATGGTCACTTACTTAGAGATGCAACGCGTCAAATATATTTTCCCTGCTGCACAAAAACAAGTAGGCGTAATTGCATATAAGCAGCATCTGAACATTAACAAGACATATGAATGTGTACACAGGCAGCCAGTAAAAAACACACACACAGCACGTATGTGTATAAAAAGAAACGAATTAAATCAAGCTTAGCGCCCGGTCTCTGGCACACGCTAGATGTTTGTTTCAGGGCCCGAAGAGGGACCTGATGAGACGCGATCATGGATGAGCGCCCTTATCCCACATACTCGGCTGTTCTCCCTTGTTAGTGTAAATGTCACGGCGCTCGTACCTCTGCAGAGGGCTGAACTTCCATTTCTGCATCACAAAGCCGCTGCCTCCACAGGCCACATGAGCTCCCCTAAGACTAAAACTATTACTAGCCTACAACTGTGTCCTCACAAACTCTCCCTCTCTCTTTCATTCTGTCCATCTGAGACCGATTTGGCGGGAGGTAAACAATGTGGGATTTTTAGATTTCAGAATCTCAGAAGCAGATGTGGACAAACTGCCAACATTTGGAGTGTAAAGAGGGAGCGGAAGACGGAAAGCGAATAGCCACAGAGGTATGGGGATAATTGGGAATGCAGGAAATAACCAAATGCTCTGACATCACTGTCTAATCCTGCTGCGGTTTGCCCGCTATGTCTGAGTGCAATATTGTAAAAGAACAAAACAACAGCCAAAACTTCAAAAAGAGGAAGCACTTTGCTAAAGATTCCCAGAACAATTGCCCACAATGTGTCTGCACTGCAATTTAAATCCATTTCAATGCCATGCATTTCATCAGGGACCTATGAGGTTGAACACAAGCGGCCAAATGACTCATTTTAAAGTTGTTGTTTTTTAATATTAGCAATATTTTAATGAAATGTTAAATGAAATGTGTGCTGGCTCTTTGCATACATTATCCAGCAGGGACAGAAGATTTTACCCATCACTGCTTTACATCCCTTTTGTGATGTCCACAAGCATTATTTTCAGAAGCACTTGCAAAGGGAACGCGTGGAGAGAGGGAAGATCCCAATGAGTTCACGCAATAACAAGCATGTTATTTTTAAATTCCTCGAAACATGGATATGAAAAGCCTCTATTGCTACGAGGAGCGGGGGTGGAGGGTGGAGGTGGGAGAGTTTACAGACAATAAATGAGCTCTTTTTGAATTGGCCTAATCTCATTTGGCCTACTAATACGCTGCGTGTGCACCGACGCACCAGCCTTTAAAACCAACTGAAAAGATACAGAAATTGAGTCTCTACAGCACAGATAACAGCACTGGCCGATTCAGCTGAATTAAGCGCCCTTTTCCTCCCTTGCTCGTACCCCTGCCCCCCGGCCTCATCTTGCCTTAAAGGAACTTGCAAACCTGTTGACACACACACACACGTTCATGTAATTGTAGGGAGGCTGGTGAAGCTGCTTGTGTAACACGCTTCACGACTGTCACAAATATTTCATCATCTCATAGGCCGTAACGCTCTGCTACAGCACTTACCATTTTTTGGTGAATGCTTAATGTTGGATGCGCTATAAAAGATTCAGATAAACGCCAGTCGGCGAGTGCAGATGCGATTGACACGAGGGGCCTGGCAGCTTGTGCGGTTTCTTACTGATGCATAAACTAGAATCAGGAAGGCTGTCCAAATGTGTCTGACAATATCAAGGATTTCTTCACAGCAGGGAGGGTGTGGAAGATTATGATAGGTCTGTCATCAGAGATCTGGCAAATTCCAGCAAACACTTTTATAAAAATAACTCCAAGATGCGACAATTGCTGCTACCAAGCACCATATTCATGTTCAGAGGACTATTTATCAGGATGCCTAAGGTGATTTATATCTTTTCAATAAACAACAATCAAGAAAGGCACTAAAGCAGCTGAAGCTGAAACCGTGTGGCTGTTGTTTTCCTGAAAGCACAAAAATGTGCACTTTTGCAAACAGCAAAACTAAATTTTTTTAAGAAGAGTTTGATGATTAAGATGAAGCGGATTTGGAGTGTTATGACAAAACAAACATTTACTTGAGCTCTGTTGTGTGGCCTAATGCTCACAGTAACATTTAAGGCATTTTTGGATGGATAGACAGCCCAATACTACTCAGATTTTGACCACACTGAATAATATAGATCATTCCTCTGCAGCTTACCTCTGTGGCAGCACATAACATACATAATATAACTGAGTTCGATAACAGCGTGATTACGCTGTTCATTTTAACCAGCCTGTTCTGATGTTATCTGGTAATCTTTCATTTTAAGTTAATATATACAGATTCTAAGGAGAAATATGGATGATATGTAAGAGTGTTTGCTTTAAAACTAATCATTTCACGTTAACATTCACCCAAACTGAGTAAATTTACATTTTTTACCTGCTTTTAAAAAGGAAAGAAAAAGAAGAAGCTAGCGCAGCCTTCTAAATTCTGCCACTGCATTTCTCACAAAAATGAGCTGAGCATCAAGCGGAAAAATATGAAACACACCAGTGGAAACCCATTCTGCACTGGATGGTACAGAGGAGATTGCTTCACACTCCATTTCTTTTGTGCTGCATGTATGCGCGTGCCTGTATGTCAAAGCTTCTTTCATATATGTAAGCGGTGAGCTGTTTGCCAGACTCTTAGTAGGAGGGTTACTCTAGACTCAAATTCCAGTCACGTGTACGTGAAAACTCACAGGGTAATTTTACTGTATGACTGTTTGCAGAAACCTATTATTCATACTGCATGTTTAGAATTTCCTCCCACTTTGCATTCAGCTAAAAAGTCGATCAAGTGCCCAAAATGGCACAAAGAACATACCGGTGTATTTAAGCATTTCCTGCTTATTCAACTTTAAGTGCGAGTCGATGGTTTAAAATTAAAACGTCAATAAGATAAGGAAGATTTAAAAAAAAAAGTTGCACCTAATCCCAACAAGTGCACACGGTTGCACTAAGCCCATTTACAACCCCAATAACCTAATGAAAGCTGGCTAAATCATGAGTTAGCAAGCACCTTTGTATAAGGGGCTCTAATTGATCCAATTAGGCTATTAAGAGTTTGTGTGAGATGAGAAAACAAAAGCTGAGGCAGTTTCACTCGCAGGCTGCAGCTATTTACTCTGCAGCCATCAATAACCTTTATAAAGGGGACACAATAGAATTGAGACAAATGCGTAGTCAATGCCTGATATTAGGCTGCTGACCTTAGCTAGCACGCAAGTATTTAAACAAAGTGAGTGAAGTTTTTAGCAAAACTTGGCTGGAAAAAAAAAAAAAAAAAAAAAAAGGCAACAGTAATGTAAGCAAATCCAAGGGGGAAAAAAAACTAATTCTCTCTCTTTATAAAAAGCTGATAGAAAAAGGTGGCACAATTCATAAAAAGGACCAGTTGAAAAACAATACAGCTTCATCCCTGCATGACTTCCAATAACTAAAAGATATTCTGTCGGCATTGTTTTGTAGCAGAGCGGGGTAAGACTGCCAGACGTGCACAAACCGAACTCTGAAACCAATATTCAGCCATTAAAATTTCAAATTGTTACCATAAAAATCCTCATTTTAATTGATGACAGCAAAACAACAGGCAGTGGCTGAAAATATACAGACTTTCACGCATAACTTAGTAATACTGAAATTGCCAAGGGGACCATTAAAGTTTAATCTCGTCTCGTCTCATTTCCATGTGAAATTTCAGACATTTTGTATAAAGTCAGATATGAAAAACAAGCCAATGGGATGAGTGATTTGTTTCTAGTTTATTTTCCAAAACTGCTCAAGTCTGTTCATCAACCTCCACAGCTCAGACTAATCCAGCTGATGCGGGCCAGATTTTCATGCTAGCTCTCCCTCCTCTCTAACCTCGCCATCCCATCCTCCTGCGGCAATAAAATATCCGCCCGCACAGACAAGAAGAAAGAGTTATCGATAGGCGGGTCAATTCATCCACCTCAGCTTACTCCATCCAAACGCAGGGAACCAACCATGTCAGCCCTTTGCAGATGGAGCAAGAGCCCATAAAGTCAATACCAAATCCATCAGCTAAATAGACTGCCAGAGCCGTGATTGTTTATGGGATCGGGCGGAGACCGTGCACAAGCAAAAGTGTGTGTTAGGTCTACTTGGTTTAGCTGAAGAAGACTGAAGTTGTGTAGTGTTCTCCTGGTCAATACACGGTGCAAGGGCAATAATAATCATGCTTCAGATGTACTGCCTCACAGCTTCATGGTTCATCGCATGGGCTCGGAGGCAGCAAAGGTTAAACAGGTAAAGACTTCTACAGTATGCTCAGCTGACTATAAAAGCCAACGTACTTGCATTAGCACAAACATTTCATTCACAACTGCACAAAAATAAGAACTCCCCACATAGCAGCTTTGCATTCACGCTACAGCAGGGTAGTCATAATCATTTTAGCACGCAACCTCAGTGACTCTTCCTCGCACCTCTCTCCTCCTCTAGCTGCTCCACATCCCAGTCAAATCTGACACCTCCAACCCACATCGTCTCTGGCTGACAGGCCAGCTCTCAAGAGAGGAGACCCTGAGGAGGAAATGGCAGCCATGTGACAGAGTGAGTGGCAGAGTGGAAAGCTATATCTATCCTCTGCCAGGAGGGTGCTTTAAAAGCAGACACTTCCCACATTTAAAAAGTATGCGGCTGTTTTTCCAGCGTGATCGACAGAAAGAAAAAGAGCGAGATTACAATTTGTTTTCGTGTCCTTTATTTTTGCATCTCCTAAGCAACGATGTTTGGGTCACTCGCTACACACAGATTTGTTCAGATGATGCAGGGAGAGAAGAAAGTATCCTTGGAGCATGTTAAGATTCAGTGTCTCGTTCAGGGAAAGCTCAGCAGAAACTGTAAACGTCGCTGATGTAATCAGTGAATTACTTCAAGTTACCACCCATTTTTTTCACCTCCGATGACTTCTCTTGTACTTGTGCTTTTAACCATCACAGCGAGCTCATTCTTTAAAGGTTTATGGAAATACAGGAGTTACTATCTCACGCAGACAACAAATCAGTGTAAATTACATAATAATCCAGTAGATCTGACAGAGCCACTGATCAACTGGTTGGAAAGTTTTACTCCGACCAGATTCAGCCCAACAGTAACCAGGCCCCATATTTACCTAAACTGCAAAATGGAACAGGTTACTTTCCTGGATTTGACTTGGTCAGGTCATATTTTAGAACAAAACCTTGTTTATTCAGCTCTATTTTGCCATTTTTAAAGTTATTGCATTAAGATGGCAGAACAAACTTGTTTCTTCTTATATCCATTTTAAAAGTAAAGGCCCTCTGAGGTTCAAGTGGAAACAAACCAATTTCTTAAGCAGGATTTTATTATGAAATACCTGCAGCAATGTGTTGTGAATAATAATAATAATAATAATAATAATAGGTTGCATTTATATAGCGCTTTTTGAGACCCTCAAAGCACTTTACAATTCCACTATTCATTCACTCTCACATTCACACACTGGTGGAGGCAGCTACAGTTGTAGCCACAGCTGCCCTGGGGAGACTGACAGAAGCGAGGTTACCATATCGCGCCATCGGCCCCTCTGGCCATCACCAGTAAGCGGTAGGTGAAGTGTCTTGCCCAAGACAACAACAACCGAGACTGTCCGGTCTCGAACCGGCAACCTTCCGGGTTACAAGACGAACTGCCACGATCTGACAGATTTTCTCAGTCACATACCCTGCAAGTAAAACTATAAATATAAGCAGCTTATTGAAATACATTGTAATATTTATAGCCCAGCAATAATCTGGCTACAAGTAGCCTAATAGCTGTACTTCAGCTGTCAGCCACAAAAATGCACTTAACTTTTGTTAGACTTGACATATTATTTAGTGCGCATTTAAATATTATTCACTGCTTAACTTCAGTTGAGATGAGGGCCTACAATACTCACAAGAGTAACCCTTCAAGTCCTTCAAGGTTTAAAATGTGCATGCGTAATTACAATTTGCATTATTGGATATGTATTTCTACGCATAAAAACATTGTAAAGACAATCGTCACCAACCACTGTCGCTGTGACACACTGGTGACTAGATGGGATAGGCTCTGCAGTGCTGGTGATAAAGATCAGTCTATATAGATAATTTAACATGTTAATTTAAAAAGTAATACAATATATTACTGAAATATATAACTGAAAATGCATAAGATTAGGTGAAAATGTCTGGCTAACAAAGGGAGGCTAAAGAAGAAAAACATGGCCTTAAATGCCCATATTGTTCTGGCTATAATGACTAATGCTGGTTAAACTTCATAGTCAATGGCAGGATGATAGCATAGAAGACATGTAGTCACTCTGCACTATTTAAACACCATTATGTCTTAACTGTCCCAAGCAATGATCCAAAAATCATTCTATACTTCAATAGTGAGCACACGCGCAACTGTTTCTATCCTGCGCATATGTTCTCTCTATACACAAACAATCTGCCACCACACTCACAAAATTACCCCCGACCATGACCCCCATTATGGCATTAATGCTGCTGGATGAGAGGGAGGTCCGCTGGCCCACTGAAGCTAATGGGTGAACAGCAACAGAGAGCGGCAGAGACTTGGCGCAGCGGGGCAGAGCACTGCCCCAGGGTCAGGCTGAGGCTGGTCAGATGTGCGGCAGGACTCCCACTGTCATCTCTGACTCATCAGCGAGAGTCATATGACCAGCCTCAGCATGCCGGTCTCACATACCACAGCGAGCAGATGACTAGCTGTCCTGACAGGCACAGATTATGGTATGTCTCATTTTATCCTTGGCAGAATGGTACGCTTCATCATATGCTGATATCAAAAGGCTTTTCATTTGGCTCTTCCCCCCCCCGATCACCTTTTTCTTAAACTCATTTTCACTGCTAAAAGTCTGCACTAGAAGGATGAGGTTACAAAAAGATAAAATAAGATTTAAAAAAATAAAAAAGATTAAGTCTAGATCCTTTTTTCCTTAAAGTAGCTTCCAACCATTTACCAAGATATATACTATTTCACTAAATACTCAGAGTGCATGCTGGGAAAGCGGAATTAGTTCTTGAATTTAACAACTCAGGACCCAGTTTAGCAGCAAGAAACTCCATCAGGTGGACCAAAGGAATTTTGATCCATTCCTCCTGGCAAAACTATCATTTCATCATATTTTCGGGGTGCTCTACTGAACAGCTTTCTTCAGGTGATGCTGCTGCATCTCAGTAAGATTACAGTCAAGACTTTAACCTTGAACTCTTTTTCCTTTCATGTCTAGAAGCCAGGAAACATGTCAGTCCGTCAGCTTTGCACATCCCGGTAATGCATCTTCTAATGTCTTTTGAAAGCTATGTTTTAGTTGTGGTTTATACACCAATCATTCTTAAGAAACACTGACACGGTCAGTAACCAGACTTCTTAAGCAATTACTTATATAATAATAAACTACATGTCACAATTCTGACCTCGTCTCCTTAATCTTCTGGAAATTGCTAACACCAAAGTTTTCTTTTACCTACTAGTCTGCTATGAAATGTTTTTAAAAAAAAATTTTTTTAAAGGATATCGGAAGTGCTTTTTTGCTATGCAAAATATAGCTCTTGGAGTGGCCTAGTCAAAGTTCTGACTTTAATCCAATTGAGATGCTTTGGCATGATCTTAAAGCACACTCTCCTCCAAAGTGCTGAGGAAGACTCTTAAAAGATTCATCAGGAAGGGGGCAAATATTGTTTTTGTAGGTGCAAATTCCTGGTGATTCAAAGGGGTTCAGAAGCCATAACTAATGAGCACAGTATACCGCATGTATCCCATCATAAAGGAACAAAACTCAGTGACAGTCCCAAATAAAATGAGGCTATTGTTGGCTTAATGTAGCTTCTTTATTACAGAGCGGTGCTTTCTTTTTGTCAGAGGAGAACATTGTTCCTGCACCTCCATCAGTGCCAGTTTAACTTTTTTAGTATCATGTCATACCGCAGTTTTATTCTCTTAACTGTAATGAATCAGCATATATGTTTCAAATCTAGAAAGCAAGAGCTTCTATCTCAGACACACATGTTTATCAGTATTAAAGTAATTATGACTTTCCAATTGATGTTGAATCCAACAAAGTTTGACATCAACATTTATATAATTATCAGGAAGCTTTACAAGGGCTGCACTACGCATACCTCACTGTGGTTTCATATTTGCCATAGAAATTTCTACAGTGGTATCTTCTCATCTTACTCATCTAAGTGCACTTCTGTGGATGCTAAACTGCTCCATTAAGATATTACTAGTGGGATAGATTTTATCAGTTTTACTCATGGCAATCTATGGAAGACAACAGAGACTGTCATTAGTCATTAGTCATTAGTCTACATGCTGAAATTTGACGTGCTTTCCCCCTTTCTACAGAAGACACACACACACACACACACACACACACACACACACACACACCCCACCCCCCTCGGGGGATCAGAGGAAAAGGAGATGGATGGAAAAGAAAAGCAGAGTCACGGGGCAGAACACACAGAGCGTTACACATGGACTGAAATACTGATGCAGAGCCAGGCACAGGGAGAAAAACAAGCACACACAACTCTGCATTCTACGTCAGACAGATACATGCATCATGAGGAAACATCATGATTCTCTACTCTACTAATTTCTGTTTATATGTCTGACAAATGCTCTGATAAAGAGGATAAATATGGATTGTTGTGGCTCATTGAAGGCACTGTGCGTGACTACTGAGGTCGAGGGGCACAGCGTCAGACTGAGACCTCTTGAAACTCAAGGAAACAGCTGTTGCTGCCTACGTCTTACTATGCTGCTAGTACTGTAGAAATTTTTTAAAGTTTCAATATTTTCCATCCCAAGGCAATAAAACCCGGTGGAAGCCTTGATATAAAACAGCAGTTCTCAAACCTCTTTTGGCATCCTGCACTCAAGACCACAAACTCAGGACCCCATAGCCTCACAATTTAGTAAATGTCTAACAATAATAAAAAAAGGGATCCATGCTGAATTTTACCTAAATAACTTCATTGGTGCGTTCCATTTCCTCCAGGAGCATACTTGTGTGTGCCTCGTCTGCAGCAGCTTGATGAACAAGCAGTGGGGCTTGGCCCACTCTTTGAGAGCCACTGGTATAGGACAACATACCTACTTGTAATATTGCATCTGTTAGAAGTAAGCACAGCCTTCTAGCTAAAAACCTGCATGATACAAAGTATATACTGATTGTAGAAGAATCCTTAGAGTTTAAGATAGTGGAAATGCTTCGGTTTGTTTAGAAGTGTGTGCCAAAGCTCTAAAGACTTTTCTGTTGACCTTATCTCGCCTCTAAAATATCTGATCCAGACAAAATCCCAGTCAAAACAAGGTTGCAGTGTTCAACATGAGAGGAAATTAGGTTGGAGCTACATTGTGTGGCAAATTAATGATTTGTTTACAAGGCTTGGGAAATGGTTGTTTTATGCAAAGTCTCACATCAGGGATTCCACATAGTTTGCCTTGTATCTAGCATCATGACGCAAGCTGTGATTAGCTTTAAAAGGGCCTGTGCCCAGCTTGCCTGTCCTCAGCTAATAAGTTGCTACGGCAGGCTAATAGGGTTTTCTGTGCGGCCTCAGATTTTCCTACAGGAAACAAATTTGTATCTCTATGCCAGCGATTTGAATTTCAGTGGATGAGACAGACCATTACTTTCAAGGAAAGAAATCCCAGTTAGCAATTGTTTGTCATTCATCCACAAAACATGAGATTTTAGCTGAAGTGTCACTGAAGTAAATGGTAGGTTTTTGTCACCTCCCACATAAGCCAATGAGCCATATGCTATTTGGTCAATCTGTCCAGGTCCGTGGCGCTGGGATGCGAAGGAAAGACAGCAGGTGGGTAATGTGTGTGAGCTGTAGCCACTACAAATTGATAGCCAACCCTTCTGTGTTATCACAAGCATATGGCGAATATAAAAAGATGATTAAAGCAGTGCTGTGGTCACCAGAGTGTAGCTCCACTTTTAGTTTGTTTACAGAGCAGTCAGTGGATACTTCATCTTATAGACTGGCCTTTATCCTCCACATTATGTTAGCTCCTTTGTTATTCTTCTGCTCTACCAATCACCTTGTTTTTCTATCTCCTATCACTGATATTGCATCTATCACTTAGACCAGCTTTATACTGATGCGCTGCTCGTGCCGACAGGTCTTCAGCGTCTAATTGCCACACAATTCTGTCTTCGCTTTAACAGATTAAAGGTTCAGACATGTAGTGGCCATACAAATCAGTTCACTGTAAAACTTCATCGGAAAAAGCAGGAAGCAAGAGAGAACAGAGGATCATACCTTGGAAATTTACACAAGTAGGTCAAATGAAAGGCAAATGTTCCAAGGGAATTGCATATCAATGCAAATATGCAAATCTACTTTCCTCCCTGAGCATTTTGGTTTTAAATATTCACAAAGGAAGAGAAATGATCCAGCAATAAACTATAAGAGAACCCCCGCAAAGGTTCTTGTTAAATTAAGCAGACCAGAGACAAAGGTTGTGGCAAAGTTATGGCTCAGACACATGAACAGTGACCTTACACAGCTCAGCTGCAGAACTACTCTGTCAAGTAATGACATAAATTAGATGTGGTAGATAATGTGCAATTAAAATTGATTATGCCTCATTTCAGTGAGCAGGAGTACACGAACTGACGGCATAAATGAACAGAGTAGATGACTTGGTTTCCACAACTAAACTGTGTTTAATCAGTTGTTGACATTCATGCTCTTCCGCAGTTTTCTTCTGACATGCACATTTAGTTTCAGAAGAGAGCGCGAAGAAGGAGAATCGGCTTTTTAAAAAGCAGGCATCGGAGACGGAAGATGGCTAAAATGTCAAAGCCTGGGGCTGTTCTCACAGAAAGAAAGGAATATTACTGCACACCTTTAGTACCAGCCTCAACCTGTGGTAATCTTTTAGAACATTTTTTCCCCTATTTTCTCTGCTCCTGTGTTGCTCAATTTTTGACAAGCACAGTGCATTATCACCAGAAAGAAACAGCACAGAGGGGAAAATAACACAACAACTCCAGACAGGCTTTCGCAAAACACAGAACAAGGCTTGGCCCTCAAGGAAAAGAAAATCACCCAACAGTATGTGGGCTGTTACGAGCGCCTCTTCAAGACAAGATTTAAACAGGTCCTCTCAAACCATTCCACTCACTAAACACAGAGACCCACATTCATTTTTTAATGGAAAACCCCTGAGCCAAAGTCAAAGGAAAAACAATAGTCGTGGGTGATCGGGGGGGAAACAGCCTCCAGCTCGGCTCAGACTGGCTGCACAGTCTCCACCTACATCTGGGCCAAATTACACAGTATGGCCTGCCGACCACTGTCTGTATGACTAATGACCGTGACAGGGCAAACCTCCAACCAACACAGCCTCATACCTTCACTTGCAATAGGAAAAAAAAGTGCCCATTTTTCTGTAATCACTACCTGTGACACATACTTAAAAGCAGCTACTATATTACATGTGGTCAGTTTTGAAACCAAACATCTATTTTTATGTTTTCTGTTGCCCCCCCTCCCCTCTTTCATCTTCAAATGATGTCATTGCAAAATTAAAGAGGCTACTTTCAAGCAGCATAGTGAGGAAATTATAACAAAGATCACGCACAAATGCATCAAATCCCAGTAACGCCAAGTCTTTTCTTCTTAGACAGAGTTTTCTTTTCCTGCTCAATCATGTTAAACTTTGTTTAACCAACTGAAGCCGCTCAAACAGAAATGAAAGGGGGTGCGCTGAGGACAAGCCAACAACAGACATAGCCAAGCTCGGGACAGCTTCCTCAGTGGTGCTCTTATCTCTCTCTAGCCCGAGGCTCCCCTTGGGATCTGGACTGGGAGGAAAAGACAAGCTGCTTGCTAGGAATTGGCACCGTCAACTCAAAAGTCACTTTCGCCATGCTGCCTGCCAGCTCACGTATGAGAAAAGAGAGAGAAAAAAAACAGAAAAAAAAAACCTTGATTGACAATTACAGAATGAATGGACCGATGGACCGTTTGAGTATAATTGCATGTGGTTGAGTACATCTGTGTCGCATTTACAGCGAGCTTATCTGCTTCATGGCCGCCTCTGCCAGCAAATCCATTTTAATTTCATATATTAGATAAAACATAAAAAAAATCCCCAAAAAGGTCAAAAGTGCAGCAATCAATCACATTGGCCATTTGTTCCATTTCACCACACCTGTACAGACCGCACAGATAGCCGATCTGGATTGCCAATAATGTCAATAACGGAGCATGAAGTGTGACAGTTATCTTATCAGGCAACACAGTGATTACAGTTCAGGTAATGAGGGAGAGGTCTCCCTCCTTTGTCATGCTTTGTGTGCGTAACTGTGGCCAACAAAGACTGATAGAGTAGTCTCAGCCACACAACACCACTCAAGCTGGAGGCTGTTGTTCTAATTGAAGTAATGGAATGATAAAGGATGGGCAGCGTGTGTGGGAATATGTGGGGGTGGAAGAGAGTACTACATGCAATCATGTATGAGCATATGAGCATTAGCCTGATCCAAGGACAGGATTTTATAGCCAGTAAATAATAGCTTGAGGTAATAATCCACAATCTTTCACAAAAACAACAGCTTGTTTTGCTTCTCTCTAAGAGGAAATAATCCAGTTTGTCAAGTGCGTGATTATATTTAGAACCGTCACGCTAAAAATAAAAAAAAAATAAAAAATTGGTGCAGGCCAGGATTTTCTGGGAATTTAAACAGATTATGACTACAACAATCAAATCATTTCATTATCGTTTAGTCGACCAATTATTTTCGGTGAAACACAGTAAATCTGCAAACTGTAATTTCCCAAAACTATCCAAACAATCTGTTTTGTTCAACCAACAGTGTAAAGGGCAAAGAAGTCTCCTTTTCTGTCACAGGCAAAGAAAACAAGATTTAATCTGTTAGTTTTTGAAAGGAATTAATTGATTATCATTTTGTAGGCTTGATGCCTTCAAAGCATTAGCAGAAGATCCCAGTCTCTTAGCACTCTCCAGCATTTGTTTATCCACATGAGAGCCAAGCCAACACTGGCCTTACATATGCGTCAGGTAAAGTACTGTGAGCAGTGAGGGATCCTCGTGCCATCACATTGCCATTGTTGACAGGGCTGATTAACTTACTGCTAATGTTTCCAAAAGTTCTGAAAGTCTGTGATCTGCCTCCTAAACTAAAAGTAAGTAAACAAAAAGGTTACGTTTATGCAACTCTCATCACTGAAGATTCAGTGGGAAAAGTGATGGCTAAAAAGCCTGGCTAGACTCAAGAAAAAGTTGCATTTTGACCTTTTTAATAACATTTAAAAAGTAGCTTTAAAAAGTAATGTACACTACATATAAACTGAAATTACAAAACAGAAAAAAAATGTCGTGGTTTTACTAAAAAAAGGAAACTGATATTCAACAGAATATTCAAACTGCAGGGTAGATTCAACAATGTATTTTGAGGGCAGTCCTGATCCACTGCAAGTTTTTGCTTGTTTGTTTTTCAGTTCAAAGCTCAATACAAAAAGAGTGACCTTCAAAATTCAAACACTTGTGGCAAAGTGATCAATCAGCTGCGCTCTACAACAACGAGCCAGAACATTAAACATATGTACATAAGCAATGAGAGAATTAGCATTGCAATGTTTTGTTGCATTCAGCATGTCAGTGTCTAAATTATCATGCATGTGGCAATTTATTATGGCTAATGAGTACATGAGATACCTTCTGTGGTTTGTCTGTGCTTGCCATTGTAACTCTGTACATGCTCCTGACTATAGATTTCATAGCTAAGGAAAAATTTTAAAAAGTCAGAAGGACCCATGTGAGGACTCGAGGTTATATGACAGGACCTTTATAAGCTGGTGCTTCTTTTGCAGCTTCCATATTTGGTTCAGTAGCACAACATACAGACTGATGTCTGCTTTCTCAGAACCATAAATGCATACACACACACTCACTTACACAGGCAAATATTCACGCCCTGGAGGAAAGCATCCACATCCTAATTAGGGCCTAGCGCTGGAGTACACCAAGAGACATGCTGGGAAAGTAAAAAGAAGCTGAATTACACAGCTCTAAAAAGACAGAGCTGGGAACAGCAGTTAAGCCAGGAACAACTGTTATCGCATTGAGCAGAATAAGAGGTGTGACCAAAGAAAAGCGGCGACTGACTAACAGCTACACGGCAGCATCCTCTCCACTTCAAATGTGAATTTTAATGTTATATAACACATCTTATTAGAGGAGAACTTCACTGACACTGAAGTCCAAAGTATAAGTGTCAAAATAAAAAAACATCTGGGGGTGTGGAACAATGGAAGCTCTCTGCAGATCTCTGCAGCCCGCACGAGACAACATTGAGTGTTACTAGCATAAAACTTATGAATGCCTTAACTAAATGCATGCATTTAGGTAAAAGTAGGGTCTGGGTATAAATGTGCATCTGTGGTGCTTGCTACGTGATCCTTTTTGTATGCATAGATATTTGTTAAAAAAAGATGTCGTAGTGTTACAAGACATCACACTCGAGTTTATAGTGCCCTAATGCCGCATAGTGTCATCTTTTCAATTTAATCCAACAAAAGGATGTCAGTTGGAGTGCTAATGCTTCACATATGCATTGCAGGGACCCTATCATATAATCACCTTCTCAAATGCTTGATAGCTCCGTCAAAGAGATGCAAGCTCCAATAATAAAACGTCAATCAGCTGAGTTTTCTTTTGGAAAGGAAACGGCATGTGCCCAGGAGACCACTAGAGACAAGACTACACACTATGTGATTCAGAAGGACACGGGCATATGGGTATGAGCTAAGTACTACTACTGTCAAAAAATAAATAAATGTCTCACGTAGACCAGAGGTGTCCCGGCGGGTGACACGACATAACAAATCAAACCTCTCCAATCTGCAAGTATAATGGGGAAAGAGCAACGTGATGATATCAGTGTGTGAGCACAGCGGTAGCATCTTTCCCAGTGCACACGGAAGCGCAGGGTCCAAAGTCTCATATGTAAGCCTCGATTATATGGTAGGGATGTAATCTATGGCTGTATTATACCGCAAACAGTAGGCTACTTTATAAAACCAAGTTCGCCAGCATCAACAGAGGACAGTAGGCACAGGAGTTATCACATTGACTCATTCTGAGGCCAGACAAGAAGTTTCTTTGATCCAGCTTTTATCTGCAAAATTGCTGTGTTTTATTTAGGTTTAAAATTCATGTCCCAAAGGCTTTTTCACACTATTATTTTCTTTCACGGTCAGATCCGGTACAGCTTGAAAATGGTATAATGGGGCAGCGGCTTACCAAAGCACTGAGGCGTAAAGAAAAATAAACATGTCAGCTTTGGTAGGAGGATATGAAACAAACATCTAACCATTTCTTTAACATTTCATGAGCGCTCTAAAGGAGGGAATAAGGAGCTGGAAACTGAGAGGTAAGTCCGAGTGCTGTGGATATTAACTAAAGTTTGTTTGGAATAGGTCAAGGTTATCCACACGTGTCCTAGAAGTTGATTCAGTAATCTCATTTCAAATTATTTTAAAGCTTTTGAGCCTGACCCAAAGACGGGATTTTAAAGTAATCTTCCAAAGGGCTGAAATAATTTTGACCTTAAATCCAGCCAGAGTTTAGACATGATATGACAACTCTGATAAGGCTGTCAATGATTCACAGTTGCTTTGGGTGGAGCACCACAAGGACACTGAACGAGTAGGCAATTACGACGCTGCTGTATGACACAGTCACTCAACTAAATGGCCTTCTCTTTGTCCACAGTGGGAAGCACCTTCTGCGGTAATGGAACCAAAGTGAGAGGAGATGAAGACGGAAAACTGAATGTTCTTACTGTGACTAAAGCAAAATAGGCATGAGGGTCCACTGGCCACAAAAGGCCAAAGAGGACAACCTGCATCACCTAACAAATGCCACATACCGCTGCGTGCTGGAGATGGAGCGCGTCCTGACTGACAGCGAATGGGCTGGCTGGAAGGCAGCGACCTGGATCAACATCTCCAACAGACACCGTTCACACTGTGTGCTCTCACAGCCGCCATAATCCTGCCAAGAGCTGCCATTGTGAGCCTCCTTTGAATGAGTCAGCATCAATCCCCAGATTATCCAAAGTCAGATGTGACAAGAAACCACAATGAGGGATTAACCTATTTGAGTTACTTGTTTACCAACTGAAACTGGAATTTGATGAATTTCAAAAATATGCTTTTGGGGGAAAAAGTGATTTTGTTAAGTTGGTGCATTTGAATTTGCACCTGCAAACTGTGTCTACAGCGGGTTTATTTGCTTTTGAAGCTTTTAGGAGACTATCTGAGTGTGCGCGCTTTGTGCGTGTCCTGAAAATTCTGTTTTGCACATCAGCCGATTCGGCGTGTGGCTTCCTTTAATCCTATTTGTTGTAGGGTTTAAACAGATTTGTAGACTGCATGTTTTATTGTTCTATTAAAAAGCATCAGGTAATATTACCCCATTCTGTAAAAATTCTATTAATTTCTTGAACTCCAATAGCTTTGCAGCTGGAGAGCTGATTTATTTTAAAACAATATTTCACCTTATATAATCCTGTCAAGTCTGAGTGCACACACATCACAGCTGGTAAAATTAAGCTCGCAAGTATAATAAAAATGATTGACAACCCGTTACAAATACTGATGATCTTACAAATACTAAGATCATAGTTAGAAAGCTGTCCTTCCTATTTCCCTTCTCTGCACAGGGAAAAAAAATTGCCGTGACATAACAATGATCAAATATGCACCACATTTTTGTAACATGGCACATATTTGGTGTGAACTTTTATGTCAGTTAAGCATTTCAGGGTAGAGTAGTGACAGCTCATGCGTGTTATCAGTTAGTGCTGTAGTTTCCCGTTTCCTGACTAGATGACGTGTGGCTTAAACCACAAGTTGGTGACTAAAGTGCAGCTGCTGCTCAGCTGTGGAGCACAAAAAGCCTTCTCTCCAGTAGCACGCAGCAACAGGCTAATTGGTGCTCAGCGGGGGGAGAAGTGAATGCATTAGTGACGTCACCACAGGGGCCACGCGGGCCTCTGTGGGGTGATGCCTCTCACAGACCTGCTCCCGCCTCTATATGCCTACCCCTTTCACCACCAACTACTCCTCACCTAACACAATGTCTCAGTGAAAACTGAAGCCCATGACCTCAGTTATGGCAAAGAATGCTACTGTTTTCCATTTAGGGGGCTCTCTGGGTGAATAGCTCTCCTTCCCCACTTCTCACAAAGCCTCCCAGAATCCCTTGCTACGATAACTAGGCTGTCACTCACCCAATTAGGTGTCAGGCCTGTGGAGAGGCCTCTCTCTGCGTCTTGTTTTTGAGGTATATGCCATGTTAGCACCCCTCCTAAGCTGACAGTAAAACAATGCCCGTCTTTGTTTGCCTCTCCACTTTTCATCAACGGGAGGTTGGGTGCCGGGGCATGAGCTCAGGGGGGAGGTGAGGATTCTGAAACAAGTGCAGCCTCTCCTCATTCACGTCTGTGCCAGCTAGAGATATCTTTGGAGTGGTCTAAAGAAAGCAATGCTGTCTTTTGTTAAAGACAAAGACCAGCTGGATATCGCCGCCTGTTTTCCCTCCCCTGACCACTGAAGTCTTCTGTTGACTTACAAGTGTTGTTTCATCTTCTCAAGTCCCTTTTACAACTCCAGCTCTCCACATATCATTCATTCACTTGTTTTTCTCTCCTGCCATGATAACGTCTTTTATTGGAACTATTTGTATTCTGTCTCAATCTCACTTCAGCTCAGTGTTACACCGTTTCACCCAAATAGCACATAAGCCTTAGACCGAATACCTTTAAACCAACAATAAAGGTAGATACTTAGCTGATGCAAGCATTTCTTTATTTATTGAAACGACAAGAAACAGATTTGTTGTATTAAACGTGGGGGTTACCAGGGAGGTCCAAAGTGACCCAAAAGATGATCAAAAACAGTGGTTAGTGTCTGGCTTTAGTTTTAGTGGAGGTCCAGATAAGTCAGAGGTGGGCAATTCCAGGCCTCGAGGGCCGGTGTCCTGCAGGTTTTAGATCTCACCCTGGGTCAACACACCTGAATCACATGATGAGTTCATTACCAGGCCTCTAGAGAACTTCAAGACATGTTGAGGAGGTAACTTAGCCATTTGAATCAGCTGTGTTTAATCAAGGACACATCTAAAACCTACAGGACACCGGCCCTCGAGGCCTGGAGTTGCCCGCCCCTGAGATAAGTGCACAAGTACAAGAAAAGTGAGCACAGGCACAGGAATCACATAGCCAAAGCCATAGGAGAGGGGAAAAGGGAGCAGTCACACTTATAAACCTCCAGAAATTACACAAAATTAGAAATTTTGTTTTAGCAATTGCTCACGTCACAACAGCAAATTGGACGAGTAAAACAGTTCATATAAAGTACCAGGAGCTTGTTAAACCACTGACTGATTATAAAGTATATTACAGAGCAGGAGTTCACAAAGTTTTAATGACTATATTCCAGCTTAAAGAGCCAGCGTATGAATGAGTGGTACACAGTAAAAATGCACACATTAAAATCAATTTGTGGATTTTACTGGGTTTTAATCATATATGGCTTATATATTTCTTGACACCATTATGTTAGAATGGTTTATTCTGCTGTCTGGGCTTTGTTATCATAATGAGTTAAATTATGGATGTTCGGAGTACTTCATAGTGTCCTTGGACCGTGCAAAATATTACCAAGATTGGCCTGCAGCCCACACTTTGAGAATTGTGAATTTTTTTTCATATTTCTCAGATGTATCTTCATAAAATCTGTGTGCGATCTGTCCAAGTCTTTAGCTGTAGCAACATACTTAACTTATGACTCATACTTTAAGTGTTTTTAAGCATTATGGGTGATTTCATCAGGGCTTCACTATATTTATTGTAAGAAAGTACAAAACGATTTTGCTAAATCTGCAGTTTCAGAGGTTTACCAACCACCTGTCACATTTCATTTCTGCACAATATGTACATACTAAGTAGGCAGTATATGAACTGGTTGCTTTTGGTCTGATGTTGTGTTCATACTGGTGCTGTCAGCGTTAATCTCGTTAAAATGAAGCTAACGCCATAACTGCATTAACTCAGTGAATCTCAGTTAGCGAGTTAACGCCCCGTGCAAGAGAGCTGCATGGCGCTAATGCGTTGATGACGTGCAGCCTTCGCACGGGGCGATCCGTGTTAACGAGCTAATGGAGATTTACTGCGTTAATGCGGTTATAGCATTAATGTCATTTTAACGAGATTAACGCTGACAGCACTAGTTCATACCTGACATTAACAAATCATCCTAACAATTGCAGCAGAGCATGGCAGTATAAACGACACTGGACACATACAACACAAAAAGCACACACACATAAAAAAGAAACACAAAATTGTCCGGCTACTCCATTTGACAGACACATGCAATTAAATCCACTTCGAGATATTCTGCTCCTGCTGGGGTAAAACAAGGTCCACGCAAAAATAAATAAAAGAATGGCAGCTGGCTCTAGTGAGAATAAAAGAATAAGCCACTATTCAGACATCCTAATTACACTTAGAAATGTGACGGTACTCGTTGTGCCTTTTAGTGTCAAGGCCTCAAATAAAAGGAAAACAAAGAATTTAAGCAACTGGATTTATACTTGAAAACTCGATCAAAGGCAGGATGGAGAAAAAAGCAAAATAATAACAGGAACAAATGGATCAAATGTGTATATAGTGTAAATTAAGGCGTACTATACCTGTGCCTCTAACATTTACATTCTCACCCACTATTTTTAGACTTGTAGCGAGCTTGGTCTTTATTTTCAACAATGTTGTGGTACAAACTTGACTGTTCTCTCCGTGTAAGCAGAGAATCTGCATCAATGTAAATCCCTCCTTTCTTATCCCCGTCTTTGTTCCTCGCTGCCAGTCATTCTAACTAGCCGAGTGCACCCCGTGAGCCTCGACAGGCAAATAGGCCACTTCACCTGCACTGCTGCTGTAATTGAAAAGAAGATGAGCTTGTGCTGTGAGAACATCTCTCCCGGGCATTGCAGTCAAATTGGAAAACTCAACGATATGTCCAATGTATATGTTGCAGACAATTTGCATAAAGCCCCTTTTCTCACACAACTTGGACCTTCCTCAGTCCCTGGGGTGACAGTATATACCTGAACTCTCAGCGCAGCGCTCCGAATTTACTTACAGCTATTGGCACAGAGGC
Organism: Pundamilia nyererei; assembly: GCF_000239375.1. Lineage (NCBI taxonomy): Eukaryota > Metazoa > Chordata > Actinopteri > Cichliformes > Cichlidae > Pundamilia > Pundamilia nyererei. The sequence continues at coordinate 625,449 of NW_005187468.1, read as the reverse complement.
TAAATAGATTCTGATACTTGGCAGGCTGAGCAATGTGATTAGTATAGCTTGGTACCCTTATGAGACAAATCAAATATTCAGATTGTAGTTGGCAAGGTCAAAGTAGAGTTTCAGCTGAAGGAGAAAAGTCATTGAACTGAACCACAAACACATTTGTAGGTAATAATCATTAAAACGACCATTTAAATGTTTTAGTGGGCTACTTATCATTAAGTGAAACATTTCTGGGTGCATGTGAGTGTACACTTTCCTGAAGTCACACATGAGATGTGAGAATGGTCTCCTCAGCTTCTTTGTCTTGTCTTTGACAAAAAGTCCACGCATGCCAAGGTAAAAAAAATGACTGCGTTCATTAGTCTGATTTATCTTCTCAGATTCCCATTTCACCATGTAAAATATCATCGCAATCTTTCTTTTGAGCTTGAAAAGAATAAAACAGGGCACTAATGGGCCTCATCTGCATGACAGGCCTGGTCTCTTTTAAAGCTGCTCAGACTTATTTGAACTCGCATTTGCCAAGGGATATGCCAGTACACTCCAGAACAACACTTGCTTGTTAGGAAGACCCAGGAAGTACAGAGGCTGAAGGCACTTGATGTCAGACCCCGGCACAGATCAATAGGTCACTCAGTGCCCTGGATTCCTGGGCTAATCCTCGCAGAATTGAAAACATCACGAATAGGAAGTCAGTTTTAGCCACAGTGTGTTTGTGAGTACACCGACGCTGATGCTGCAGAGAGATTTGGTTAGGTGTGGCTCAACGGCACAAACTTACACTGCATGTGTAAATGTTTTTTAATACAGGAAGAAGAAGAAAAAAAGTTGAGAAAGACTAGAAATCCCCGATCTAATCGAAACCCAAAATGAGAAAAAGTCTGTTTGTGGAGCTGAAACGGTCACAAATAGGTGCACAAATTAATTAGTGAAGTAATCACTGAAAAGTAAGGGCTGCAACAAACAATTATTGTCTTCTCAATAAACCAGCATGGTATTTTCTAAAGTAGTGATTTGGACTATAAAGTATCCATCAGATTTTCCTAGAGCCAAAAGGTTTCAATAACTAAAGTGCTTGTGTTGCTGCAATTAGCTCTGTGCACTCAGGCAGGAGCAGCTCTGAAGCTTCAAGCTACACTGGCTTTACCCACATCTGTCACTCCATGAAATGCATTCAGTGTCACAAGGAGTCATGAAATCACTCTTGAAGTCTGGACAGCCACAGTTAAACAAGCCATCTGCTTGGGTGTAGCTGTGTCCCTTTATGAGCGCAATACATTTTGCCCAGAATTTAGCAACCAAATAACCTCAAATACATTCAGGGACCCATAAAAAGCTCAGTCTTTTATCTATAAATATATAAAAATCTATTATATTTGAACCTGTGGGATAATGCAGAAGCTATTGGATATGAATTCAAGTGTTCACAGAGAGATGGGGTAAGAAAGGCATCCTGTATCAGCAACATGGGCAAACCCCCAGCAACCAATCACTGCCACAGTCCTCTGTTAACGCCCCAGAGTAAATAACCTGAGTATCAGCCGCTGACCTGACAGAAAAACGCTTTATTGATCCCCATAGCGGTCTTCCAACGTGGCCGTTTCGACACAGCAGCCAGTGGGAAATATGTTAGATGTACTGAAGGGAAAACATACAGGAATAAGTCTTTGTACGTGTGCTTATGCTGAGCCAAAAGGGTTTATTGGGAATACGAGAGATTAGATGATCCCGCCGAGTCATTTATTCTCAGACTTTGGTGAAGCGCATGGGAAAAATCTTTTTTTTTCCTCCACATATTCAGTTTCTCTGGAATTGAAAATGAGGAAAGAGCACGGAGGACTTACTGAGCCGTCTCAGGGAAACACATTCTTCTACCAAATAATAAAAAAACAACAAAAACACACACACAAAACAAAAGCCGACATTTACCCGCTTCTTCTTCTATTCCATCTGCTTAGCTGTAATCTACAGGAGACCCCTGAAGTGAGACTGTCTTAGAAAAAAAAGCAAAGGGCACTTTTCAATACACCTCAAAGGAAAGTGTCATAAAAAAAACAAAAACAACCAAACACAACCGTGTGCTTCAGCTGTTATGCTCTGCTCTCTCTTGCAACTGTACTCGTCATCTAAAAAAAATCACTTGTTTCCAGTTAATATTTCCCACATTCAGGCGGCATTAACCGCTGGCGTCAAAGTGAGAGGTGGATCGTCACGTCACGGCAGTCCATTAGGGACGCGCCATTTCATATCATCAGCATGATGTCATACGGTGGCGTCGTTGCTATAGCAACGGCTATAGCAATAAAGACGAGCGCAGGGATGTTTCAGCCTCCAATCACAATTTAGCTCCTAAAAAAAAAGGTGCTACTTAAGCAGCTGCTGCTGGCACCTTGTTTCAATAGATTCCCGCTTCAAATTAAGAAGTGCCTCATCTGTGACAGCAGTTCATTGTAAGAGAAGGTAGGAAATCCCTTTTATGTATTTACTTAAACTTGGAAATGCTGCTGCCAGCAAGATGCAAGCATCAATCAAATCAGATATCTTGAAATATCATCAGTGAACTTGATGCTATATTGCTCAGCCATACTGCTCGTGAATAAACTGTCAGTAAAACCAGGACCTCTTCCCACCTTTTTAATGCCAAGGTGCTCATCGACATGCCTGGGATGGCAGAGCTAACATAAGAGAGCAGAGTGTTAGCAAACAGAGCCGCATTCACTCATAAATCTCAATTGTTTTCCTTGTGTTGTCTAATAAAAACAGGCAGTCCTTCTTGCAGGCCGGAGAGGGGTGAATACAAAGTGCTGAAAAAGCACTTTCTCAGAGTCTCCTGGACTTTTGAAGTGCCAATAACAGGCAGTAGAAATTCCTCTCTCTAATCCCTCTGCTTTTTTTTGTTTATGTGGAAGAGTGCGCAGCGACCTCTGACCGTAAATGTGCAGATGTTGACAGTGGGATAGAAGACAGACGACAGGCTGACACCGATAAGGTTGATCTCTGTAGGGAGGGGGAGAAAAATAAATACCACATCTGCTGAGTCCACTTCCTGTTTTCCTGCTTTTGACCTGGCAAAAAAATATATATATACCTCAGCCAAAGTTTTCAGCCACTAAGCGAGTTTCACTGAAAAACTTCATCTGTTTCTCAGGGGCAGTTTCAGGGCATCAGGACTCACTAAATGTCTCTATAGCTCAGGGAAATAAGTCAAAAACACCTATTAAAATGAGCTCTGAGAATGGAAACACAAGAGTAGGCATTTTTATATTACTGTGCAAGGGAGGGTATTATTGAGCTTCATCACTGCGAGGATGACTGCACAGATGAGGATAGGCTGGGTGCTAGAGCCCACATACAGAACAAATATATTTTATATTATATATTTCCAATCCAAATGAGATATGATTGCATACAAAAACTGGTGCTCTGGCGGTTAGAAGCATTTAGAAGGTTACAGTTTATGAAAATGCATGTCAGGAGGTCGCAGGCAGCCCTGGGCACCAGTATATTAATGTCTATGTTCAAATGTTAAGTGGATGAAAAATGTGCTGACTCAGAACTGCTGGGAGAGGAAGTCAAACGAGCGAGAGATCTGTGGCAAGAAGGCACTTGTCATCAATCTCTACAGCAAATGAAAGGGGGAAGTTTTGTTCTGTTTTTAAAAAGACGTGTTAAAGACGCATCACAATAAACCTCAACTAAACTGCAAGTCTTCAAAAAAAAAAAAAATGTTAAAAATCACATTCACTGGCATCGCTTCATCCTCGTCTCCCACCTCAAGTTCGTCTGATTAATCTCTGTGTTGTTCATACAGCAATAACCTCTGTCATCATTCCAGAGCCACCAATTTGCACCTGCCCACCAGCTGTAACTATTAAATTTCCCATGTCAACTCATCATCTGATCCAGTCCTCCAAGCACAGCCAGCTGCTCCTCATTCCAAATATATAGCCCACATATAAAGGACATGTATCAGTTACACTACATTAGATCATCAAGGTTACCTGAGTGTTCCAGTGTTTAGCCCGATCTTCTCTTCTGATGCTGAGTTGATGTATTTAAAGACTAAACAGATTTCTTTCTTTTGCCAACTATGAGGCCATTTTTTGACATAAACCAAGATGGTTTTGTAAACCTTCCATCTTCCAGTTCGCTGTTTCAATACTACTACTACTGATAATAATAATATAAATAGCTCAGTTATAAAATAGATATTTCTCCACATTCAGCATTAAAATGGCAACAGCTATCTTAAGTGCCTTTAAGAAGAATCCTGCAGGACTACTCGACCCCTTTTTCATTTCAGTTTAATTACATGTTACATCACATAAAAGCAGTGACACGACTTAGTAAAGAAGGCATGTCTATATTAGCTTCATAGTTTAAACATGCAGGATTTCTGTTTAAGAAAATAAAGGCTTTAAAAGGTCCATGGCAAGAACAGCTCTTCAGTGTGGGCTTCTGCTTGGCTTTTCTCCAGTATTGTTCAGTCTATATTTTAGTGTCCAATAGCGTGGGAGGCAAAGCGGTTATTAATCAGCAGCCAGCTTCCCCTATCTGGGTCGTTATGCAGCATCCTACATGCTGGAACAGGATAAGAGTTGGAGGTTAAGTTTATGAGCCCGGGGTTGGGGATTTTACTGTACAGATCCTGCTCGCTCTTCTTCTGGGCCGAGAGCTGAGACGCAAAAACGCTTCAAGGAGCAACAAGCAAAGCCATGATGCTGCATTCATATACATGCTGTTGGTTTTCTTTTATTGATTTTGTTCTCGCTGTGCGTGTTTATTTTTTGTTCTGGTGTGTACTGTAAATGTTAATGTCCCTTGAGGCAGCTCCTTCGGGAGTCCTACGACTTCTTGGGGTCAGAAGGCTCTGCGTTTGTTTTTAGTGACTTTCGTATCCAAAGTTCATTTTATTTTGCCCCGTTTTTAATGTTCTGCTGTCTCGGCTCCAAGTGCAACATCAATAACATCATCAGCTACACACTGGATGGGCTTAAGTGCCTTTGAAGTCAGGCTCCAGAATTGCTCATAACTTCATTTAGGAGTTTGGCTTCCACAGCTAATTTAATTTGATGACCAAGTGTAATAACCTTGTGTGAATATCAACTAATGCTCACAGGACTTGCAAGCCTCTTTGTTTCCCCGTTTCCCTGCATTAGATAGGTAGGCAGGAGTGACAAGCTCCACCCAAATTAGATTCATATCACCTTATTTGGTGACTAAATCACAGCAAGTAACTAGATTGCCTCATCATGTCTGCGCTTGCTGCAGCGCACAGCTGAGGAGCAAGCCTATCCCTTTGTAGCAACATGCAGAGCTGCCCTACCACTATCCCACTGGGTTATACATTTCTGACGGACACTGTATAACCACAGTATGAATCACTGTCACAATCACCACGGCTTCTAACCTGCAGTGTCTGTAAAGTATTCTAACAAGAGTTCAGTTTGCCAGAAGAACCATCTGTTTCACTGGGCAGGATGACGGCAGTCGGGCAGACGTGGAAGAAACTCACTCGACAGGCACAGAAACACAACGGTGCAATTATTCTACCTCAGCGAGACAGACTACGCAACAAGCAACGGAGTGAAATTTAGAAAGACAGATGAAGAGAGTGCGGAAGGGACAGACAAAGAAAAGGTGATGTGAAATTCAGTTCAAATAGTGTGCAAGCAGAAGTGCAACACAACCAAAGGGCTGAAGGAGGAAACGGAAAAGGAGCCTTACAACCAGAAAGCAGAGACTCCCCTTAGTTCACACTTGCCATAAATTATTAATGCGAGCACAGAAGAAATGAGTTCAGCAAACAGGGAGGGGAAGATGAAGCGCCAAGTGGCAAGTCCCCCAAGATAACCTCCAAAAATGGACTAGTCCCAAGAGGCCAGAAGTGACAGACTGCACAAACGCATTAACACTAGATATAAGACAAAGGGCGTAGCTTATGAAAAACAATGACTTCTTATGGGAACATTTTTAGCCACTTACATGAACATGTAATAAAAATACTAATGAATTCACGCTAACCAGTCGCACTAATTAAATTGAGCTATTCACACATATACACACTCCAATGGATACATCAGGGAGAAACTTAAGGTTCAGCATCCTGCCCGAGGATACTTTGGCCTGCAGACTGGGGCGGCCACCAATCGAACCAGCGATCTCTTTATTAATAGAGGACTTGCTCTAACTTCTGAGCTACAGCATCCCTAATGAACATGGTCTGGGATAAACATGGTCTGAGCTGGTACTAAGGGGTCCAAAGTGTGCCAAGAAAATATCTACACCATAAACATCCTGAACCACCAATAACGGCAGGATGGATCCATGTTTACACGTATCATCAGACCAGGCAACATTTTTCAATCTTCTGTTGTCCAATATAGTTGAGCCTGTGCAAACTGTAGCTTTCGCTGTTCTTAGCTGACAGGAGTGGCACCGCGTTTGGTCTTCTGCTTCAAAGTTTAATCTGTTGTGTGTTCAGAGATGCTCTTATGCATACGCTGAATGTAACAAGTGGTTATTTGAGTTACTGTTGCCTTCCTATTAGCTCAAAGCGGCTCGCCCATTCTCCTCTGACCTTTAACCCAACATTTTCACCCAGGGAACTTCCCATCACTTAATATTTTCCCTTCAGGGTCTCGAAAAGCGCTATATAAATGCAATCCATTATTTATTGGACCACTTTCTTGAAACTCTAGATTTGGTTATGTGGGAAAATCCCGATAGCTCAGCAATTTCTGAAATACTCATCTCATCTGACACCAACAAGCACGCCACATTAAAAGTCTCTTAAATAACCTTTCTTCCCATTCCAACGCTCAGTTTGAACTTCAGTAGGTCATCTTGACCATGTCTACGTGTCTAATTGCATAAAGTAGCAGGCATGTGATTAGATATCTGCATTACCCGACAGTCGAACACATGTACCTAATAAAGTGGTTGTGATTGTAAATTGAACTCAATGTTCAAGTTTTTTTTTAAAAAATGATTCATTTAAAAATCTCAGATTATTCAACGTGTGATTTTACTCCTGCTTTGAAGCAGCTGTTCAGCTTTGGGTTTTTACTGGGTTTACATTCATTTTAGTCCTCACCCCCAGATGCAAGGATGGAAAACAACACCAATCCTCTAATGTGCATAGATGGATTATGGGTGCCAGACTGGTATGCCATAGGGGTAAAAAAATGAATAATGCTAAACCTAGAAAGAAACACTTTAGCATTAATATTAATGGTGCTTTTTGTCACTGTGACAACTCCACCACTGTCAGCCTGGCCTGCCTGTGGCAGCCTGTGCCAAACATGAGCCCTCTGTTTGTTTAGGTTTGGGCTTTTCTGCTCTGTTAGCTCCTTTAGCTCTGTTAGCACTGCACGTTCACCCGTGTGTCAACTCCCCTGCAAAAATAAGTCTGTTCGCCCTCGGCCAACAGACCCCTACATGTGGAACCGCACTGCTCACAGTAAGAACACAAGTATCCAAATCTTAGCCAGCTGCTGAAAGAAACACAAAACACAGATGACTCAGGGTTTTGGTTTTTTTTAACAAGTTGTTCCTCTCATGCTGCATAAATTCATAATAATCGTGTAAATCTAACATGTCAAGCCCGATGCTTTTCATCTCAGTGGTACTCATTAGATGGTGGATGCTGAGCATTGAGGTCAACGTGTCACATTAAGCCCTATTTTTTTGAACACACCAGCAGCCACAGCACTGCAACAGAATACAAATTTTAAAATGGCGATTTCTTCTTTTTTAACTGGCTGGATTGTTAATAAAACTAATTAAGTGATACCTATTTGCCTCCTCGCTATTTTCAATTACACATGTGCATGATACGACATTACATTATAGGCCACAATCAGATATGAAGCTTTCATTTCCAGCAGTGATTAAAACACTTTTGTCAGGTGTCAAACTATAAAGTAGATAACAAAAAAAAAAATAATAATAATTGGACCCTCGTGCCACTCAGAGCCGTGCATCCCCCAACATGCGTATCCTTTTTTAATTAAGTCGCTATGGAAATTGAATTTTTTTTGCGGGATATGCCAGTTCTTCCTTCCGCCGCACCTCTTGAGCACACTGCCTTGAATAACCATCTGTAACCTAGATTTCATGCATGCTCTGCTCCCACACCAAATACCTCTCTAAATATCCGATTCCATCACAGCAAGACGGACCAACTGCAGCAACCTGAGGATCAAGCAGGAAAAGTACTGCTCGTCAGTGATATTATGTCTGCGTACATTACAACACCTTTCATCTGAATGTATGAAATACATAGAAAAAAAGCATTTTCAGGTGTTTGTGTGGCTAACAGGTTAAAGTGATATGATTGGGAGTAACATGCTTTATTCCCAACAAGCAACAATATCGACAAAACTAAAGCAGCAGCCAAAGAAGCTGCCTCAAGGCAGACTGATAGCCCGTTTCCACCAACAACATTAAAGGAAGTAGCCATAATGAGCAGATTAAACTAGATCTACACGCATTTCTCTTCCTCCTCCCTTCTTCCTTTGAAGCCCTAGTTGAAAAAAGAAAAAAATCTGGGGGGGGTGAGAGGTGAGGGGGGCTATGATCCTGAATAATCTGACTAAACAGGAGATTAGTTTCATATTATATGCATGGTGAAATGTCTTGCTGAGGGAAAAGCCTTCAGGACCTTTTGCATCTTTGGAGGTCGACGGGCTGTTTTCTGACTGTATGTGCTTACCCCAAATGTCACGTAAAATCCAACTGCTCTCTGCCTTGTGTGCCCCAAACTATTCTACAGACTTAAACCTGTTTTAAAAAAAATAGCTAATTTATAGAATTAATAAATTAATTAATATCATTAATCTATGTTTATATCTAAAAATATAGAAAATAAGCAGAAGAAAGAACAGATGCTGAATGGCACCATCAGATTTAATTCACTCCAGTCAGCATATAGTCACCTCTTGTAAAGACTCAGTGGGCCTCAGAGGTCCTTGAGCAAACTGTGCTTAAAGCACCACACACACACACACACACACACACACACACACACACACACACACACACACA
>NW_005187468.1:577049-616352 GCF_000239375.1 Pundamilia nyererei | reverse complement strand
CACGCTGTTGTTTTGTCCGAGCCTCCTGCTGCTGATTCTGCTTGCCTCGACTCTTCAGCTAATGGTCACTGCAGAATTAATTGCAAGCATCCATCTCATTTTACTTGGAAAACACAACACCGTAAACCTCCCACGGACTCGCATACATGCGTTTTGTGCTCTGTACCCCCTCGAGACGAGTCTGTTTTTCATTCCCGAAACTTTTTCCATTAGACTCAGTCCTCTGCTGAGAGCCTGGAGTTTTGGAAGAAAGCAAGCACACAGATGCTTCACATTTCATCTACAGGGTGAATGCAGTGCACTGACAAGTGTTAGAATAACTTCCAGATATAGTAAAATAACTCGAAACATCTGTGATTCCTTAAAGCTGATCTCAGAATGACTGAAAACGAAACCTACATAAAATTAAAACTGAAAAACAAAATACATGAGGAAATGCCACAAAGTTACAAAACAAGTCCCCCATTCGCTCGATTGGCTCCATTTCACAGCTTCACACCTTCAGCTGCTGTATTTGTCATACCTGTGTACTCAAGTTTTCATTTTTTTTTAAGTTATGAGCAATATTGCATGCGTGTTCATGTTTAGTCATATAAAGTTGTGGCTTATCTGGCAAAAATCTGTCTTGTTTAGTCTTCCTGATCATCACAGAGCTCGTGTTTCTCACCCTATTAAAAGATGATGTGATCAAATTGCCATGTGCACTGATCAGCCAAAAGAACGGCATTAAATTCCCTCAATACAATGTTCATCTGGGAAACACCCACCTAAACATCACTGCAAAGAAAGCAACCCCTCCCCCAGAGACAACAGCTTACCCCAGTAAGACAATGCACATAACGACACCACAAAAACAGCTTGGGAATGCCTCAAAGAGTACAAGAGCCATAGGCGTTAACTGGGCTTTGACTTTTGTTTGGTCTCCAAACTCCCCTCGCCAGATCCCAATCTGACGGAGCATTTGTAGGATGCAAATAAGAAGCCTGACTCACTGAGGCAACATCCCACAATGCACAGGACCCGAGAGAGCCGTTTTGGCAACTAGGGGGTGTATACACAATATTAAGCAGGAGGTATTAATGTTGTCACATAGCTGATATGAGCCACAGGCTGTTCCACAAATATAATTCTCTTAACTCTAAACGGAAAAGCAGATTGGCTGACCTTTGGTTTACAGCTTCAGGTTTGTTGCACAGCTGGCCATCTTAAACTGTAATGTCAGACTGTACTGACCCTGTTGCAGTGAGCATGTTTGTCACTGCAACAGGGTTTAAAAAAACTAAACAGAAAATATTACAGGAACGCAAGAACACCAAAGGTTTGCTTATTTGAACAAAGGGGGAAATCTGTGGCTACTTTTCAAGTAGCAAATAATTAACACTAGAGGGAAAAGCTGCATTTATATTCCAACATGTTTTGTGCTACTTTTAAACAGTATTGAGCTCAAGCCTCAAGTGCATTCAGTATTTGAATATTAGATATTTTACATGCACGTGAGCAGCACCGCACTCCCTAACCCTTTCCCATTTTTACATTACATCAATAAAAACAAGCGTCACTCCGACCTGAAAGTTTGCAAATTCTCATACCAATTAATCTCCAATAACAACCGATAGTTAAAGAGATGAGGTCTTCCTGATTTGCTTGGGACCAAACACAAATAAACTGAGCTGTTGCTAAGTCACAAGCCTGCGTTCAGATAGAGAACTCATGAGGTTTGGGCACACGTCCAATCTCAAGGCCTCACTGGGAATACACACTCATGCTGTTAAAACTCAGTAAATTATTCATTCACGTCTACCATCAGTTTCTCTTTATGTCAGTCTAAAAGGCAGATTTCATTAAAATTTCCCAGCTTAGACATATTGCACTTTGTCACAATTAAGGTTCTTTTATGAAATGTGTGTAATTAATATTATGATGTTGAAAATTGCTGCCGTGTCATTACTGTGTAATCATTTTCAAAATGCACGGTGAATTCGAGTAAATTAAAAGTAGCATGATCTCAGCTAGCTACACTGTTTTTTTCCTCCCTTGTAGGTAAAAGACATCTTCAGCTCGGTCACCCAGAGATGTCATTAGAAGAGTTGTTTTCATTTCTATCTTAATTCCATTGTGTGTCTGGAAGACCACGACAGACGAGATAATGAGAGAGTGGATGAGCAGGCTCAGATCTTCTGGGGGAGGTTTAGCTAGCAGCAGGTTTCCACTCTAACGGTGGGCCAAATTAACTAAGATGGATCACTGTTAGCATATAAAGTCTGAAGTCTAATTAGATCATCTGCATGACTCTGAAGCACTGTAGTACAAACTTAAAGGACTAAGGTGAAAACTGACTTTCCTCACAACGGGTGCCGATTATGCGACTATGCACTAAGTGGCTTGTTGACTGGCTGGCAGATTCTGTGCAGGGTTGCAATTAATAGGTATGTTTCATTGGTTAGTTTGTTTTTTTAAATATAAAATTAGTTTATCTTTAAAATTTAAAGAAAAAAGGCCTATCTGGTCGTTTGAGGGCTCACAGTTGGAAGCCTTTGGAAGTGTGCCAGTTAGCCATGAAAGCTGAACAGACGCCATACAACTTTTATCAGCATTGTACAACGTTTTGACTACAGCAGAACACATAAGTTCTCCACTCAAAGATAGATATTTAAAAAAAGGAGAGATATCTGTGTCCTAGATGCTGATTAAACGGTTACTTTGCATGGCTCCGAAGATAAAACTGCAGTCCTGGCTTAAATTAAATGGATGCATGCACATGTGGGACATTTACTAATGGACATTTTTATTTGACTTCATCTTATATTTGAGCTTTTACTGGTCAGCAGTTGTGAATTTTTGCTGTAGCTACTCTGGTTGTTTTAAATGCTAGAGTAATACTAAGGTTAGTGAGATTTAAGGTTGCACGGTTTTGTTTCAGTTCCTGTATTCGAATATAAGGAGGGGCAAAAAATAAGACCTCTGACATGTACAGAGAGGACAGACTCTTTTATGCTGTGGTAAAGGTTTTGTGTAGATTGTTTGGGTCTCTTTAGAAACATGGGTTGCTGCATGTCAGTGCAAAGTTGCTCTAAGCGATCAACCCTCTTGTGTGATGAAACATTTCTGTTGTAAAGGGTGTGATCTCTTTCAGGATTACAAGTTACTGAAGAGTTGGATGACTATGAACAACACGTTACTCTTATTCTACGAGCCATTGGCATCAATAGTTCTCAGTCTAACCTAACACATATGATCTAAACCAGCATGTCAGACCGTCCTCTCTGCCATGATCACTGAAATACCAAAGAGACTTGGAGAACTGATGCAAAGACCACCAAAGTTGTTTTCTAGGCATGTTCAAGAAACTTTTTCTCTTTTCCAGGTATGAATGGCCAGTTTAAGGTGATGCCAAAGCATCTCAGTTGGATTAAAGTCCGGACTTTGACTAGGGCACTCCAAAACCTTCAATTTAGTCATTTTTTCCATTCAGAGCAGGGCTTGCTGGCATGTTTCAGCTCTTTGTTCTTCTGAATAACCAAAGTGTACTCGAGTTCAGAAAATGATGGTCTGATGGTTGGACACTGACTTTCAGGATTTTCTAGTAGAGAGCAGAATTCAGTTACTGAAAATCGTCCCAGTCCTGATGCAGCAAAGCAGCTCCAGACCACCACACTACCACCACCATGTTCGACTGCTGGTATGACGTTCTTTATGAAATGCTATGTCAGGTATATTCCAGACAAACATTGATGCAAACCTTCCAAAAGGGTGAACCTTTGTCTCGTCAGTCCACAGAATATTTGCCCAAAACTCTTAGGGATCATCAGGATGTGTCTCTTTCTTATTTATGAATCATGAACTCTGACCTTAACTGGGAAAAGTGAGGCCTACGCTTCTTTAATGTTGTTGTGGGTTAATTTTTTCCTTCTGGATGAGCCATCGATGCGCTCTTGGAGTAATTGCGGTCAGACAACCACTGCTGGGAGGGTTCACCAGTATTCAAAATTTTCTTCATCTGTGGATATTGGCTCTCACTGCGGTTGAGTGGAGTCCTGAAGAAACGGCTGTGATATTCTTTACAGTTTTTAATCTACTTTACTTTGACAGAAAGGTTTGTTTTAAGGGATTTCTTAATTCAGCAGGTCTGGCAGTTTTCAGACCTGGATCTGGCTCCTTAAACTGAACTCAGCTTTCCAAAGAAACATAATTAATCACGATGAATTCATGAATTTACAAGGAGGAGCAATTACTTCATCACACAGGGTCAAGTAGGTTTGAATAGCTCTTTACTCTTAATAAATAAAACCATCATTTAAAAGCATTTTGGATTTTCTGAGGCATACGAGAATGACGCAAATATATTTTCACCCTACTGTAATGTATTGTTTCTTCAGAATATGCAGCTGTAATTTCTCTGATGGTTTACAAATAGTACACGGGGCTTTGTTAATAAATAGGAAGTTTAAAAAAATAGCACAGCCTATTCATTCTCACACTACCGCATTATAACACCAGTATCAGTTCAGCATTAGAGGGAATTTTGCTCACGTATAACATACATGTTATTTCTACAAAAGTGAAAGCCAAAGTGTTACTTTTTCTCCGGAAGCTCAACACAGACCAATTTGTTTTTCCTCAAGTTGAGCACGATGCCCCGTATCCTCGAGCTGTCACAGTTGACTAAGTGACACGACACATCTGGAGTTCTCAAAAAAAAAAAAAAAAAAAAGGAAAAAGAAAAAAACGTTACCCACATTCACTTCCGAAACTGGACGAGGAGTTACACCCATTTCCTGTTGTCGAAGCTCTCTGTATCATCACCCACCCTTCTCTGAATGACAAAACAAAAAGTTCCGAGTTTCTTTCTCTGGAGGTAATAAAAAATTCCCAACATAAAACAAAACTCTGACACTGCCTCACAAATGGGCTTTGAATGTAAATTAAAGCAGACAAGTTAGAACATCACACGAGAAAAAAAGAAAGTAGTTTTCAGGATATTAAATGTTTAGAAAGATTATATTGAGAGAGTATATTTACTCAACACTTACATGTTATGGGGGGGTTCTAGCTGTACTTTTTAAGTAAACGATTTCTGTCAATAGCAATTTTGAAAAGCTCATAAATGTTCCCTCTGTGGCAGCTGCTCTCCAGAACAGGAGTACTTTGAGTGATATTTCGCTGAGCACTGACAGTTCAATTTCAACTGCCTTGGTCAAGATAAATATCTAAGAGACTCGGAGGGTTTACTTATTCTAAAAATGCATCACACGGGCGCATCTCTCCACATCAAGCCGCGTCTGTTCGTTGCAAGAAATATGATGAAAAACCTTTGTCCTACACTTCTCATCCGATTAATGATTAACAGACTGGTAGTGCTGGCATGCACAAACAGTCATTAGCAGACTATCACATCAGTTTGTTTTTAAACTGCCTTTCCACAGACTTGTGAATGAATGAAAATTGCAATTATCTTGCAAGCCTATCATCCAACCTTGATAGAAAAGAAAGAAATCTATATGGGTCCCTAATGAGCACTGAGCACCATTGCTGTCATTTGATTAGGGGCTTAATTGTGATAATAATGAACAAATACACCCGGCTCTGGCTAAAACGGTCTTGTAAGCATTCAGCTAATTAATGGCAATTTGCCCACTGATGCCAATGAAGAAGAAAATCGCTAGGGAGACACATTTTCCCCATTCAACCCACAGAAAACTAGACAGCACTGTGCTGACCGTGAAGACGCTCTAGCAAACTTTCCACAGTAACTTATTGTTCCCGCCGTGGCAGAAAACATGAGCCTGGCCAACAAAAGTTGATGCTGTCTTCTGTGGATCCGGCTAAATTGTAGGTCAAATGCTTGACAGCATTATTCAGCCATCTTGAAAGTAGGCTGAAACCATGTCACAACACAACAACAACAATGCAGACAGGCCAATCTGCAGCGACAGTAGCACGCCGACTCTCTGGTGATGCAGAGAAGGGGATGGTTGGCAGAGCTCTGGCAGTAAACATGCCCGAGGACACACATAGCCGAGATGCAAGGAGGAAGAACACAGTCAGTGACAGCGTTTTCTAAAACGAAGAAAATCACAAGTACACAGACGACAAAGACAGACGAGATAAGGACGACATATGAGGGTAAGCCAGGTCCTTAATGTCTGTACCCTGTGAACATAGCCATCCATGTTGTTTCTGACCAATTAGGCAGGCATAAAGGCAAGAGGCTGGAACTCAGCTGGGGGCTCAAAGAGTCTGCTGGTTACATCTAGGCCACTCTTCTCCACTCCTTCCTTCCCTGCCTGAGCAGCAAGGCCAAAGAGGGAACGTGGGGGTTAGAAGCGGTGGGGGCAATTTCATCCGGCACCTAGCAAAGGACATCACGCAGAGTCTGCAGCAAACAAGGCCAAGGCCTGGACCCTTCATCTTTGCAATTTTCTTCATCTGTAGCAAGCACACACACACACGCAGAGCCAGGCATCATACAATGGCCAAAACTCAAGGAGGCTGAAAGCATGTGTGCAACAAGAAGATTTTTGCCATGAGGGAGTGCTTTTGAAAGAAGACGGCAGTCCACATACATTCACAGAAATAGCAACAAACAGTCACACAGGCTGCTTCTGTCATCCTTTGTTGTTATTATGGAGCTAATGTCTGCCAGAGCAGTCAAAGAGGGCAGATAATGGTTGGGAAAACATGATTATACGCTCTTATTTATTTAAGCCTAAAAGTGGTGTGAGACTATGATGTATGATCATGATATACAACATGATGTATAACTTCTGTAGCTAGAAACTGGGAAGTTTTGGCCTTATCAAAAACCTACTGCCCCAGGAGGGAACACTATGGAGCATCCAGTCAGGAAAAAAAAAAAAAAGTGTTTCTCTGCTGTAATCACAGGCCTTCAGAAGCCAGGATTAAGATATATACACACTATGACCTCATTATGTCAGCAACGCTGTGAACTCAGGATAAATGAGCTTCCATGGAACCTATTGCAACATCACAGCAATGGAACGGGTGATGGTTTAAAAACGGTTTTTGGACCGTGTAACAAAATCTGAGTAAAGTGGAAATTTACTTATAAGAAAGACACACGACTGCTGACAAGAGCACAGCTCCGCTGTTTGAGTACAGAGTCTAAGTGCGGCATAAAGTGGTCCCGACCTTAGGTCTTGACAGTCTAGTTTTTCTGGTAACTGATGTAATACCTGTAGGCTATAGTAAACATTGCCAGCAGGACTTCGAACAGCAAACAGACAGGCAGATAAAATCTAAAAGCTTGTGCAAATATGGACAGGGACAAATGACAAGAAGGTTGGGGGGGATAACAGCTGGATTTTCGCTCTGTAACAAGTGAAAACATCTGCAAACTGTTGACCAGGCCACATTATCAGGAAAGTCTAATAGCTGTGTGCGATTTCAACTGAAAAACATTTTAAAAATGGACAGAATTCAAGCTGTCACACAACCACGCACACAAAATGCTGTAAAAATACCAAACCTAAACTGCACTATTATAAAATTCTGGTTGAACATGTGGACTTTTTAGCCCCTCCCTTGTCAAATGATCCTCCACTTCCTGTTGTAATCTAAACCAACACACACTCAAAGACACGCAGCGCATGGAAAAGCAGACACGAAAATAAACAAATATACTTATACAAAGCAGCCCATCTGCACATCTTAGCCATCTACAAAGCGTTTCGTTTGAATGCCCTGCACAAGAGATATGTACGTACACACAAGCGCACTCGCACACAGAGATACACACCTCTTGAAAAGCATGCCTAAACAGAGAAACTTTCCCTGAAGCTAGTGCCCTCACCACAAAGGAAATCCAGGAAGAAAACTGCCATGAATGCAAAAGGATGGAAGCTAACATCTCCCTCTTTTCACGTGCATCCTTCCTTTTCCTCTCTCCATTTCACCTGATCACTTACTTCCTGCAGTGATTGCCTGGGGAAAGACCTGGTGCCGTGTAGTTTAATCAGCTTTTATCACCTACAGAAAAAAGCAACTCTGGTGGCTCTGATGGGGGAAATTTTTCCCTGACGTTTCTCTCTTACCGTTATTCCCAATGACTGTATATATATGCATGTGTTTTCTACAATCATTGGTTTTTCTGCAGAGCACACGTTTCCTAGACAAAGATAGGTTGACCTTTAAGGTCATCAGCTGTGGCAGCTGACATTTTCTCCCTTAGACATCAAGCATCATATTTAAAAAAGGTATGCTTGATTACTAGTACTCATCATTTTATTTGTGTACAATGCACGGGGATGAACGTTTAGTGGAAAGTGGCCGTGCATTCACAACTACAACCGGCATCGTGCAAATATCTGCGTTTGCTTGGTCATTAAGTAATAGGTGCTGTTCTGTGATACTTTGAGTTTTCATCTAAATCAGACTCAGTATGCAGTTTAAATAATCAGCAGCTTAGATATTTAATGTTCCTCTATAAACACTCTGCAAATGTCATCTCACTACTATAACTGAGTGTATTGTTTTTCGCTGAAGCTTTCGCAATGCAAGGTTACGTCACATGATCTCAATTTAGTTTAACACTGCCAACACATTGGTGACTTTGCAACAATCTTCTATGAAACAACAGCAGGAGACTTTCAGTATATCCAGCAGTGAGCTGAAAAGTGACGAACCTATAAGAATAATGAGTCACAACCATATTCACTGCTTGTAAGTGGGTAGAACACAAGCCCAGATGCAGTTTCAGGTTCCCTAGATTGATTCACAACCAGAAATGTTGTGGCTTTCTCCAATATGATGTCTAATATTTTTGGTCCAAAATGTTCCAATGGACCTGTCCAAGACTTCCTGACTTCATTGTTTAACCAGTGCTGGTTATTTAAAAGGGAAAAAAAGTGACCAGGTAACCAGCGCCACAAATCCCATCCCAACAGATTCCGCATATTCACATACAGATTCTATTTATGGAGATTAGGTAAATAATGGATCGCTTTGCTTGCCAGGCTTTGGTGTTGTCTCACTGCATTAACTGGTGACATTGCCCAGGTAGTGCTAAGTAGCCCAGAATAAAACCCACTAAAAAATTCTAATTCAGCACAAACTCAAGTTTCAGATCATAGATGAAAGGGTCGATTACTTCTTGTGTGGCGGAGGAGGCCGGAATCGGTGCTCAGCAACACTGACGGGTTTATAATATCTGCCTCAGCCGCCACTGACTTGCACAATATATCAATATCCAGCGGGCCGAGCGGCTCTCTCCCCACATAAACAGACCAAAGACAACGATGGGCTCACATTCCAAACTCCAGGCGCTGACATTTGCACAGCATCCGCAGAGGAGAAGAAAAGCACAAATGTTCCAGCTCTGTGGGAACACTAGCAGAGTGTAAGCCTTTTCTTAAGACTTTGTTCGTCTTCCGTTTCTTTCTTCTCTCTCAGCAGGCGGCCATTTTCCTGGCTCAGACTGGAGGTTGTTTGGCACACCTGATTCAGAGCAGAAGACAGCAGGGGAATGAGGGGCGGAGGGAGGTCACAGCGCTCGAAGCCAGCCAGGAGGCGCCAGCTTAACGGCAGCGTTTTATTCAGACAGTCACCCAGCTCACTGGTCATTACGGCTATAAGGGGATTTCAGGTCCAGCTACAAGCTCACCTATTTGTGAGGCTTTGTGTTGGTTTTGTGTGAGTGTGCTCATGTTTGTGTCATACAGCGGTTCAGATTTTGGTTTCCCCCCACAATTATACTCTTAAAGAAGAGTGAAACTTACACTTTACTTTAAAGTACCACTGTGTTGTCTGAAGGACAAATAAAACCGTTACTGTATCTAAAAATATGGCACACAGTGGCACTTTTTTTGACCAAAACGTATTCCAGGGGATTTCAGTTTTGCAGCTGATGCCGTTTCAGTTCACTTTTACATGACATCAATCGGTTTCTCTTTTTTGAAACGTAAAAAAAAAAACCAAACAAAAAAAACTACTAGTACCTTGGGAATTTTTAATGTCTTCTAGTAAATTCTGCTGGAAATAAAGCAATTTTCCCTGCAGCTGTTTACTCATCTGGAAGCTGAAGTAGGCAGATGAGGTCTGTGATGCTGCTGTTTGTTTGTTCACCTCGCTGACAGACTAACTGAAGGTGGTTTAACTAAAACTAAACCGTCTTATCGCTGCTCTGTACTTTTTGCTGTCGTTTTACTCACTTTGTACTTTAAAAACTGTCTCACTTTATTTTTTTTTGTTCAAATACACAAAAAGGGGGCTTTCCACTTCTCTAGCATACTGCTCATTATTGTGAATTGCACGCAGGCAAGCACACACAGCCAGCTGACCAATAAATAGACTTGTCTCACAACAGAACAGATGTACCTCATTTGATTGTTGTGATGCAGGTGGGCTCGGGCCTGGATGAATAAGCACAGTGACAACAAAACTGAAACTGTCAAACTTCTGATTTGTCCCCAAGCACTTGACAAACTAGTGCGCACACACACACACACACATACACACACACACACACACACACACACACAGCAGCCCTGAAGAGTTTTATTGCTCCACTAGAGGAGGCTCTGCCACAAGAGGCTGCAGTGGCTCTGTCCTCTCACTGCAGTACTCAAAGCTGTCAACTCCATCTCCTCCATTCACATACATCTTATGTTAGAGGCCACATCACATTCTGCTTTACACAAGCAAAGAGCTTCATTTTCCTGTACCAGCATATCTCTGCTAAACATTCAGGTGACAGAGAAGAGAGCACATCACAGGCTTCAAAGAAACCACCTCTTAATGCAAACTTTGCTTCTTCTTCTTTTTCTTTTTTTTTTTTTAAAATGTATGTGATGTCATGGAGACAACCACACGATGCAGAGGCTTCAGTCTGGATGTGCCTCAGAGCTCCCATCACTCCCTGACATCTCCTTTGCTCTGCAGTTGTGTTTGTTTGGCTGTGCTCTGGATCTGGATTACTGCACTCCAAGTTCCAACCTTACTGAATGTAAAGGACATCAGCAACAAAATGTGCATGCAGAAAAGGAAACCCCTCCTGTTACTCCAGGCACGCATTTTTGTGGTGCGATCTCTGCTATCCGACTTCTTATGCCAGAGCCAATGAGGCAGGAGTATAGGCATGCAGGCGACTCAGTGAGCCATAACGTCACAGAATTACAAATAGGAGGCTGTATGAAAATAACCCTTATCTTTATCCTGCTCAAGACTTTTGGTGGAGAGCGAACTTGTCCCAGAGTTTGTTTCCGAAACACTTATAGCACTTTGGCAGTTCATCCTGAGGGCCTGATCCAGGGTTGGGCTGCCTTTAAACATTTGTAATGTGTGATCAGGCAGCCATTGTCCCTCGATTCACCCTCTCTTTGCCAGTGGACGCATACACACAGTGGAAGAAGGTGGGGAGTCTGCTTTCTAGTTGTTGGCATTTAAGAAAAACGATGCCCATTCACAGTTTGGGCATTGAGGCACTCGGTGGGCTGGACCAGAGCCTTTTTGTTAGCTTTGGGAGGGGGATACCCTCTCTCTGCATTCCATTACAGTGAAAAAAGGGAGTGCTTTTGCAGGGATGTAGACCACATTGTGAGTTTAGACGACTGGCAGCAAACAAAAAGCAAACATGTATTCTGAATGACAGATCCAGCTTCACAGAAATACACATTAGAAATACAAAAAGAGAGAGAGAGAGAGAAAGCATCAAAAACATGTCAGTTTTATTGTTACAGTTGCTTTTTGATTTTGCATCTGTGAACCTGGACAAAACACAGGTTCACAATGTGTCAGCCTGTGTTGGCAGGGTGTATGTGAGCCTCCAGGAAACAAAAACCCCAAAAACTAAACAAGAGCACACAAAACAAAAAAAAGAAGCTGTTTGCAGCACTGCCAGCAGGCTTGAGGTGATGGGAACTGCAGCAACAACAACAGCAAATAGCAAAAACATCAATTTGGCCAAGCACGCAGACCTGAAAGCATACAATGCAAGTGAGCACGGCTGACGTCTGCTCTTCAGCACTTTGATAAACGTCTCGGTTTATCGGAAACAAGATGAATATTCCACAACAATAAGAGGGCGTGGAGGGCGTGGTGGAAAATAACTTTTCCTCCAGCGATTCTGACCCCGTGGCATGAATTTTGCAGAGCTCAGCTGAACGCACCAGGCAAGCAAAGTCACACTGACATTCACTTGAGAGAGCATCAAAAAGGAGGAGCTATGAGTCAGTGAGAGCTCAGTGCATGAGGGCAAATCACCCTCCGTTCTCTGACGCCTCAGTCATTATGGAGCACATCACCTCTGGGTATGAAAGGCATGTGAGCAGCGTGCGAGGGTGACACCAAGCTGGAAGCGAGAGTGACAACAGGACTTATGAGTGTCACATACCGAGGCTGAAACCTATCTGTAACACTCTGGCCAGCGATTACTCCCAACACACCGCACCTTCCCACTCCTACTACTCTTTCCCCTCATCACCAGCCTCGCTTGCCTTGAGTGGGTACAGATGTGTGAATCCTCAGACGCTCCCACTCTGGAGCCCTTATTGGACCCATAGGGCTCAACAAAGGCTGGCACACAGCTTGGAGAGCTCCTGGCCAAAGAGAAGCTGCACGCACTCCTATCATTTGCAGGCAATTGTGTGAGGCAGATACAGAGGTGCCACAGCTAATTTAAGGACTGTCACATGGGAAAATGAAATAATTGTTTAATAAGAAATATATATATATATTTCAAAAAGATGCTATGTTCCCCTGCTATTCTAGTTTTGTGCACAAACGGGAGACCATTAAGTCCATCATTAGTCCAGAAACCGCTTTCTGTCTTTATTAATAGAACTCCAGCAGGAATTAAACTACTATAGTCAAAGGCGTTGGGTAAATTTAGACAAATAACATGACTGAAAAGGGCTTTATTTTGGCTGTTGGACAGCAGCTCAGTAAACAACAGCCACACTGCTTCTGCCTGTATTGTGCGCCAAATTCGGGCAAGTCAGATTAAACATTGTAAATATAATTACTTCTTTCAAGAGTGAACGCCTGTTTTTTCCACGTAAAAGCAGACTGCCATTTATCTGCTGTGTTAGTCTGTTGTGTTTTGACAGCACGAAAAAGCTCCCATTCAAAAGCAACATTAAAAACAGATAAAGCCACATAAACACAAAAGTATTGCTTGCAGCCTGTTCGGTCTATCTGATAGATTAGGCGTTATCTTGGATTATATCTGGCCTCGATTTCCCCCCTAAATGTATTGCTTTGTTTTTTCCCGTTAGGTTTACTTCTCATATCTCAACACAGCCTATGTTGTACTTGTGCCTATCACGTGCCAGTCATCCACCTCTTGCAGGAACATTGAACTTGATGTTCCGGCAGCAAAGTCACAGTGGCTTCCTTACCTCTTTGACTTTCTCCCGGCGCTCGTTGGTCTGCGGGTCGGCCGGTCTGCCGCTGTCTCTTCCCAGCGGGGGTTTGAACAAACACCTTCTGAACTTCTTGTAACTAAAAGTATCCGAGTTGGCACCGTGGTTAGAGGATGTCACTTTCTCTGACGCGGACTCTGTCTTAGACCTGGAGAGGTTCAGATCCTCCTGCGCTTTGCCCCCGGCGAGCCGGACCTCGGTCGCCTCGTAAGAGACTGGGGGTTTGCGGCTCTGACTTTTCAGCTTGATGCCAGCCTCTCCTTTAGCCGAGGTCATGCCCTGGTCTTTGGGTCTTTTTAAGTGCTCCCTGACATCGTTCTCTGAGCCGGAGCCAACGGTGACTGGCTGGATCTCTGTCTTGGACAGAAAAATGCGTTTTAGTCGGACAGAGTCGGGCAAAAAGAAGAGGGCCCCAAAACACAGTGTTACCAAACCCGAGAGAAAGAGCAGAAACATGAATTTCTGGGACAGGCGCAGACCCATGCCCGATGCCGAGACACCGGGCAACTTTCGGAAAACCATTGAAAGTTTTCTTGAGACGTTGCCTTACAGCCGAGACAGTGTTTTGACAGTTTCCACTCCACTGAGCAGCTTCCCTGCTGCCCCGAGGCTTGCGTAAAAACTCAAAATGCGGGACTCCAAACACACCCCCCGTGACACTTGCAGAGTGGCATAAAGAGCTTGCCAGAGCAGTCTTTATCTCGCTATCGATTTGATCTGCATAAAGCGAAGGTTAGGCCTGCCCACATTCACAATTCAGCCTACCAATCATTTGGCAACACGAATCTGAAGATGTTCATCTATATAACGCAACCCGCCGGCATCAACACACTGCAGGATGCAGGGTCTAAAAAAATTAAAAGCATAAACAGCACAGGGCTTCCGGGATGATGAACAAATGGCACAGGCGTTCACTGAAACACTAAGCTATATTCATGGAAACAGCGCACGCCATGGGAACATATAAATGCACTTTTAAAGGAGATGATTGTGTGTCAGACCCCTGAACAAAGTTGCGACTCGATGCATTTTTCCACGCCGTGCAGATCATCAATAACACGCTGCCCTACGGTGCACAGCCTCGAGCGAACGGCACAGCATCGTTCCCTCGTCCCCGCTCACACCGACCCACGTTGCCGCATCACAAGCTCCTTAAAACACGTTTCAGAATCACGAGCCGATGTCGTTAGCGTCTGTGCTGGTGCAGCTGGTGCACGGGAACGCGTGTGTATTCCTGCCGCTCGTCTGTCAGATGCGCTCCTCCGTGCTCCCGTTTTCCCCTCTTCTTCTTCCCCCCTCTCACTGGCGTCAACACGCCGGGCGAAACAAATCGCCGGATGACATGAAAGAAGGCGGGTTTTGTCCCGTGCGAAGTTATCCTAGCCCCCCCACGATCCAAAATCCGGAGAATAAACAAATCCACCGTCCAGTCCTCCGGTTCCCAACAAAGACAGACACCCCCGCCGCGTCGTCTCTCCAATACCCGGCCAACGTCCGCCCGCCGAGCCTGAGCCTAGCTCTCGCTCTCCCTCGCTTTGGTGCGCACTTGTGTCGCCGTGCCGTGGACGTCCACGCTTGCGTAAAAAAAGCGAGAGGAGAGAGCTGGAAATGTAACATATAGTGCAGGCAGGAGGAGGAAGAGGAGGAGGGGGAAACGGTCCGCTGCTCGACAATCCAGTGGGCTGGTCGGATTTCTTGATGGAAATTCACAACAGCTTATCAAAACACAGTTAAGCCGTTTGGACAAAGGGAGAGGGGTCTGTGTGGCCCTGTACGTTAGGAAAGCATCCACACACACATACACACACACGCCCACGAGGAAATCCTTGAAAAGCTGAAGAGGATGGATATATCTGCAGCAGATATCAACAGCAATTAAGAAGGACACACACACACCCACAAAACAAGAGAGAGTCAGTGATTACTCAGTGGGCTCTGTGCACGTTGGAAGATACGATTTTTTGATTTTGATTTTTTGTTCAAATTTGTTTTCATTGTCCATGAATGAAACCTGAAACCCTCCACCTGATGAGTTATTTTTACTCAACACGTTCCTCAGAATTGATCCTTTATCCACAGGAGGATTTGTTATTGAGTATTAATTAGGGTCCCAAGTTCATTTGTTTTGACAGCACTTACCCCGGATTTGAAAAGATTTCTTTCAATTAATCACATATTTTTTTCTATCCAGAGTTTAAAAAAATAACAATAAAATCATGTTAGCTGGTTGCAAAAGATGATTTTAATGAATTTCTGGCGTCCTGCTCTTTGATAGCAGGACATGACGCATCTTCTTGGAGGTTTTGAACCCTTCATTTGAGCCCAGTCCAAATGGATCCATTATCTACTGGATGGATAACAGTCAACTATCCATTCGGATTTATTATTTTCTTCAGGATAAGTTATCTGTTCCCTATAAATAACTTTTTTTTACATCTATAACTAGCTCATATTTTCTGTGAAATCTTGCAAAACACACGGGGCCTATAGATTGCAATACATTTTATCTATTCCTCACACTGGTTTTGTTTAGTTTTTTTCATTCCCTCTAATGTATCTGTGCTGCTGCAAAACCTGACCCTGATTCAGCTTTCTCTAAAGCACTTCTGTACTCTTGTCAGCTCATCCTGTTACTTAGAGAATACAATTTATTACAAATAGCCTAATAATTTTGGTTAAATATG
Source organism: Pundamilia nyererei (assembly GCF_000239375.1). NCBI lineage: Eukaryota > Metazoa > Chordata > Actinopteri > Cichliformes > Cichlidae > Pundamilia > Pundamilia nyererei. Next base: position 600,292 of record NW_005187468.1, on the reverse strand, counting down.
GAATTTTGTGTATTTGCACATAATAATTAATATCAATGATTTCCAGCTAAGTGAACCAATCTTTTTCATAGCTTTTTTTCTGGAGCTTTCAGTGTGTACATCAACAGATCCATGCAGGAGAAGGCATCAGCCCAGTGTGTTTAAAAGCTCAAATAAAAGGCAGTGAGGAGGGTTTAACTTTGATAGATTCTTAGTTGAAGCGAGTTCAAATTTAACGCTTTGACTCGGGTGTGCTTTTGAACAAAGTTTGAAAAGCGTGCTTAAATTATGTTCACATAAGCAAATTAAAAGCTGAACTGTAAGCACAGAGTTTTCTCAGCTTTAAATAAGATAGATGGGCGAATGAGTCGACCATTACTGAAGAGCCTGCTCAGCACTATTGGGCTAATGCCCCTGGAAGTAGAAATGAGAAAACAAAGGCCTGATCGGTTTCAATATTGGTCTGAAAATCAATTAAGGACGCCACTCACGACCCACAAAAGGCCTCCAGGGAGGTTGTTTTCATTTTGCTGTCCAAAAGTCGCCTCTGGATATTCTTTAAATCAATGGATTTAATGGTGGCAGTAGGTGTCACTGATATTCTTGGCATTGCGTGTGATATCTGATGACCTCTGGTGAACTTTAACCACAGCTCTTCCTGTGGTTTTCCATCTGCTTCCTCCTCTGTTGTTAGATTAATAAGACTAGATATTTTCAATATTTCCTCCTAAAACGTTTCCCAGTTCATTATTAGAACCTCCCACAGACTCTTTTGTTGTCATTGTCAGATGCATATAGAGCGATGACCTCATTTCAAGGTCATCTGTAGTGCATTTGACCCCATGTTTTCTCTTTTAAGCCATCTTTCACCAGAGCCTAATTGAGTCCGAATGCTGATCCTCTGTAATCTAAAGAACAGAAAAAAGAGAACTGTTGAATTATCCTTTTTAGTTTTTGATCCAGGACCATTTCCTCAGAGAGTAGGTAAATCTATGAAGCGTTTTGTGGCCTTCATCACTGACAAAAGGACAGTTTGTCGTCAAAGGCGGGGGCTTTATGATGGCTCAGCGTTTGTGCATAATGAGGCTTGAATCTTTTTATCACTCTTTGTTAGGCAATGGAATATCTGGAAATCTAACAACAGCTGTGCTGTAAAGTTACGATGCCCAGTTTGTATTATCTATCGTTTACTAGTTAAATTATATGTTTTAAGATTAAACGGTTAAAAGGTGGAGATGCCGTAGGTAAAATCCCAAGGGAAGTGACTGTCTAGTAAAGAATGATCTTTGCTTTTTAGCATGAGCAAACTATCACCACGTTCAGGTTGATTCCCAAAAAATAAACCGCCACCTTTTTAAAACAACTTAATAGACACATCAAGTCAGGGTTTCTCAGGAGGCCACGTTATACATGAGTCCAGTCATTGAGCTTGCATGAAGCCGCTCTGGCCGGTGACAGCCTAGTTTATCACTAGGATAGATGGGTGAGGCAATACAGTCCCGCTACTACCAACAGGCGAGGGTGAAACCTGAGCACAGGCATTTTTCAACAACAATAAATGGTTTATACAAGCAAATGGCTCCCACAAAGGCCATTTCTTGTATAGTTTGCATTCCCTCTCACCCCTGAAACCAACTGCTGTTGTCTGGATGGTGTTTTTTTTATTTTTTATTTCCAGCTTGAAATGTGTTGTTTTTTTTTCCTTTGGTGGCTTTTCACTGTTCCTCATGCAGCCCTTGGTGCCGCACAAACACTCCAACAGCATCCACATCAGCTCAGAGCTGAACACACTGATCCTTTATGTACAAACATAATTTAAAAGCCCGGTGAGGGAAATCTGGGGGTTGCACATGATGTTGTTTGGATGTGTTTAATAGGAATGCCTCCCTTTGCTCGGCTTTGTTATCAGGCTGAATCACGGTTTATCAGTTGGGAAGCCTTTCCCCAAACAGAATGCATTAGGGAGAAGACGCTGTGATTTTGTGCCCTCTTATCAGCTCTAAATCGACTTGGATAACGATGACAGAGATAGAAAGATGTACAGTAAGGAAGTATCTCACGCTCAAAGAAAAGGCTAGTTTAGTCACAGAGAATTGGGATTTTGGAAATAATCACACTGGTTTTGTCACAACGTATGCAGAAAATATGCAGAACCAGCTGGCTGTCTTTAAAGTGTTCCTGCATTCAACCATTCAGTTCTGTCCTAGCCCACCCCTGATGTTTTATTCATCAAACAAGATGCCAATGAAAAAGTCCATCTCTGTTTTCCGCTCATTCCAATACACGAAACAGCAGGCAGAGATGTGTTAGCGCGTGCCAGTGTGTCTGGATTAATAATGTCACCATGTCTGCCTGCTATTTTTTTCTCTGTGCGCTGCTGGAAAGCATTCACTGACACTGGGAATCGTGGCCTGGCAGGGTCCTTGATGTTAAGCCACGAATATCAGAAATCAATTTTGGGGATGGAGTGCTGACCCCTGTGCGTGATGTTAGACTTATACAAGGCCTGACGAAGCAATGCGTAGATATGAACCCTGCTGTAAACTTTTCTAGGCAGAAAAGATGCAACTCTGGCACCTCAGTAGCAAAAACTCTGGATCATCTCATTACAGACAGAGTTTCTGGAACTGCAGCAGTAGAAGAAGTACTCTAATCATCATTCACTTAGGTACTAGCTGGACCAGTGTCAATCACAGTAATATAAGCAAATTATAACATAATGTTATCCATGAATTTTCAATTTTACTGAAAAGTAGTTACAAAAAATCTTTTTAATGAAAATGCCAAATTACATTTGTTTACTACTTAAAATTAGTTTGATGGTTGAATGTTACGCTGGGTTAATTCCAGACTTCTCAGAAAAGTCCAGTGTTTGAATATAAAAACACGAATTCAGCTTATTGTTAATAAAACAACATCATTTTTGGTTTTAAATAAAAGATTTCTAAAATTTGCATGTTTTCTTGCTTGCATTTAAATTTGGTCAGCAATGTATAAGTAAGATTTGAATTTAGTTTGCTGAAGCGGGTCTAATTTTAATACATAAGAGAGCTTCTTTATCTGAATCTGCAAATAAATGCTGTGGATGAAAATTATTATATATTATATATATATGATGGGAAATCCCAGATTAAGCACAATTTCAATACAGAGCTAAATAAAAAACAAAACCCAAATCCGTCATAAACTGAGCACAACTCAGTACAACAAATAGAATCAGTGGAACAATAAGCTCAGCATTATTGCCTTGCTGCAGTTATATTTGTCCGTTCCTTTTATAGAGAAAACAAACAGCAAACTGCTGTGTGCATGCGGCCCTCGAGTGACCCTTCTCCGCCACACTCATAATCAAAACATTTCTTGTTGTGTAACAAAATATTTTCAAAGCACAGCAGCCCAAAAACCAGAACATTCGCTTGTGAGGCTCACATCGGTGCGAGGGTTCAGGGTTTTTACTGCCTAAACACAACAATTAGCCATACATTAGATGTGGTATATGGGCCATGTAAATGAGAGGGAAAGCAATAGCAAACACACCATTAAGCTGATGGAATGGGGCCACACAAAGCCTGACTCCCTCCCCAACACGCCAATTAAACATGTCAGCGTGCTTTCAGCATACAAACCATTCCAGCAGGGAAGGTGAAAAAAGTCGAAGCTCGATCAGTGAAGGCGTCGCTTGTGAGGAACTTTAGTAATTTGACGTGCATATTGCGCCATCTGCTGGTAGGTTCGCATAAAGCATGCAGACTGCACGCTCACGTTTAACAGCGAAACTACCTCTCCCTGTCAGTCATAAAAACGCTCAGGTGTGTCCCCTTTGAATGCGCATTCTGATGCGACAGAGGGTCAGGTGAGTCCAATATTAAAAACAAACCAAATCATTCCACGTAAAGAGCATCCACTCCGAGCATTAAAGAGCAATCAGGGGAAAATAAACAGAAGAGCCCTCATGCAAACAAGACCAATTTGACTGGCTCCTCGATGACGGGAACCCAGTTGACAGGCGAATTAGACACAGTGATTTAACTAGAAATAAATAAACACTTGGACAAATCCATCTGAAAAGCTTTCAGGCTTATTTCACACTCCACATGTAAATGTTGCAGCAGCGGGGCGGGCTATTACATATCTGGTATTTGGCAGTTAAGTGTGTGTTTAATCCACTGCTAAAATGACCTGGGAAGTCAGAGCCACAAACAGCGGGTACTTCATTTTGTATTCAGCTTCACTTGAACTATTTTTATTTATTGTTTTTACTGGAAAGTTGCATTTGATGTGAAAGCTGGCGGGCAGAAGATGAATTAAGATGAGGAAAATGAAATCATCGTGCTGTCACGCTCAAAAATGAAAAAGAAAAAAAACACTAAACAAAACCATATGTGTCCTATCTTTATATGTATTGGTTTATTGGTGCAACACCTTATTGAGACATATGGAAATATACATGGAAATACAGTATGTAAGTCAAAATAAGGGACTGTACTGTTCTCTTGAGCTTGAAAGTGAATATTTGGCATAAATACCTTCATCACAGCCTGAACTCTCTTGGACAGGTTGCAATAAGATGTCAGTCTTTTAGTAGTCTTCGGTTCTCGAGGTTTCCTGAAGGACATTCAAAGCTCTTCTTTGGATGTTGGCTGCTTTTGTTGCATTCTCTGTAAATATGATGACACACTGTTTAAGTAATGTTGAGGTTCAGGCTCTGGGGAGGCCAATCCATGCCTGATTCCAGTATTCCATTGTGTTTTTTTTTTATCCCGGGATGCAGTGGTAATGTGTTTGGGATCACTGCCATGCTGAAAAATGAAGCTGCTGACGATAAGACATTCTTCAGATGGTGTTAGATGAAGGATGAAAATCTGATGGTATTTTTCTCTGATCACAATTCCCCCAATTTTAACATTTCAGATCCCCAACACCAAATTCATTGCTCCAGTACTTGGATAGATTTTTCCCCTTAAGAACATGGCTTTCAGGTGCTTTTCATCTGCTGTAGACAAGTTATAGACATGCCACTTGTCCTTTTGACCTCCACTTGTCCAGTTTACTCAAATTTTTATCACCAAGCCAAGAAAATCCTAAACTTTCAGCTAATAGCTCTTTTGGAATCAGTGCAACAATGCAATTTTATGCCTGTCAAAATGTGTTAACTTTGTCCTTTTTCATAAATTCACCAAAGGAAATGGGAAAAAAATGAGTATTTTTGTGACAAAATTGATTCTTTTTAAGTTGTGTGGTTTGTGTATCTGGATCAAGGTTCCTTTTATATGCTTGGATAATTTATAATTCAATGTTAAATGGTGTGATTCAAACAAACAAAAGGCATTCCTTTGAAAATGGTCAGGTACACGCCATGGACTGGACTTAAAATGAAAAAAAAATAAATTAAAAAAACTTGAAAAGCAAAGAAATGAAGGCTGGCTCAAGACTTCTGCTGTATTTATTATGTTTTTATTTTTTTACTGGTTATGGTGAAATGGTTTTGCTGGAGTAGTTTAGATCAAAAAGGGGTTAAATGAAGTCTGATGCCCTGGCTTTAAATTGTTCACCATTTGGAAACCATACATACTCACCGGTGAAGGTTTAGTTCAGCTGTGCACAAGCAGCTGGAAACATCTAGTCTTGGTTTGCCCAGTAACAAAAGCAACTGGCTCCACTGGCATGGATGTTTAAGCATTTGGCAACCTGGCTCTAAAGCTGGAACTGGAGACACATTTTTTAAAGACTTGTATGAAAGTTTTCTCTTACATACAAGTGATCAGTTTGTTTTTACGCCTTTTACGTACCTCAAGGTCCAGACAATTCACTGTTATTTGCTCCACACACATCATCCTTCTGTTTCTTTTACGTCACTGATTCTTTGGACAGAAGAGCGCAACTCTTGTTTGTTTGTAATATCAGTGATCTGGGAATTCAAGCTTATCTTATTGTTGACTGACCATTAATTCCTCTGGATGAGTTTCAGCTAAATGCCGGCAAATTTAAATACAAAGAGGATTTTTAAGCCAACAAAAGTTACAGTAATTGGAGTCTCAAATCAGACTCTTCAGATGTAAAATTAACTTGGCAACCAAGCGTCTCTGCTGAAAATTGATAGAATGCGACAAATGCCATCAATTTTAATGAGTGGTTATGATAAACAGAGCATATCCATTCTGCAAGTATTACAGAGTAAATGTGTTTGTCAGGCCAAGCTAGTTAAGAAGCACACGAGTCATTGTGATTTTCCATTTAACAGATATAAAGACGGAATAAACAAACTATCGCTACAGCGGCTGCAGCTTTCTCTCTGGATCTCCCAGCAAGCTGCAGCACTGCCAACCCGAGTAATACCCTTACGTTTTAACAAGGCAGACAGTTCATTCCGAGTCTATTAGACTCAGCATCCAATTATAAAATGTCTCCAAGATATATAAATCCAACTCATCCCCTTTAATATTTTACTTTTGGGACAGTGTTTGGTCTGACTGCTGTCTGACTTTATTTTAATTATAAGATGAAGCGCACTCCCCTTCTGGCTAAAAAAGGTTATTGCACGTTCAAACTAGTGTAATGATCCATCCAGGGAGTTATGTTGATCCCTTTCACACAATTGCTTCAGTAGCCGTTGTATTGTTGTGGCAGTTTTACTTGATTGGAATAACTTCAGCTTATGACTTATCCACTACATTTTAGAAGGACTTTAATCCACTGCACTCATCTGTCGTTGCTGATTGAAATTTGCAGTTTAAGGCTTTACAAATCAGATGAATAAGAAGATGCATTTATGAAATCAAGACTTCAACAGATTCTATTTGTGCATTGGCTCCTCAATAATTATAGTCCAATATAACAGGCAGAAATTCAGAAATAAACACTGTATTAGTATTTAAATATATTCGTCAAGTTCTTATTTTTTTAATGTATCGCAGCAGTGCAGAGCAATGATGTAATAATTCTTTTGCTCAGAAAGCAAACAAACATCAGTAGATGACAGCGAATCCACTTTCATGTCTTCTCGTTCAGAGAGCTAAACTTTAAGTAAAGATCAAACAAGCAGAACTTTTTGAGTCACTTATATTTGGTATTGGTTCATGTCAGAGGTCAGAGGAGAATGGCTGGACTGCTTTGAACTCAAAAAACCACTTGTGGCAACTAAGGTGTGCAGAAAAGCATGTTAGGTAACAACAGGAAACTGAAGCAATGATTCACATGGGTTCATCAGAAAAATGTTGCCTGATCTAACAAGTCTCAGTGTGTTCAGAATGTGGCATAAATGACACGATGCAGGGATCCAACCTACCTTGTACCAACAGTTCAGGAAACAAAACAACTCTTTAAATGATGAGTCAGACTCAGGTGTGTCATAAAGTAAACCTTTAATCTCAGATATACTTTCAGATGTGGTTTTATTACCAGTTGTTAGTTTTACAGGTCATTACAATGGAATGCTGAAAGCTATAGATTATTCAACAAGAAAGTGCACACATGACATCCTTAAGATTCAGATTTGTACATCATATAATAAAATCTGCTATTCTATATTTTTCTATATTATCATTCATATGTATATAAAATTAAAAATTACCTTTAATCAACGCAAAAATTCCATTTGAAAACAAACAAATGACTGACACAAAATAAACAAATGAATTAAAAGGGAACTATAATCCACCGTTTCCAGCTTCTCTGCTTTACGACTAAGAACATCAAACCCATGCCTGATAATAAGGCCCTTCAAGAAGTACATTCCTTTATCCTGTGACGTTTCGGCTGACAATCGCACACAGCGTGTACAATCCATCACTATCATTATTGCTCCGTCTGTAACGTTTGTGTTAAAAGATAAAGGTACCGCTTGACTAAAGTGCTCAGCATTAAATAGTGACACACAACAGAGCCTAGTAAACACGAATGAAGACGGAAACAGTCTTTGGATGGCGATGTAATGCCACTGGATGCCATTACAGTGCTGATAGGAACATGTGTGTCATTCTCAGATTACTGCCTTTAATAATCATTAGCCTCATACTGCCCAGCTGGTGAAATGTTAGGAGTACTTCGACGGCCAGTGTTTTAGCATGTCTTAGCCCATGTAGTCATAACCAAATTAGTGCTTACATTTATTGTGCTGCCCTTTCTTGCCAAATCTTCATTAATATCCATCAATACTAACATAAGACCCAACAGATATGTTGAATGGGAGGAATCTCCACTATATTAGTGCATTTCAAAAATCTATCAGATGCAGATGCTGACTTGACCTTTGGAGTGACTGAGCTGAAGATTTCACAGAGATTTGAGATATTGTAGTCAATGAACAGAAAACGATAGCTGCCTGGAGATCAAGGAAAACACAAAACTATTCAGGGGAAAAAAAGCATGCAAAAGCTACTTTAGGTTAATTTGGTTGATTGTTGGTTGGAACACCGAGTGAGTAATAAAGCTTTACTTATACTTTGAAGCAAGTCAGTCCATTTCTACTCTGTAAAGCTTGAACTCCACCTTTCAAAGCACAGATGACAAATGCTTCCAAACTCCTGGTAAACGTAAACATAAGATGGAGAAAACGCACAGTACAGCCTTCTGAAAAGCACATGAAATGACGCAGTGCACAACATCAGATACAATACTTACAATAAAAACTTTCACACTGGAATAAGCTCATAAAAAACAACGCTTTAAAAGAAATGAAAGAACAAATAAAGCACATGGTGTGTTTCAATGAACACAGAAATATGACAAGAAAACAAAAAGATGAAATCAACACCGGCGAGCCAACGCCGTTGATTCTGTAAATTCAACATCACAACTTAAATCTAGAAGGACACTCGGACAGCACATCTTCTGCAAAGAACAAAGATGGATTACCCAACAACGATCCCGATCCTCACCAAACTTTTACAATCACTTCTATTTTGCACACACTCCAACTCTTTGCATGAAGTGTGATTAAGCTTCGCTTGGTAGTTTCTGCATAAACTTGCTGACAAGAACAAATGGCACCGATCCCAAACATCCGGCTCTGCTCTCGCACCGCTTGATGATCGATTTATCAGTGTAGAAAAACATTCAGTGAGCAAGAAGCAAAAATGTGAAGAATGTATGAAGAAAACAGGCAGTTTAACTTTAAAAGGCTTTTGTTTTTTTGTTCGTGCAACAAGCAAAACAAAGGCAAGAGTGATCATTACATGACGTTTTGTAATATATATGGTTACAATAAAATAGGTTCTTCTATAGGCTGTATGGCTTCTGTTTAAAGTTTTCTGCACCAAACATTACCCTCCATGGAGTGTGATAACGTTTGCCCAAAATATGCATTTGGTATGAAAAATAAAGGTTTCTCTCTTTTTTCTTTTTTCCTTTTTTTCCTTTTTTGGAGAAATTCAACTCTTTGGAATAACATAACAATACAATATAAAAATTAACAATGTGGCGTCTTGTTATAGGAACTGCTTTAATCTAAATGTGCCTCCTTTGGCTTCCCTCTGCGTGATCACATGCACAGGTATTGTGAGCGTGTTGTAATTGGACAGAATTTGAACACTGGGACCTGCTTTGCATCTAAACAGTTAAACATACTAATAAGTAGGAGTCCTTTTAGAAATGTATTACTTGCTGCAACTTTCCTAAAATCTAATAGTCAGATTCTGCAAAGCATTAAAGGGTTAAGAGCAAAGTGCCTTTAAGTTGCTAAAACTTAGATCACCTGGGACGATGATAAAGAGATGTAGAGAAACGGCTCTCAGGATTTCAGCAATTTCAGTTCAACGCCAATTTAGACGGCCATAAAAGCTGCGTGTAAATATTGCAGCCTTTAAGGGAACTTTAAAAAGAGGAGGTTGGAGGGTTGTTCTGCCAGTCAGGTTCTGGTACAATTCTTTGGTCTTTGACCACATCCTTGTTGACATTTTCACCACATATCTCCTGATAGTCTAACAGACATGCTGACATTTCAGAGCAAAGGGAAATTCAATTTAGTCAGGAAACAGGGAAATGAGATGTTTAAAGGTCTGTGAGCTGTAACTGATTTTAGACAACCAAACTCAACTGCAATGGTGTAGCTATGCTGAGATTTACTCCCTTTCACACGCATTCAGATGAGTGCATGTGATCCCCTGCTACAGTAACCACGTCTAGAAATTTGCAGATGATGGGAGGAGGAGCTAAGGACAGTCAGGCGCTTCTATTCTTTCCTCGGGTGTAACGTGAGGTTTGTGGTTTAAGAACCTTGAAAAGGGTTCCGTTGTTAATTACACCAAGAAAACAACCAAATTCATCACTCGATTCAAGCGATATGATTTTAAACCCATGAGTTGTTCTTTCACCCGCGTCTAATAACTCTGTGGCATCGGCCACTGTCCTTTTGTTGAATTTAACCAGACAAGCAGGAATCAGCAATTTATCGCATCAGTAACTTAAATAACGAATGTTATATATTCCAAATCACTGAGTAGCTCTGTAAAAAGATGTGGATGTATTTTACAAACACACTGCTCAACCATAAAGAATATCAAAGAAACACTAGACTCAGTTTTCATGCCTGCAGGTAATGTTTCAGTCTTGCTTAGATGTGCAAAAAACTCTAGTTAAGTGTAAAGACTGTCTTAATGCCAGGGGTAGATTTAACTTTGCCTTCAGCAATGATGTGTATAAGCCATAATTTATGAATGGTATTCATTAATATAGCTTTTTTGTTTAGTCTGAATTTGTTACAGAGCTGCACAGAGTTAGATTTTTTTTTGCCATGACATGCCTGCAGTCTTAGCTTTTTAAAGAAGGTTAGGAGGCATGGACTGATTTCTGCACAAATTAACCCTCAATTCTCAACTCTTGTTATATCCCTCAACAATAATGCGAGGCAAAAATGTTTCTCAATGAGGCCAGTTACAAAAAAAAAAAGGTTAAAGGTCTTTAAAATACATATGGGTCTAAAATATGAGTGTGAAAGCTGATGGGCAGTATATTAATAACATCTACTTTGACAACTCTACTGATGCTTGAGTGAGTTTTAAAGGGTCTTATTAACTGAAAATAAAACATACATAAGAGGATATGACAATATGTGATTTAACTTGGGTGGAGAATTTATATGTATACTGGCAGATCAAAACATCTGTACTGCTTTACGGCCTAAGAAATTTGTAAAACTCTTCGGGTTTGTAGGTGTTGTAGACCCCATAAAGTCGCTCAACAGACAGGAAAACAACTGTGGTTTACACAGCGACTAAAAAACATCCAGCTTTCAACCCATAACCCACAAACAGATGTTTGCGTCCCTGAAATTAAAGTATGTCATAAAAAACAGATACGATTTTTAAAAATGCACCAAGTGAAAAGGTTTGACATCAAATAAGGCCTAGAAATTTCTAAAAAGCTACAATCTAAACAATTGGATGCCCAGGAACTTTAAGTGACAGAATGACGGCGAGAAACTCGAGTGCAATAAAAGTCAAAGCTAGGTTGAAGTCGTTTTTGTGGCTTACCCAGCAAGTGAGAACGTGGTTTTTGAAGACAGAAGCTGTAAAAACATGACCAAACATAAAACTAACAACACTATCATCAAGACGAAAAAAAACAGTCTGATGCTAAAGTAAAAACAAGATCGTCTGAAACTGGAACAGTCCAAACCTTTGGTAATGCATAGTTCTTTCCTGAATGTCTCAGACTTTCATCAAAACCCTCCACCATCTCCAGCTGTCGCTCTACCACTGCTACCTAATAAAATAAAGAGCAATGAGAATCACAAACTAATGACTCTTCCCCCTGCCGTTCTCAGGAACTCTCCTTTTGCTTTTTGTTTCCCGTTCATACAGCATTTGCAGTTTTGGCTTGTTGGTTTCTGAACCAAAGAGATAATTTAGAGCAGAGCGGTGAAGCAGCCCTCTTCCCTCTAACTAGTCTGTCGTCTCAGGGGAGGAAGGCCCCATCCTCATCTTCGTCTGCACTGGGACCAGGGTCGCTCAGACACCTCATTAATCTCTGCTGATCTTTTGCTTCATCCTCTTCACTTGGCTTTTTAGCTTCCCGTGGCCTCGACGGGGGCTTCATCATCAGGCCCTGCTCCTCCTCCTCCTGCTGGTTAGCCTGTCCGAACTCATCCAACAGATTAACTGAGTCTGGAGACTGAGGAGAGGCCAGGTCTACCTGGATCATGGGCACCTTGTTCGATGCAGGCTTAATGCTGTAGGCTTGCGGGTCTATAAGCAGGACACAGGTAGAATATGAGGGATTTCAACTTATTTCACCAGCCTTTAAAAGGGATATAATATCACACAATCATTCCTTCAGCATGCACGAACAAGTACCAGTGGATGTACAAGTAGATGAACAAATATTAAGGGCAACAGAATCACTGCACAAAACTACACAACAACAGGCTTTAGGACCGTTCCCATTATTTCTAGTGTAACAAAAAATAGGGTAAAGTTAGTCATGATCAATTAAAGGTGCACCACATGCCAACTTTCAGTTAAAGTGAAGAACACAAACTGAAACTCCTCACATGTAACATGCTCAACTCCAATATGCTTGGCTACAATAAATCACCTGTACGTGGCTTTTATCAGTTTAGTAATGAGTCACATCATTAGTAATGATTACTGAGTGCTTACAAGCAGGGTAACTGACACATGCGTGTTAGAATTGCTCATGTGATAGCACGGCTTACGATTAATCTTCTCTACGCTCACAACATACCTGAACACATTTTGTTTCCTTTTTGCACCTGATCAGGTTTGAAATCAGTATGTTTGCCTAAAATAAAACCACAGATTGTTTTACATGCTGGCTGGCACATGCAAACACATTTCTATTAGTGGGGAAATATCTGTTGCAGCTGGGAACGGTAATAGTGTTTCTATGGTCTTTATTGCTCTGCAAATGGTATCGTGTGACCCTAACGAAATACAATCTCTGAATCTTCTGTGTCCCATTAAAGACATTTTCTTACATTATTTCAGGAGGTACCTGAAAGTAAGATGGTTGAGACTACTGGCTGTTTTCATTTGGCTGGAGCTAAGAATGATTCAGACATGCATTTACCTGAGGCCAGTCTGGCTCTGCACATGGTCGGGGAATCAGGGGGAGGGGCAGGGACCGTCAGGTAGGTATTCATCTCCTTTAACTAGGAAAAAAAAACAAAACAGATATTGTTGGTGTGGGATGGTTTAGCCTTCTCCATGTAATCAAGCAAAACATATAATACAGTGTTGTACAAGTGTCAAAAACTGGCCATAGAAAAGGGGTGCAACACTTATTGAAACATGGAAACATGCATGAAAATACAGTTTATAAAGACAAAAATAGAGTTTGTACAATTCTAACAAGCCTGAAAGTGAATATTTGCTATGACCACCTTTCTTCTTTAGCACTGACTGAAGCCTCTTAAGAAAGCTTTCTTGTAATTTCTTTAGTAAGTTTTCAGTTCTCCAGGTTTCTTGCAGGACATTCAAAGCTCTTCTTTGCATGTTGGCTGGATTTTTTGGCTGTTAAAGGTGATCCCACACTGCTTCAATAATATTAATATTTGGGCTGTGGGACAGCCAATCCATCATTGACAGTGTGCCACTGTGTAATTTTCTCTCCAGGAATGCTTTTACTGCAATGGCAGTGAGTTTGGAATCGTTGTCATTCTTAAAAATGAAGCTCTTGCTAATCAGAGGCCTTGTATATGATATTGCATGCTGGATCAAAATCTGATGGTACTTTTCATTCATAATTCCATCATTTTTGCCCAACACAACCGCCTGAAACTTAGCCCCAAACCATGACAAAGCCTCCATTGTGCTTTACAGATGGCTGTCGACACTCACTGCTACTCCATACATACCGACAACGATTTGATCCAAAACTTTTCTAATATAAATTCATCACTCCAGAACACCTGTTGCCAATGACGTTCAGCCCAGTCGTGTAATTTGTCCTACCTCAGCCTTTTCTCCCTACTATCTTTCCTTTGGCTCTTGACAACCCCTCTTTCCTCTGAGACCATTTCTGATGAAGCTTTAGCAAATAGTAGATAGATTAACTGAAGGGCCAGATGCATCTCTTAGGTTCTTTCTCAGGTCTTTGTTGAATTCTTTCCTATTTATTAAGGACATGACTTTCATATTGCTTATCTGCTATAAGCAGTTTTTCTGTCCTCCACTTGTCCAGTTTCCTTAATTTTTAAGGACACTCTGCACACCAGGCTGAGCTGTGCCAAGTTTCTGGCTAATATCCCTTTGTGAAATCACCCCGTCTGTCAAATTGTATTAAATTTTCCATTTGTCACAGATTCAACAAAATAAAAAAGGAAAAAATTATGCGTTTTTGTGACAGGCTGCTAGTGCCTTTAATGCATAAAAATACAATTTAAAACTGATTATTTGCTAAGTTGTCTGGTATGTGCAGACACAACACTGGTTCATCCCTCGAGTTAGGTGTTTTTTTTATGCCTGAATGATTCATCCCTCACTGTTAAGCAGCTTACAACACACAAATAACAAAACAAAACAAACAACAACACTGCTCTGAAAATAGTGAGGTAAAACAAAATGGGTGGAAAAGCACACAATCTTCAAAGACAAACTTTGTCTTTAGAAAGGCTGAAGAACTATTGTTCAAGATCACTTTTGGGGGAATAAAGCCTGACTCCTTGTACGCAAAACAAAGAAACGTGGGTGACTTGAGACTTTTGCACAGTTCTATATCTAAACATTCAAAATCAGTAATGTACAAAACTCAGATGGCAAGAAATCCAGTTTCTGTCTCATGTAATTGGTTGGAAAATACAGCAACCAAACTGAACCAGCTCAGAGATAGAGACATCATTAATCAATGTTATACAGAAACTTTATTAAAATTATGTGTCGCTTCATTAAACTCTGCAGACATCAGCTTGAGCCTACAGTAACTTCTAGCACATTCAATTTAGCCTAAACAGAAGTCTATTTTTATTATCTAATTACAGGCTGGCTAAAATGAAAATAATCACAGAACCACTCAACTGTGAGAATCAATCAGCTCCTATTTGTGACAGGAAAATTAATTTAAGAGAATGAGGGTGGACTCTAATTAAAACACAAATCATAGTTTTAGTTGAATCATTATACTGTTGGCTACCCAGTACAAAAAAAAAAAAGGTAGAAAAACTGCTCCTTTGGTTCTATGAAATATACTTTGAGTCACAATCGGTTGTTTTCTTCAATACAGATTTATTTATTCTGGCAAAATGTTTGTTCGAAAAAATTCGACTTCAAAAACTGAAACTTACCTTCTTCTCTATCTGAAACATCTTTTGCTTCTTTAGGAATAAATCGCTGAGTCCATCCTCGTAAGGATCGGCCACCAGTGTGTGTCTGTTATACGAGCGCAGCTGAGAAAGACAGACACATGAACACACGTTAAAGAGATTGCAGTCCTGCAAACATCACTGCACATTTAGGCAGGTTATGATCAGAACTAATAAAATTATTTTCCAAACTAAATAAATTAATTTTGTGTCCTTTAACAAAAAAATAAAAAAAAAATGTGCAGAACTAATTATTTTAACTCCAAGTCTATCTCAAAAATCAATAAATGTGTTATGAACTAATGGGAGGGAGATCCCTTGTGAGCACCAATCAATACTTATTATGGAATGCTTAACTCCCATTGAGACAAGGGCAATTTTTCATCCAGATGAGAAACAAGCATATCAATAAAGAGTCTAACTATTCATTTGTAAGCAAAGTTACCCTCTGTCGTGTCCTCTGAAGGTTGGTCCTGAGGATTTTCCGGATTTCCTCCTCTTTGTTTTTAGACAGCTGTGGAATAGCTCGCTCTGGTGCAGGCTTGGTAGAAGGCCTGGGCTGGATGTTCCTGACAATGACACAGGGGGGGGGGAATAACAGTGTTTGTATAGCACAACAGTTACACAACTTAAATGTGTATAAACACATTGATGATGCTTAAAGATTAGACACATTTGATGAAGCACAGCTACTTATCTTTCTGCACAACATAACACAAGGGATTTTCCTTTGTGTTAATACTACTGTTTCCTACTGTGCACACACCATTTCACAATTGGTGAAGATCGACTCACTTACACTAGAAATTAAGACTAGTCAAGGATCCTTTAGTG
Organism: Pundamilia nyererei; assembly: GCF_000239375.1. Classification (NCBI taxonomy): domain Eukaryota; kingdom Metazoa; phylum Chordata; class Actinopteri; order Cichliformes; family Cichlidae; genus Pundamilia; species Pundamilia nyererei. The sequence continues at coordinate 584,223 of NW_005187468.1, read as the reverse complement.
ATTTAACACTGATTGCTTATCCTTCTTGGATAATACAACTATCCAAGAAGACCTTTACAGTTACCAAACACTCCTTGTTACTTGGTAGAAGAAAAACAAGAGAGAAGGTGTTGTTTATACAAAAGTATTAGCAAAGAATCTGTAATGCATCAGTGGCCATTTAAGCATGAGCCATTTCCTGTCATCAGTCTTCCCAACTTCAAAGCTATGGACAAACCCAAAAGATAATAAAAAAAAGGGCTAAAAATGTCTTTAAAAAATGTATAATTATGTACGAACACACACACGAAGAATGAGCATATATATGGTCATATGTTCATTTGTGTCTCATGTTTATGATATCAGTGAAATTTAAGCCTGTCAACTTTTTTCTGTGGTTATGTATTACACCACCATATCAGGCCTTAATGTCACTACTGTTGTACAATTTAGTGAGTAGATGAATTGCGTTCACCTAAATGTTCCCAACACTGTAAAAAAACAAACAAACAAACAAAAAACATTACGATAAAAATGACTTTGAGCACGATGCTGTTTAGCACTCACTGCATGGAAACAGTGGAAGGCACAGCAGAAGGCATCTTGATTCCCCCTCCACTCTCCACCAGCTGAATGGCCTGTTTCATCTCCATCTTGTGGTAGAAGGCAATGAGCTGCGGCTCCTTGGAGCGTTCGCCGGCAATCAGGCACTTCTTCACATACTTCTTGTTGAAGCGGTTCAGTCTGAGAGGACAAAGGGAGCGAAAAATTAAGACAGAGACAAAGAGTGAAATACATGAATTAATTACTGGCAACAGCATTTCTGCATTTATAGACATAAATAAATATGTTGTAATTAGATGAAGAAGAGGCCAAGTTCAACATTTTCAATTTTGACAATTAACAAGTTTAAAAAAAAAAAAAAAAAAAAGAGCAACTACTAAATATTTCAAACTAGTCGATACATACAAGTAATTTGTAATAAGTATTGTTACAGTTAGCTGTGTTTGAGTTATAAAATTAATAATGTTATGTCAGATTGATTCTCTTTAAAATCCATACTTGTCCTTCCAGTGGTGATGTCCATAGTGTCCACAGATATCCTCGATGCCAGTGAGTAAGTGGTCAAGGAACTGGGGATGGGAAAAAGCCACAATAGTTGCTGAAGAGCCTTAAAATTGTACTCCAGAATGAATCAGACTTTCTGGACTCTACTGACCCAGGTCCTCTCTGGGGAGAAGTCTCATATATAGTAAAACAGGCTCAGAGTGGTGCAAAGATGCAAAAAGTAACCCTCCATCTATTATAAATTACATCCAAAGGAACATATTACATTTACTGGATTTAGAGCAAATTTCTTTTATGTAAGTAACAATTGCAAGTTTCTATATTTTGCATCCCTCCATCTACAGCATACCACTTGAATGTGAAAGTATTTGTCGTGTAACCATGATTACATTCACTCTTATACTACACTCAATACTCAGCTACATCTTGTAATTCTTGCATTACTGCTGTTACATTTGTTGTAAACACCCTCTGAGATTAGTCTGACATCATCATCATCATCGTTGTACTAAACAGCAGCCGACAATTCAGGTTAAAACAGAATCTATGAGATATGACCAGCAGCAGCAGCAGCCAGGTGATTGATTTGACAGGATTTCTTAACAGTGGCACCATGCCTGCTCAGAGAACTGAAGAAACACACCAATGGATTTGTTGCTCAGCCTGCAGCTGGTTCGCCAATCAGACCGGTGCTCTGACTAAGCCTGCAGATGACAGTCTGACAGTCTGTGTTGCTATGGGAACAAGTCATTAAGCAGAACTGTGCAATCTACTTCTGCTTTGTCAGGAGTAACTGATTCACATAAAGACTGACTGCCCTGAACAGTGGGGGTTAAAAGGTCTCATTTTTAAAAGCGGCAGCAATGGATGCTAAATAATGAAAAGATCAATATATAGGGATCCATTCTGTAATGTTCTTCAGCTACAAAATCCTTAACTGTGGGGTTTCTCCTTAGACCAGCTTATGTCTATTCAACACCTCAATACAGAAACCAGTACACTGTGTCCGATTTAACTCTTTATGACCACACCACATTATGTAGTGATAACAATCTTACCATCTCAAGGTGATATTTTCCTTTTCAGCTCTATAGTTATACAAACGGAATATAATTTACATTCTGATACCAATGCCAAGCTGAGAAATGTATCCCAGCAGCAATGTACTGGGAAATGAAGAAAAGCAACCAAACACAATGGAGATGGCAGAAAATGGGCTAGTATGCAGATTATTTGCCACAATATAACTTCGTGCAGAGTTTCCTCAAGCATCTCAGTGAATCTAACCTCTGGTGTTTTACAGTGAAGGGCAAGCCGTTAGGGCTGCCTGCCTATTTTGCATCAAAAGCTGGTGACTCATAGATGCCTGTGTGCATGTTTGTGTGTCTGCTCATGTGCAGTCTAATTTTCTGAGATGGGTTAATGACTTTAACAGTAGGTCAGTGAACCACTGCGGTTAAAATTTCTAGAGTATCAAAAAGTACAGATACCAGACATGCTTTTGGATGTGATGAGTTTGACTTAAATCAGACAGTTAAAAGAAAAAAGGAGAAAAACTGTACGACCAAAGTGTTGGTATTATAGTACGGGTCACCAAAAACTAATTTTATGATCCAAGTGTGAATTGACAATCACTGCGTGTACATCAAACACGTTATACAACTATGCAGTACCACCACACTGTCAGTAGGTGGGAGCAACGACCAAAGTTTGAAAACCTAAACGACCTCAGAGGCCTCATTTCACATATCCTCCTGAGAACCAGGCTATTCATTTATGTCCTCTCTAATGGGCATTTGTTTTTGGTCTATATCTTTTGACTTATTTGAGCTACCCTACCAAGGCCTGATGTACTAAATAGAGGACATCCTTGGCTTTCTCATGTGTTTGTGTGGCCTCTTCTAGCTCCAAAGAGGCAGGAGATTACAAAAAAAAAAAAAGTTCAATGGAAAGATTCTTTTTTCCTCAGCTCTCAGGAGGATATTACATAACTACCACTGAAAGGAATGTGTAACACCTTTCTTGCCAAACATATGCTTGTTAGCTTAAGTGGTGATTGCAATTTGCCCATAGGTGTGGCTACGTGGGTGCCTGGATATCTATTTCTCTGTGTTAGCTCTTACATGGACTGGTGACCTGTCCAGGTTTTACACTGCCTCTCACCCACAGCTGTGATAGGCTCTAGATTCCACTGACCCCAAGTTTGATAAGCAGCTAAAAAAAAGGACTGATTGACGGTTGGGTGGATGTTGCACACATTCCTTGCAATATAAAGTGGCTCGAGGTGACTGTTTGGTGCTACATAAATAAAACTGCATTGAACTGAAATTCCACTAGTTCAAATAATTCCAGTATTTGTCAAATACATCCCAAAAGGTTCTGAGTCATCTGTCTGTGCAATCACTGCAACTGACAGTTGACTGCTGTGAATGGCTGAAGGCAGAAGGCTGTACCTGGGTGTGGATCTCTTCATTAATGGAGCGTTTGGCCTCTTGTTTTTTCTTCACCGCCAGCAGCTCCACCAGGGGTTTGATGGTCATGCCCTTCAAGGAGGATAAGAGGAAGAAAACATTATGCAATGTACACACCTCCCTACAGTGGTTAACGTGGTAAAGACAGAAACATATCTGCATCTACCCGTCTGTTCAAACAATTAAAACTTATTGTAGTGTTTTTCTAACATTTCTGCATCTCTTTGTCAAAGTCATGAAGAAGCTCCACACTTTTTAAATCAGATCAGTCCCGGTTACCAAAATCAGCTGAAGGCTGAGTAGTGTTACAATGCACATTTGTTAGAAAATCCCACAGCACATAATATTTTGGAATGTACAGGAAGTCCCAGATTTCAACAAAATCATGTATAACTAGTTTGTTACATAGTAAATGTAAAAATGGAGCTAAAAATTTGCATAACACGAACAAGTCTTCTGTACGGGTCTCCCTTCATCCTCCCCATCTAATGTTTGTTTTCATGTTTGTAAATATATCTGCTTTTTAAACTGCAAACATTGAGAAATAACAAAAAACAGAAACAAACATCAGCATCTTTCATTTTCTTAATTAACTTTCACTTAGTTATACTGGAAATGTTCTTATGTTATTATATGGTATGATTAAACCGCTCTGCACCTCGGCAGCTTGAATGTATCATTCTGCTTATTAAACAGATTAAGACAGCCATCTGGTTAACGGTAATGGCATAAACTGGATGACAGAGGATTCCTGCTGTTTAATAATACAGGCATGTATGCACAGGATTCCTTTGCCTTTATCACCTCATGTTTACTCCATACATATATAAGGACTAATATACAAGAACTTTCAAAGATGACATTCCTTTCTTCAGGGAACTTGCGATTTGATTAAAATGCTGCACTTTCACCTCATTGGCACAGCTAATCAGTGTCAGACTGGCCCAATAAGACTGATTGTATTTTTTAACAATTTGCCATCTGAGCCTGAACAAAAGACCCATTATTTTTAGTCTGAGTGAATTTTATCATGTTTCTACACTTGTAACAATGCCTGCTCATAATTACAGAAATATAACACTCTCTGTACTGTAGTTTAACATTTAACTACATTATAAACATCATGAATGTCCTACCAAACGAAATAGTTTCACGTGGCCATCTTGAATAAACAGTCATGCCAGTTAAAACATCACTGACACTAAATTAGACATTTAGCCATGACCAAGATCATAAATCCAGACTTGTTAAGGGCTCAGTTCTTAGTGTAATGGCCACGAGGAGACAAACACAAGTAACCCAAAAAAAGGGAAATCTCATTCATATGCCGACTGACAAATAAAATAATGAAGCTTTTCACTTCATATCAGTAAAACTTCCAAATAACAATGCTCATGCAGATACAGACACAAACTAAACCTTGGAGGTAAAAGAGGCTTCTAATTACAAACTCCTGGTCTGCGCTGGCGACAGAACCAGAGTTCCAGCAGCATGAATAAAATATGTTTGAAATCTAAGTTTTAAAGCGAGAGAATGTGCTTTCAGGGTTTTATTTTAGTTGCTGGCTGTCTGGGGCCAAATAACCTCTGAAAATCTTCCTACAATCCCACCTGGAGACTGGTTTATCTGACATGGCTAAGTGATGCACCGCAGTGCTTAAAATAACCAAAACACAATGCATGTGCAACACTGAATGTGTCTTTATCTTGAATTCATGTTTCCAGAACCAAGCTTTCAGAGCAAAACTGCATGTCTTTAGACCCATATCTCTTACTCCTTCACAGTTTTTGCATTTGATCTACAGATTTTCTCACTTGCATTTGTGTTAGCGTACACACCTACAACACAAAATTACATTTTCAAAAATAGGAGCTCAGAGAAAAGAAAACAGGAGTTGAAGCTGAGGAACTGGTGTGATAAAAATAGGCTTTTTTTTTTTCCTAAGGGAGGAAGTAATAAGCCTCCTTCTGCAAATATGCTCTATGAAATATTTTTTATTTTAGTTTAATTCTCTGCATGCATGAATGGTTGCAGAAACATTTGTTCTGAGAGACTAAATTGACAGACAAACAGTACAGGAAACATTCAAACTAGATGTATTAGATGCAAATATACTAGACCAAAAGGAGCTCTCTTGCAAAGAGAGATGGACATGAGTGGGTAGAAATACATATCGTGATAACAACTGATGTGATGTCTAACCTACACTTACCAGCCACTTTTCACTGTGGCATTTAAATGATTCTCAGTTGGTATTAAGGATCCAGAGTGTGCCAATAACATGTCTCCCCCCCCTACACAACCAGCAGCACTCTGAACACTTAATACAAGGCAGGGTTGATCAATGCTTTCACATTGTTTACACCAAATTCTGACCCCATCAGCAGCAGCACAAATCAAGACTCAGACCAAACTCCATTTTCCAATCTTTGACTGTCCAATTTTGGCAAGCCTGTGTAAACTGCAGCCTTAGTTTTCAGTTCTTAGCTGACAGGAGTGGTACTTGGTGTGGATTCCTGCTCTAGGATTTGAGTTACTGGTGTCTTCCTTTCAGCTCAAAACAGTCTAGTAATTCTCCGATTTCTGGCATCAACAAAGCATTTTTGCTCCATGAACTGCTCTTTATTGGATATTTTCTCTTTCTCTGTAAACTTCAGAGGGGGCTATGTGGGAAAACCAGCTGATTCTGAATGTTAACACCAGGTTTGTCTGGAACTGACAACCATGGCATATTCAAAGTCACCATCCTGATGCCAGATATGAATTTCAGAAGGCCATCTTTACATCTTGACCAGTGCTTAAATGCACTGAGTTGCTGCCGTGTGAGTGACTGGGTAGATTTGTATTAACAAGCAGCTGAACTGCAGCTGAATATCTAATAAAGTGACCTTTAGGTGTAAAATGGATTTTTATTAAAACTTCTTACAAAAGTCTAACGCCAACTGTTTACAAGTTTTGTGAGGGGTTTTCTGATTAACAAATAAATAAATACATAAATAAATAGAGTACTCATACCTGAACAAACACAGTGAAAAAAATCACAGTGATAATGGCAGTGAGGAAAATTTCCCTCTCAGGAAAGTGCTCTTTGTTAAGCAGGAAACCAAGGGAGAAGGCAATGGCACCTCGCAGGCCACCGTAGGCTATAATGAACTGATCCTTGGTGGTCAGCTTGACAATGCGGAACTTGTTGATTATAAAGGTCAGACCAACAACACCTGGAAAGAACAGTGTACAAATTAGTCAGGCTTTGTGTGTCAGTGATGTTTTAAGTGTTCTAAATGCAATCTTTCTAGTGTCTTTGGATTGCAACAAAAAGAAAGGACGGAAATCTCAGAAGATTTCAGAAGAATATCTAACTTTCTCCATATCTTTCTGTGCTGTTCTAGCTTTGGGTTAACCTCTTAGGGTCAGTTAGAATCTGAGCAATTTTTTCTGCTGTATGAGGAAGGCAAAACATCCACTTGAAAATATTAGGTAATTTTCATGAACACTAATCAACCAAAGCCACTGAAATATGAAAATCTATAAGCAGTGACATAAATGACCTGAAAGGAAAAAAAACAAAACAAAAAAACAACTCTTCAAAATATGAAAAATGCTAAAGCATACACTGTAAAGCATTGAGCACCTCTGTGTGAACTATTAAAAAAAAA